>NC_139221.1:306335813-306753313 GCF_055691185.1 Crinia signifera | reverse complement strand
AAGCTGTTCACAATGATTTGTCCTCTGGGGTTTGGGAAATCCTGTATGAAATGCTGCAGTAATATAAAATCTACCTCCTTCGCTCAGAGCCAATTGTATTCCTGTTCCTATGTCTTATTGTAACTGGGGAGAGCTGTGGTTGCAGAGTGAGCTGTGTATTGTTCCTGTCACATCGCACTGGGTAAGCTGGGGGGGGGGGGGGGGGATGCATTACGTTGGTGCTACAGACTCTCGCGACCTTTGTTCTACTTTCCCATATCAAGCAGGGAAACTGGCACAGTCCTAATAATAGTGTGATAAACAAGTCAGCCGCACCCTGTGTGAGAGGTGCCCTGCTCCTTATGGGGGTGATTCTGGTTGATTTGCTCGGGTGCGAATTCCCACCCTTGCGAGTCATCCTAACCCCGCCTTGCGAATAGTGGTACGCCGGCCCACCATTCGCAAGGTGCGTACGTTCGCACTGGCCACGAATGGATGTTTTACATAAACATCCATTCGCAGCCTGCGGGGGAACACCCGCATCATTCGATGGTCGGCGACCATCGAATGATGTGGAATGTGCACACAGATCTAAGGTTGCTCAGAGCACATTCTGAGGGAAGTGGGCGGGCAGCTGACATCCGGTGTGGCCGCAAGTTTGGATGCGTGTTCGTGTTTCAACGCAACAAAATGCACATGTGCAAATACTAAACATCGGACGCGCGAAAGGACCTGAATAAGGTCCTATATGTGTCTGCATCTCAAAAGTTAACTATCGGAGCTATCGGACGATCAATATGGCTCATACACACAGAGCACTATCGTCACCGACATCGTTCAGTGACATCACCTGCCCCCACTGCCTCGTTGATGATATAGCATGCAGCACAGACACCTGGGAAGTAGGGTTGTTAAGGATGCACTGGAGCGCTTATCCTTAAGGATAATCAATTTATTATTTATTTATTTGCAGTTTCTTATATAGCGCAGCAGATTCCGTTGCGCTTTACAATAGTAGACAGTGATAAAACAAACTGGGTAATAGACAGACTTGGAGGTTAGAGGGCCCTGCTGCAAGCTTACAATCTATTAGGTATGTGTATACATTATAAAGGATATCGCTCAGAAGAGCCAAAATAAGCAATATCGTTGATACTATCGCTTAGTGTGTGCTTAAAGCTGGGTCCACACTAAGCAATGTCATTAGTGAACGATATCGCTATCGATATCGTTCAGTGACATCACCTGTAAACCCCCCCCCCCGACAATCATTCAGTTGTTGACGATAGAGTCATATATGACTCCATGTTCAGACGACGGGGAGGATTGTTAATGACTCGCGGAAGCGTGCATCGTTAACGATATAGTGGGTAAATTGCACCCAGCTTTAGTCCTGCATTCCCAGAGGTAAAGGGATTTTTGGGTGCAGTATGTGCGTTCTGGGCTCTCCCATTATAGATCTTCTACTGCTCTGCCCGCTTCACAGCACTGACAGGTATATAATGCTTTTATCCTCATCCTGCCCGCTTTACTAGGAACCGGGCAGGATGCAGCAGGGGTGTATCAGCTCCCCTTCCAGGGCTTGGGGGGGATTGCTACTATTTTAGGGAGTCTTCTGCAGAATGAAGGAGGGTAGGCAACCATGATCCAAGTAAGTAGCAAAGGCCTACCGATTACGTCTGTGACCAGCTCGCACGTCCCTGTCAGCAAGGCAGCGGTGAGCGGCTTCCCTGCCCGTCTCAGCTTCAGGGAGTGGGGGCAGCGAGTGGGGGCTGCAGGAGAGGGCGGCAGAGGGCTCCGACAAAACGACTTACTTCAAAAGCACCTGCAGATTTTACTATTGTCTGTGATATGGTTATGGAATTGTGGGTCGACAATGTCAGCATTGACAAGATTGACATGAGTTTTTTCGCAGGGTTTTTGCGTCTTAATGTAATGCGTCACCTTGCATGATTTGCTGCGGACACACTATGATAATCTAACGCTATGCCCACTTGGATGGTAAAGTATGAACAAAGTCGGTATAAAAAACATGAAAAACTTGTTTTGACCTTTTCAGTGTCGACCTTCTGTCAAAGGGCCACAGTAAACACAAAGGGTGTGGATGCCTTGCCTACATATTAGGGAATAACTGAAAAACTGAAACAAGAGAAATCATTGTGGCTCAAAAGAATTTGGGTATGTCAGAGCTGTAACTAGGCGTGATCTCATGTGGAAGGGGCATGGCCACATAATAGTTTCCCCAGTTCAAATTAAGCCACACAGTAGAGGCAGTTATTCATATTGCACCGCCCAGTAGTGCCTCTTACTCATGTTGCACCACACAGAAGGGCCCCTTAATCACATTTTACAGCACAGTGGTCCTCCTTATTTATTTATTACCTGTTAGTTATATAGCGCACACATATTCCGCAGCACTGTACAGAGAATATTTGAACATGCACATCAGTCCCTGCCTCAGTGGAGCTAACAATCTATATTCCCTACCACATGTACACACACATACACATTCATTCTAGGGTTAATTTTGTTGGAAGCCAATTAACCTACCAGTATATTTTTGGAATGTTGGAGGAAATCTGAGTACCTGGAGGAAACCCATGCAAGCACGGGGAAATTATATAAATCCACACAGTTAGGGCCATGGTGGGAATCATACCCATGACCCCATTGCTGTGAGGCAGTAATGCTAACCATTACACCATCCGTGCTGCCTTATTCATGGTTTGCCACACATTAGTATCACTTATTCTTGTAAAGTCACCGTTAGTCACCTTACACCACACCTTCCCCCTTATTCATGGTACACCACACAGTGTTGTCTGTTATTCATGTTACACCATACTGCAATGCCCTTTATTCATGTAATACCACACAGTAGTGCACTTTATTTTAGTTACGCCACACAGTAGAGACCCTTATTTATATTATCCTACACATGACAACTCTATCTGATTCTCAGGGAGACTCACTGAAATCGTAGCTTACTCCCTTGAGTTTAAAAATCTCCCTGATTGCACCTACTCCCCTTACTGTATGTAGCTGTTATATTCTTAGGGTAATAAAGGAATATGGGATCAGTGCCATTTCACTGTATTGGTTATAAGGTACAATTATCCGTATTGCTACATGCATTTTAAAAATGGTTTCTTGTGACCATTTGAATTATCATTGACAAGGAGAACTAACTGTTTTGGGACTCATTTACATTTGGATGCCTCTCATGTGTAGCTGTGCACTTATAGGAGTTCCGTATACAGGGTCCCTGAATGGCTTTTTCAAAATGAAGCAATTATGCATTATCCCACACATTAGTAAACATTATGCTACACAGCAGTACTTCTTATACACATTACGCCACAGAGTAATACCCCTTATACACATTGTCAAACAGTAGTATACCTTGTACACATTACGCCACAGAGCAGTACTCCTTGTACATATAACACCAGAGCAGTACCCTTTATACACATTATGCCACACAGTCTTACCCCTTAAACACATTATGTCACAAAGTAGTACTCCTTATACACATTACGGCACACAGTAATACCAATTATACACGTTAGGCCGCAGAGTAGTACTCCTTATACACATTACACCAGAGTAATACCCCTTATACACATTACACCACACTGTAGTACTCCCTATACACATTAGGCCACACAGTAGTACTCCTTATACACATTATGCCAAAAAAGTAGAACCCTTATTCACATTACACCACAGTGAAGTACCCCCTTTTCACATTATGCTCCTACTGCTAGATTAGTATAAGGAAAGGAGGAATGGAGACATAGAAATTCAACTATTAAATAAAAAAAAAATATTTATTTTATAGCTGAATTCTAATATTCATCCTCCCCCCTCTGACTAAGCCTGATTTAGGAAAACTGCAAGACTGGTGTATTTTTATTGGTCTTTAATTTAGTAGTTAACTCTAATGTGCCGCACCTATCCCTACCCCTATCCCAACTCCACCCCATATGGGGAGTCACTGACAGCACTCACCTGGCTGCCTAGGCAGCCTCTGCCTTGCTGACAGACTTTGAAGCTGGGTACATACTAGGTGATATATCTCGCTAGTGGGTCTTGGGTGTGAACACCCGATATGTCGGTGAACACTGTCATTCACAGACATATCATATCAGGCAGCTATGCAACACAGCCCATGGCCAATACAGCTAATGATATATCATGGCATCTATGTTTGTGTATGGTGATCGTCCAACCGCCCAAACACTTGCTGCAGAGGCTGACGTCACAGCTGGGTGGTCAAATCCAAATGCCTGCCCAGGTAGATAACATCCGGAGTGTTTATATTTAACTGTATCAACTGCAGTGTGATTCCACCATCCTAAAGGTGCCCATACACTGAGGCGATTTGGTCCAATTTCAGCCTATTGCGACCAATCGGGCCGTTAAATCGGACCAAATCGCCTCTCCCTGACATGCAGTCGGGTCCGATGCGCGGTCCCGTGCACATCGGACCCGACCAGGTGGTCGGACCGGCTAGCCGTCCGACCACCCGTTCTGGGACCTCCCTCCGGACGATGAAGTGGGCGGGAAGCAGGGATGCATGCGATGCATCACAACAGATCGCATGCGTCCCTGCCGCCGGGAAGGTCCCAGCGGCTTACAGGGAATCGTGTGTTCGAACACTGCTGCGAGACGTTGCAGCAGTGTTTGGGCACCTGTGTACTCGACGCTGCCACTGTCTGTTCCTGGCACCCAACCATTCCTCCTCAACCAACCTACGTGTAGCTGCATTAAAGTCAAGGGTATGCGACCAACAAAAGACACGGACGCCACTGACGCCAACTCGGAATCAGCCCCCTTGTGCTTGTATCCTATAGATATCCTATATCCTATAGATATAGATATAGATATCCTATAGATATCATTTGCAGTTTTGGCTATAAGCAAACCATCACACCTATAAAAGGATTCAGTATTGAATCCCGGCTCGCCACGCAGCGGGCCCGGTGCCTTGCTACGCTCGGCACACTAATTTATTCTCCCTCCAGGGGTGTCGTGGACACCCACGGAGGGAGAATGTGTCGGCATTTCGGCGGTCGGGATTCCGGCGTCGGGATTCTGAACGCCGGGATCCCGACCGCCGGGATTGTAACTGCATCCCCTATAAAAATATGAACTAGTAATAAATAAGAATAATAGTACTAACAAAAACAATACAAACGACTGAATACTAGAGTAGCACAAATTTGTATTAACACAATGAAAGTAATCTGAGTGACAGTTGGAACCCCTGGCCGCAGTAGACGCAGCTGAATGATATTGCTGTTATCTGTGTTCTTTTCCTCTCCTGCAAAAAGTTTGTGTGAATTTCCACTCCCAGTGACAGAAGAAAAGGGGTGTGTCTTGGTAGATGTTTGCTGGTTATGCACCCAATGAGATCCCTCGGCCCTTCTCACTGGCTACTAAGGCACGAGGGACCCGGTCTCGTACTTGTTTACTGGCTGTGGTAGAGAGCTGGAAAAGACTGTACAAATGTCACTCTCAGTTCCTGGAAATGCCTGTGGACAAAAAAGGGAAAGGCTGGGGGGGGGGGGGGGGGGGTGTTGACGTTAATGATGCCTGATTGCCTAGCACAGTCTGGCTTAGGTGAACTTGTGTGTTGCGTGTTTGTCATTCATGAACTTAAGGTCATCTTGTTTTTGTTACACTGGACATAGTCTTATCCAATGTCCTTGTTAATACTAGTGATGCAAACAGGACATGTTGGACAGATCTATGCAAGCAAAATGAAAGACAACATAGAACACATAGGGGCCAATTCAATTTGAATTGTTGGGCTGCGAATTCGCAGCCTGACCGATTATCAAACGACGAGCATGTGCATGGTGCGCAAGGTGATCGACAGCCGCTTGTGGGTGGCATGTCAGCATTTTCTGGAAGTGTCCGGCCTCGGCCCCCTGCTAACTGTAGCTGGCTAGGGATGACCATTGTTTCCATTGCCATAGATGGTTGCCATAGATGTCAATAGTGCAACTGACCATCGATAGTGGCATACTATGCAATGGATGTCCATCAAAGTTTTTACCTATCGATGGTTATTTATTTTCTTTGACTGATTGGCCTGTGGGACACTTAAAAACATGGGGGCGGGGTTTCATGGGTGTTGGGGGTGGAGCTATGCTCCGTGTCCCGACCCCTTAGGTATAAAAACCTTGTAATCGTGGACATCATACTTGCATTTATCCTATTTACAATCTGCCCTTCCCAGTAATGACTCTCAGATATTTTAACTTGCACAGTTCGCAATCAAAAGTTTAGTGCCCATGATGTTTACAGTATAAATGTTATGATAATGGGAGAGTTTAATGATAACTTGAATGTTTCCACTTTGGATTGATATCAGTTATTTGTCTGTAGACAGTGGCAATAAGAAGAGGCGTCTTGTTCCGCAGACAGAATCAGTATAAAAAGAGGCAGTGCTGCAAGTATTAGTGGTTCTCTGTCTTACTGGGCGTGGCTTTGTCTCATGGGGGTGTGGTCACATATATAGGGGAGTGGCAGGTGGTCTGGGAACTGGTCAGCTGACCCCGATCACTCACATCCCATCTCGCTGGGAGTAAGACAGATATAGGCTGCCAACCAACATACAGGCTATATACTGATGTAGCCATACATACCAGCATGGAGGCGTGAATAGTGTGCCTGCGTCTATGATGCGTGCATTAATGGTGCAATCGCCACCTGGAAGTCGCAACCCAGCATGTCATGCAGCTTGCTGCAATGCATATGCAATTACAAATAGGGTTAGGCTGGGGATGGGGGGGGGGGGGGGGGGTAGGCTGCAGGGGGGTACGGTTAGGGTTAGCCAGCAGGGAAGTGCAGTTATGGGTAGGTAGTAAGGTAGGGTTAGAGTTAAGGTGATTTGGGCCTAATTTTAGCAGATTTCTCAGACCTAACCATCGCAATCGTGCTAAAACTGGCCAAATCACACTAGTGTATGGGGGCCTTTAGGCTGCAGGTAGGGAGGGTCAGGGGTGGGGAGAGTTAGCTGTTGGGATCCTAACTATCACAATGCAGCTGTCAGTCTTCTGACCACCAGCATACAAAGCGCCGGACCCTGATTACCATTTTATAATGAGAATATAATATCAGATTTTAATTTCACATCTGGGAAAACAGTCGGTGGTATTTACTTGTACAAGCCCCCTTTAGAAAAGTCTTCCACGTGATTTTTTGAACACTGTATAAAAAAAAAATAGACATTCATTTTTCGCTGTTAGGCTGTAATCATACATTAGAAAAACCCTTGAATACAATTGGTACAAATCTCCATCTTGTGTACAGCAGCAACAACAACAACATGTAGCAAAATCAATATAAACGTGAGCAGAGGAAGAAAGCAGCTATCAGAACGAGCGGAGCGTTCCTGCCAGCCTATCAGCACGAGCGGAGCGTTCCTGCCAGCCAATCAGCAGCAGTTCACTAGTGTTGGCTTAGCCAATCAACTTCCAGTGTTTGCAACTTCACTGAAACACACAGAAATTATACCTGCCACAGGTGTACAAGTGTCTCTCTGTGTCCCAGTATGCACAATGGCGTAAATTGTAAGCCTACATTGGCCTACTCCCATATTCCCAGATGCAAACAGCCATTCCAGACAGGGTAATCCTACATAGGTAATCCTACATCGCCCAAGATGGCTGCCTCGCCTGGTACCTTGTGAGGGTGGATAATACAACCCAGGGCATTTATTACCGAAAATGCCTGCAACATTCCTGCTGTATGCTTACTCTGCACTCAAGATTGTCTGTATGGTTGTCTATTGCTGTATTACTTACATTTTCTGTACTTAGTGCATTTTGATGCCTGAAAGGCACATTGAGTCCTGTTGGAGAAATGGGCGATATATAAGTAAAATTATTATTAATGTGTGCGCATTGTGCCAACTCGCCCCTAACTCAGCCTCCATCACATACATGTAAGTCCAATAAACACTAGGCTATAAGCTGAATGATATCAGCAGGACTCCCAGGCAAACAAGATAGCGTATACACACTAAATCAGGCATGTCCAGACTATAGCCCTCCAGCTGTTGTGAAGTCCCATCATGCCTTAGTTTTGCTATTAGGGAATTCTAAAACTATGGCAAGGCATGCTGGGTTGTGTAGTTTCACAACAGCTTGAGGGCCACAGTTTGGACATGCCTGCGCTAAATGATATTGATAACAATATTGTTCAGTGATGTCGCCCATCTCCGGCTCCTAACATGTGCAGCACATACTTTTTGAACTGTGCGATGGGATGTGCATGGGAGCACGCATCGCACCTGCAAAACGCACCGTGTATGAGCACCTTAATTCTGACCCTCCCACAACTCTGTGACAGAGACAGGCTGATCGAGGCCGGAGCTGACATCCCCCCATCCCCAATAAAAATGCCTGGGCACTTCTTTGTTTTCTCTAACACGCCCCAAAATGGCTATTTACCACCTGTCAGTCAAATTGTAATGGGATTGTGATTAGATCCATACGCTATTTCTGTCAATGTTTGGGCTGGCACATGCACGCTACAATCTGTATGCATGCGGTCATTCGATAATCGATTGCAAATTGGCAAAACGGAGATCAACTCTGTATCAAGCCCATAGACAAGTTTGAGCTGCATAATCAGACACGGGTGGGGTTGTTCTCGACCCACGGGAGCGCGGACATGCGCGTTGTCGATATTGAACGTACACATTGAGCGATATTACAAATGATATCGCTCAGAAATGAGCGGTATCGTTTGCATTATCGCTTAGCGTGTATGGGGCTTTACACCTGCCCCACACCAGGTACAAGAGGTCCGTCTGATACAGACGTCCCCATGGTTCATGTGCCACTCAGAATAGGACACAACTCTGGCTACATGCCCGCGACACCCCGTGATACTTCTGCCAGATGGTTCTGTGGCCTGCGTCCGCAATGCCACTACTCAATGGATATACGCCCAATTCGCAGATATTATTACTTTATTATTATATTGAATAACGACTGAATGAATGAATGAATGAGTCAGTGTCCAGGCTGCCAGCTCCAGCAATGACCGGTCCTGTGTATTGATTACTATGGAGACAATGGTTGCCCTCAGGGCTGACATATGTGCACTGTGGATGCTGCAGGTGTAATAGGAGATGAGGCCGAGGGATGAATGGGACGTGACTGAGGGGGGCTGGGCTGAGAGACCACCGCCACCAGCTGATGCAGCTGCAGGGCAGGCCCTCCCCCAGAGCGGCAGTGATGGGGTTAATAACACACGAGCGCTCCAATGAGCCGCCCGCTGCCATTACTGTGCCTGGCAACAACATCCCCCCACCCCGCCCCGGCCACGCGCGTCTTGTTTGCGCCGTCTTGTGAATGGAAGGAGCAGCTGTCAGTCCCCGCCTTCCTGCGGAGGTGGGCGGGGATTTCGGTGTTGCACCGCCCCTTGGACCTGAATAATAAGAGTGAGTGAGGGGTGAGTGGAGTTAACAGAGTGCGGGGATATACCAGGACTGGCCGGTGCCGTTCTCTCTGCGGGATCTGACGGGACGGGACGCCGGTGCTGTAGCTGCAGTGTTCGCAGTGGACAGTCATAGATTGCACATGTGTCACCGCCTCCGGTGGTTGCATCATACTGGTAGTGAGGAGCAGCAATAGCGCACCATCCAGCCGGGCACCGAGCCTGCCATCTGCTGTGTGCCACTGACCCTCATCCCACTGTCCTGCTGTGCAAGAGGTAAGGGCTGATCTACTAGGGGGCACGGGGCACTGACCACATTACTGCTCATTAGGAGGCACAGTGCACCAGCCACCTTACTGTGCATTATGGGGGGGCACTGACCACATTACTGTACATTATAGGGGGACACGGGTCACCGACCACCTTACTGTGCATTATGGGGGGCCACTGACCATATTACTGTACATTATGGGGGGACACGGGTCACCGACCACCTTATTACTGGTCATTATGGGGGGGACACGGGGCACTGACCACCTTACTGTACCTTATGGGGGGGGGGGGCACTGACCATATTACTGTACATTATGGGGGGACACGGGTCACCGACCACCTTATTACTGATCATTATGGGGGACATGGGTCACTTATTTATTTATTTATTTATTTGCAGTTTCTTATATAGCGCAGCAGATTCCGTTGCGCTTTACAATAGTAGACAGTGATAAAACAAACTGGGTAACAGACAGACTTGGTGGTTAGAGGGCCCTGCTGCAAGCTTACAATCACTTACCACCTTACTGTGCATTATGGGGGGACATGGGTCACCGACCACCTTATTACTGGTCATTATTGGGGGACACGGGGCACTGACCATATTACTGTACATTAGGGGGGACACAGGGCACCGACCACCTTACTGTGCGTTAGGGGGGACACAGGGCACCGACCACCTTACTGTGCGTTAGGGGGGACACAGGGCACCGACCACCTTACTGTGCGTTAGGGGGGACACAGGGCACCGAGCACCTTACTGTACATTAGGGGGGACACAGGGCACCGACCACCTTACTGTACATTAGGGTGGACACAGGGCACGACCACCTTACTGTACATTAGGGTGGACACAGAGCACTGGCCACATTACTATGCATTAGGGGCTCACTGACCACATTACTATGCATTAGGTGGGCACAGGGCACTGCCCACATTACTGTGCATTTGTGGGGGGGCACTGACCATATAACTGTGCAATTGGGGGGTGCATGGGGCCATGACCATATTACTGTGTGGGCATGTCCACCGACCACCTTACTGTGCATTAGGAGGCACAGGGCACCGACCACTTTACTGTGCATTAGGGGGAACACAGGGCACCGGCCACCTTACTGTGCATTAGGAGGCACAGGGCACCGACCACCTTACTGTGCATTAGGGGGAACACAGGGCACCGGCCACCTTACTGTGCATTAGGAGGCACAGGGCACCGACCACCTTACTGTGCATTAGGAGGCACAGGGCACCAACCTCCTTACTGTGCATTAGGAGGCACAGGGCACCGACCACTTTACTGTGCATTAGGGGGAACACAGGGCACCGGCCACCTTACTGTGCATTAGGAGGCACAGGGCACCGACCACCTTACTGTGCATTAGGGGGAACACAGGGCACCGGCCACCTTACTGTGCATTAGGAGGCACAGGGCACCGACCACCTTACTGTGCATTAGGAGGCACAGGGCACCAACCTCCTTACTGTGCATTAGGAGGCACAGGGCACCGACCACCTTACTGTGCATTAGGAGGCACAGGGCACCAACCTCCTTACTGTGCATTAGGAGGCACAGGGCACCGACCACCTTACTGTGCATTAGGAGGCACAGGGCACCGACCATATTGCTGTGCATTAGGAGGCACAGGGCACCGACCACCTTACTGTGCATTAGGAGGCACAGGGCACCGACCATATTGCTGTGCATTAGGAAGCACAGGGCACAGAGCACCTTACTGTGCATTAGGAGGCACAGGGCACCGACCACTTTACTGTACATAAGGGGGCACAGGGCACCGACCACCTTACTGTACATCGGGGGGGGGGGGGGGGGGACAGTACAGGACTCTGGGTAATGATCACATAACTGCATTTGGGGAGGCACAGGGCACCAACCATATTACTGTGCATTAGGGGAAACACAGAGCGCTGACCACTTTACTGTGCATCAGGGGGCACAGGGCACCGACCACCTTGCTGTACATCGGGGGGGGGCACAGGGCACCGACCACCTTGCTGTACATCGGGGGGGCACAGGGCACCGACCACCTTGCTGTACATCGTGGGGGTGGGGGGCACACTGACCACGTTGCTGTTCATCAGGGAGGGGGACAGTACAGGACTCTGTACTGACGACATTACTGTGCATTAGGGGGGGGGGCACATGGCCCTGGCCATCAGAGTACTCATTAGTATATTTAGAATTCATGGGACCATTAGGGTGCTGGTCTCCCCATATGTAACCAGGATCTTGCACCTACCATGCAGTGGGGGGTGGGCTGACTTCCTGAATATACAATGCTGTATGTGCCTACTACCCTCTGGGGCACACACTTCGTGTTGGTAACCAAAGGCTGACCTCCCTAGTCTAGACCGCTGGTGACTGTCCACAGTAGCAGCATAGCGGTATACCTCAATGATAGTACTTTGTCCTTTGCTATGTTTGGTTATATTACATAATATCCATCTGTGGCTTATTGCACCGTATAACCGCTGTAATGTCCTTTCACCATTACCAGCCAGCTGCAGAGCATGACCCGTTTCCCCATTAATCATTATCTGTGGCCTGCTGGGCTTCTGTACAAGAACATGTTTGACGTTGAAAGTCACACCCTGTTAATTTTGCCTTAATACTCCCGTCCTAATCATTTATAGTGACCTGGGTTCTGAATGATGTTCTACCACCTGGGGCAGTGTTGCATTACCTGTGTGTCACATATTGGCATATGAGCGTTCTGTAACTTTGTGTGTATGTAATGGCTGTGGACTGACTCAGTGCTGCTCTTCTCTCCAGGTGATCTTGCCCATTGCGGTACCACAAGATGAAGTTCGCAAGATTCCTGCTCAAAAATGCTGCTCTGGCGAATGCCCCCAAACAGATAGAGCGGTTCAGCCGCTTCTCGCCGTCTCCTCTCTCCATGAAGCAGTTCATTGACTTTGGTAAGCGTTGACCATTTGTGCTACAACCTATTCAATGTCCGTCCATTTCTGTAACTGTCGGAATAGATTCCAACATAACCTGCCATAGTTCTAGCATACCATAATGCAAAACTATGGCAGGTCACGCTGGAAAGTGTAGTTCCACAGCAGCTGGAGGGCCGCATGTTAAATACCCCTGCTAGAAGATTTTCCAGTATGTTGGAGGCGTTTCACACTTGACCTGGGTTGACCATGAATCCAAATGAACTTTATGGAGGAAATCTGAATAGTCAAACATTTCCAAACATCACGAGAACAAACATGACTATTTCATTCTGGTTACTTGATACTTGCCTACTTCTGAAAAAACATGTCGTGAGAGTGTGAAGGTGACACCTAGAGGCGTTGACGTGTACTGCAACGTCTGAGAGGCGCTTCATACAATCCCTTACATCCACATGTAGATGAGCCCCAAAACCGTTAGTAAGATCTACTGCGCTTGTTGAAGAAAAGACACTGATACGTGTCAGGGCTTGTTCATGTATTGTGTTTTACACGTGGATCCATATAAGTGGCCACGAGAAACCTCATTTAAAATGCATATACCCATAGAGATTGCTGTTCTTTATAACCAATGCAGGGAATACCACTGATGATCCCGTTTGAATGTGTATAGCTCTGATTTATTATTTTTTTCTTCCCACAAATTGTAAAGCTGCACAATGCTGGTTAGGTGAAAACGGGGAGATTTCTAGACACTTCAGGGAGTCAGGGAGATTGCTGCTATTTTAGGGAGTCTCCTGCAGAATGAAGGAGTGTAGGCAAATACGCTTCACTTACTTTGTGGGCTTGGTGAGTTACTATCTGGTCCTAGGTTCTCGCTTCTCCTCGCCAGTGCGTGCCTAGAGCAGAGGTTCCCAAACGAGGTCCCCCAAACCTCCCTTAATGGTCCAGGCTTTAAGTATATCCATGACTCCGCACAGATTCATACCTCCCAACTGTCCCGAGTTACAGCGGGACAGTCCTGCTATTTGGAGACTGTGTCCCCCCCTGCGGGAGACAATGTCCCACGGGTGAGGGGGCAATTAGGGGAAGCCATAGATCAGTGCGATTGCGCATGGCATCTCTGCAGTGCATGGAGGGAGCTGGGGTTGCCCAGTCACTAGGGGGGTGATGGAAACACCCCTGAATTATGCAGCACTAGTCCACACCCCCTTGTGCCATGCCCACTCTCCAGAATGGCTCCGCCCTCTTTTCAGGACTAATACGCTTTTGGTGTGGAAGGTCCTGATTTAAGAAAGTTTGAAAGCAGATGGTAAAATCCTATAAGTCATCTGTGGCCAAGTATGAATATATTTAAAAAACATGAACCATGAAGGTGCCGCGAGGACAGCATTGGGTTCCCTCTGACCTAGAGAGTATGATCTGAGATCAGATATATTAATAGCGCTTTCCCTGTGTTGTGTCTTATTGCATGATGTATTTATAGCTGGATTCTGAATGGCCAGATATATTTGTGTTACATTTCATTTCCCGATTCAGGCTCAACGAGAATAGCTGTGTGGTTCCTTCCCCAGCAGTAACGCCTAATCCAATCCTTTTTCTGGGTGTTTTTAAAAGAAATGAATTTAAAGTATACTGGAACCTGCAATAAAAACCTATTAAGACTAAATGCAAAGCAACAATACAAACGCATTTTTTTTTTTTTCTCTATACAAGTCATTTTTAGGCAAGGGTACAGCTGGGAACGTATGGCTGCCCCAGCATGTTTGGGCTGCTCGCTCCAAGTTGTTTTTCTCTCTTGTCTGCGGTACCAGCAGCGTCCTGTAGTCTCTCACTTTCCACTCCTTGCAGAGTAAACAAGATGTTCTGTGCTGACATCTGCACATACCGGCACAAAGCAGCTTACATTGTCCTGTTATCCTGCACTGTGTTACTAACATTGGTTGTGTTCTCTGGATGATCAGTAACGCTCCTTCTGGCCGTACGAGTAGCGTTTGTTGTCGATACTTTATAATATTCAAGCTTTGAACCATTTTCCAACCACTGATCATTTTGGCTCCGAAGTTCTGGGACCAAGCACACACCAGTGGGGGCGAGATGCAGAATAGTCTCATTTCACTTCTACAAATAGTTTGTCAGGCGTGTCCAAACTGTGGCACTCCAGCTGTTGTGAAACTACACATCCCAGAATGCCTTGCCATAGATTTAGCATTCCCTAATAAAAAAACTGTGGCAAGGCATGATGGGACTTGTAGTTTCACCACAGCTGGAGGGACATAGTATAAACATGTTTTTGTTAATAATTGTTTATATGTTCGAAGGGTACTTGTGTAGTTTCATGGCGCCGTGCGTCTGAGTCCCCTTGCGGGGCTCGCTTCGCTCGCCCGCGCTGCGGGCTCGGTGGCTCGCCACGCTATTTAAAATCAACTCCATGCCAACATGGATAGTGGGGGTATGAACTATCCATGTTGGCATGGAGTTAAGTTACTTTTTTTAACATAGTTTGTGGCGAGCGTAGAACCCGTGAAACTACACAAGTACTGTTCGAACTAGTTCCCAGTCTTGTAAACTGACAAATATCCGTAATGTCAGCGCCGGGCACCATCTAGTGTGAAAAACACTTTAATTCTCCTCTTAGAGGTGAGGAGCAGAGTTTGACTTTCATCATCTAGCAGGCATGACTAAATTGTGGCCCTCCAACTGTTGTGAATCTACAAGTCCCATCATGCTTTGCTATTAGAGAATGCTAACACTATGGCAAGGCATGCTGGGATGTGTAGTTTCACAACAGCTGGAGGGCCACAGTTTGGCCATGCCTGTCATATAGGATGTGTCTATGGGTTTCTATGGGCGCACCCACCGTTTTTATGGGCAAGTACATGTAACGCCTGGTGTCCACCACGGGATGCCCCCTTCCTGTCAATCAGGCAGCAAGGATCACTGCGGGGGTCTGCATTCGCGCCTATGCGCAGGTCCCCCACGATCAGGGACGGGAACTAATTTGATCTGAATCAGACCCTAAAAGTGTTCTAAGACATTACACAGCTGTGAATATTCGGGGGTGAGGGAGGTTTGGGGCGGTCTGTCTGCATGCTGGAATATTTCTTACGGTGGTCAAAGTCCACCTGCAAATGGTCTTATCTGCAGCTTGGCTAGGCGCACAGGTTATCAGTATTCTGATAACACCTCGTCCCCTGGATTTTAGATGTTTGATGGAAGTCAGTTGCGGAGAAGGAAAGTCTGTGTACCCTCCCACAAAGCAGGGACACTCCATCGAAACTTACACCAGCCCGATGGCAAGTGAGATATCCCAGATGAGGAGTTCTGCATCTTCAGACGCAGTCGCTTTTGGTGACAAGCCCCCGTCGGCTTAACCACCCCGTTACCTCTTACAAACTCCACCTAAAAGCCACAGACCCTGCGTCTGATTCTGTTCTGCATCTCTGACCGGTAAAGACTCAGATGCTGACATCACCCGATTGCGTGCAACATAAACCGCTGCAACCACCACTTTATCAGGCCCAACGTGTCATCCGGGGGAGTTTATAGAATGAAGTACGGGAATTACAGAAACCTTTTTTTTTTTTCCAAAAAGGCCAAACCTGGGGTTTTGGGATGGGGAAATGTATAATTTTCCGGCCTGAGCGAGGTTTTACTTAAATAACCCCCTTGAAGTTGTTTTTTTGTGTTTCCAGCTGTACTCTGACTACACCCGCAAATGTTTAACTAGGCAATGATCACTAAATACTTTATTGTGTAAGATACGGTAAACAGTCACGCATTATGTAACCTGCTTTTCTATGAAATGTAATCTTGGCAAATGTTCCAGCCTGGATGTGCTGCTGTGTGTGCAACAGCTCCTTGGTATTACACCCCTATGAGGGCAGTTCTGGAGTTGTTGTATCCCAGATGGGTTAAGGTTAAAAACAGGGTCTGTTTCTTCGAAATCCATCGTTCAGTTGTACTTCCAGCCTAAGGAATGTCCTGACGCTGCTGCAGTACTTGTCCCAAGTTTTCTAGGGAACATTCTCTGCCTGATAAACAGCAGATGTGATTCCCAGCTGCTGACGTTCTCGGATGTGTTATTAAGATCTACTATTCCGGATTTGGTGCCTCGGTAGTTAATAACCGGGCCACTAAATTCATGGTGCTCTGTGCCTCAGCGGTCTGCATGTTCCCTAGGATACTAAGGTGTCTTAGATGCCGCCATTGTTTGCACCAGCCTTATGGTAGGGGGATACGGTCAGTAGGCCGACACTTGAAAATGACGACATGAGTTTTTCGCATTAGCGGGTGGTTTTTCATAATAGTGTGCCAAGCGTAGCACCTTGGACACTGTACCCTCATACGGTGTCCATGTTGACGTATGTCGACATAGACACCAAAAAAAGTCACCACTGTCTACCTATTGTGTCGACCGTTTGACCCTGACGTTATGTCTATTTTTGTCATGTGTCGACCAATAGTGGTAGACCTATTGCCTGTCGACGCTCTGACCTGTACCCATGGTAGGGGCAGACTTTTCGTTTGGATGGATTAGCGAGCTCCTCAGGTAGATTCGGTGCAGTCGGATACGCTCAGTTGAATGTCCAGGGCTAATAGGACTTATCACAAGCTTTCTGTATGTGAACCTGTGGAAGTATCGTTAACGTGTCTTCAATCTCATGAGGTATCATCCCGGCCTCTGACTCCCCCAGCCAAGTGTTTTTACTTAAGGGATTCAGGGTCAGAAGTGCAACAACAACCCTCGCATAAGAGAGATCACAGTTCAAGTGCGGTGCTGGGTGACGGCAGCTATTTATCAAGTTCTGTAGCGGTGCACTGTGGGTGATCTCTCCCGCTATCACTTACTGATAAGGACTTCTGCATAAACACAATACCATAAATTATTGTTTCTCATCCTGTTTGATTTCATAATTCTCACAGTATAATATTGCAGGGTGTGATGAAAAAATAACTCCATAGCTATGCATTTAGGAATACGGTTTGCAGCTGCGGCCGGTCCCAAGCTTTTCCCGCTTTTGCCTTTTTTATAAAAAAAAAAAAAAACATTTCTACATTCTAATGAAATATTGATTCTATTTATATTTCTGCTGCAATCCTTACCTTTTTATAAAAGGCTTTCCTCAAGGCACGCCTAACCTTTCAAGTTTTAAGGGTCTCTATGCTTGAGCACAGATGGGTAACTGAGGTAATTAGTTCTCCTGTGTGTAAGCGTGGAATACCTAAGACCTGGATGGTTAGGGGCGCCTTGAAGACAGGGTGGCAGTATTCCTGGTGAAGTTACAGGCTGGTTTTGAAAAAAAAATGACAGTTGTGAGCCTATGGGCTGGTATTTTATCACTTGCGGTGTTCATTCTAGCACCCGCCATCTTTGACAACTCATGCAGATCTTGTTCCCTGCCTGGAGTGTCGCTGTCTGTGTGTTTCTAGCACAGTGTGGTCTGTATATCAGCACTTATATGCAAGCCAGACCTGCGCTAGAAACACCACAGCAGACAGCGACACCCCAGGCAGGGAACAGGAACTGCATGGGTTTTCAAAGATGGCGGGTGCTAGAATGAACACCGCAATACCTTGTATATGGCTGACAGAATGCGTGATGTGATACATCTCCTTAGAGTCCTCTAATAATCCGGCCGCACAGATCAGGCAAAGATTAGGAGCGATGTCCCCAGTGTTCTATAAATATACAACTAAGCTCTTTCTAGAGGGATTCTTGTCTGCAGCTGGTCAGGTTCACTATTGTTATACCAGTAACATTTGCTGTAATGTTATACGGTACAACATGGCCGTTTTGTGCTTCTAACACTGTATAATGCACTGTAGAAAGTCCGTGGCACATTATATTACAGCATTGAGACAGGTTTCATAGTCTGATCTTATTTGTGTGAAGTTTGGACAGAGAATATAAATTGCACCTGAACCTCTTTTATCAGGGGAATTCCAAGTATACATATACATGCTTTTACTGGTATTAATGAGCCTAGTTATTGATGGAGACCTTTAACGAGCAGCTGCAATGTAAGTAATACTACGTTTGCCCTCTACTGAATGAAAGGTCAGACTGGCCAGACTGTATAGGAAGGGTCCAGGTATTCGGGTTTGAGAAGACCAAATGCTAGTGTGACATGAAATCTGTTCACCTCACCCAGCGCTGGAACATGCATTAGGTGAATAGGGCCCGCGGACTGTGATCAGCCACTGGGCCCAAGTGTAATTGCCCCAAACCAGTATCTTGTGTCTTTCAGGTGTTCACTTAACCACCTACGTTTCTGTCTGTCATTTAGGATCAGCCAATGGATGCGAGAAGACGTCTTTTGTTTTCCTGCGACAAGAGCTACCTGTACGACTGGCAAATATAATGAGGGAAATCTACATCCTCCCGGACCCCCTGCTTGGGACCCCTTCTGTACAACTCGTGCAGAGCTGGTAAGAACAAGGAGCCCACACACTGTATCTTTTCCATTGCCTTGCGCACCCAAAGCGCTGTTTCACTTCCCGTTGTGTTGTGCGGTCTCTCCCCCAATGTAAAGTGCTGGGAGCTCTTTATAAGTCCCACAAGCACAAATCGGGGTTAAGAGTTTGTTGGTCTCTAATTGAACGGCACCAAACCATTTTACCCAGTAAAAGAGCCTGCACCACACGGTCCCAGGGGTTATTGAATCTGCCCCTGCGTTCCACCTCTGGACAGAAAACGTGTGCAGCCAATGAGATTAATGTGTCGCACTACAGGAGCCATTGCATATAAACCGACAGCATTGTACATCAGCGTTCTAAGTTTTATTGATGTACAAAGTTGAAGACTGCACAACATGTTGATCTCATTGTGCTTATGATAAGGTACAGTAACCCGACAGCCTGCTGTAACATTCTTCCACGTGTACATTCCTATGTGACTTTCTAGGAAAGAAAAACACCTTTTTTTTTTTTTTACTTCAAACACGTTCCCTGAAAATGTGATTGGCGTTAGGTATATTGCAAAGAATTTAGTTTTTCACACCACTTAAGGGGACAGACTCTAAAACGCTTGTGGTCAAATACAACAGTCCTCAGTTTTACTATGTTGAACAGTCCCTTCTGGGCATCCGTTGGCGCTGGAGGTCAGGAGCGGTCAGATACATTCTACTCTATGTAGCTTTAGGGGGATATTCAATCTCCCACCGCTATTCCCGACGGGGAAATAGCGGCGGGGCCCTATTCAATGCTGTCTTCCCTGACTGCATTGAACAGGGATCTTGGCAGCACGAGCCCGACTTGACAAGCAGTCGGGCACATTCTGCCGGGAATTGTCGAGCTCCCGGCTTCAGCTCAATGATTTCCAGCCGCTTCTCTTGGCCACGCCCCCTGCTCGGCAGGCGGGACATTGAATCCCGCCGGCCCAGAACAGTACCGCGTCATGGCTAAGATGCTAAGTTACATTATGTTCAATTATTTGATATATATTGCAAAAATGTATCTGTCGAAGCACTTTCATAAGAGTTGTTTCCTGCAGGTGACCGGATTTGTAAGACATGTCCTAGATATGTTGTCCCGTGTATAGGCCTGTATCTTATGTCCTGCTTTGTTTTATAGTGTATGTCATGGTCCCTTTTCGAGTAGCGGTGGGTCCGATCTCCGAATTAATTTTTTGGCCACATCTTATCATGAACCACCTTATTTAGGATCTCAGAACAAATTCACGTTGGGGCTTGCCAATGTTTAAATAAAAAAAAGTTCTAAAATAACTTTAGGGGACATCTTGGGGCCATCGGGTGCTTTCAGTTGGTGTCACTGACGAGTGCGCACTGGCCTGTAAGATAGTGTACGCTCTCACAAGGCAGTTAACTGCTTGGCACAAATGTTACGGGGACAGTTTGTTCCCATTTCCTTATCTCAAGTCTCTGAATTTAGTTGGGTTATGTCCAGGTAAACGTGCCAACAAATTGGCCAAAAAGTCACCAAGGAAGGCTGTCGCTGGGAGGCAGGACAGGATAGGCTGTGGCTCAGTGGGAGGTTTTATTATTGTGAATCCTGTAGTTGGAGACTTTGGACAGTTGGACTGAACCAAGTTTGCACAAGGCGGGAAACTCCTTCTCGTTCCAAAGCCTGCTTCCATTTCTGTGTATGCCCTGTCCTGCCTATACATAGGTCACAATTTACCTCATGAAGTATTGCTATATATTTTATTTCCTTGTAAACCAAGTTCATTCTCATGGTAAACATTAGAGCAATGTGTACCCGGTCGGCATCACGGACGATGCAGGAGAGTGGTGAGGGATGGCACACTGCATTTGTCAATAGGGCATCACTATTGACGTCTTCTGATTGGCTCTCCAGCAGGGACGGTCAGAAGACGTCGGTAACGATGGTGGAGGCACACAGGTTGGCCGTACACACTAGATCAGACATGGGCAATCTATGGCTCTCTAGCTGAAACTACAAATCCCATCATGCCTTGCCACAGTTTTGCAGGTAGGGAATGCTAAAACTATGGCAAGGCATGCTGGGATGTGTAGTTTCACAACCGCTGGAGGGCCACATTTTGGCCATGCCTGTACTAGATGATGGATGTGGTCTATATATCGTTCCGATCAGCCCTGGATCGATCTATTGTCTAGTGCACAGGTTCTCAAAGTCTGTCCTCAGGACCCCTCAAGTGCATGTTTTGCAGGTCACCCGACAGGTGCACTCATTACTGGCTGACACATTTTCTAAGATCCACAGGTGGCGCTAATTATTTCATTTGATTCTGGGAGGAGGATTACAAAACTTGCACGGTGTGGGGTCCGACTTTGAGAACCTGTGTTCTAGTGTGTACCCAACATAGGACCTTATTCTAATTGATTTGGGCTTCCTCGCGGAGGACCGATGGTGTGCAGATGCATTTCTGCGCATGTGCGTACACCGATGGTGAACATTCTGTACACCGGGTGGGGGGGGGGGGGGGGGCGCCGGGCAACACCATTACCCTATGGGAACGCCCAGTGTTTCATAGGCGTTCTCATGGTAATGAGGGGGGTGCGGGGGGCGGCGGGCACTGCGGGCGGCATCCGATGGACTCGCAAGGCTGCGGATTTCGCAGCCTTGTGAGTCAATCAGAATAAGGGCCATAGTGTAGATCTGCACAATGTTACACCTATATCTGTTCACCTGGACAGCAGCCAAAAAGTTGTTAATGCTCTAAATAATCCCTATTCTTCATCGCTGAGGCATAAGGCATTGTGTCACTGCCATTGCTGGTTTGTAGATGTATCCTATTGGGTGAAAAATGCTTTATAAATAACATTATAACTATCCCACAAAAATGGCAGCCTACGCTGCATGCATTATTGCATTTACTTTATTTTTGTGCCTTTCGTCAGGCAACAATGCACACGACAATAACATAGTTAAATACACTTACCCACTCGCCCCTGATCGCGGTCCCAGCCACAACGTCCCCGGAGTCGCGATGACGTGTAAGTGTATTTAGTTATGTCATTGTCATTTGTATTGTTGATTAGAATATTATACTGTAAGAAAACATGCCATGCAATCCACTCCTAATAAAAACATACTACTGTGTATTGTGTGTACTGAGCATTATATGTTTTGTCTCCCAGGTATGTCCAAAGCTTGATGGAACTAATAGAATTTGTGGAAAAGAACCCAGATGACCAGAGGGTTCTGTCTGAGTAAGTGTTTGTGTGTGTGTGTGTGTGTGTGTGTGTGTGTTGTCGCTCGAGGCGCAGGAAATAAAATGTCTCAACCGTCCGCTGGAAGATCAGATTAATTTAGGGAACACAACGTGCTTGTTTACACCACAAGGAAGACATTCATTTCACTTTCTCAGGTTTTCAGAATGTTCCATTAGCCATTAATAGTACATGACAATGCACTGGCGCACAGTATCCATTGCAATGTGTTTGGGAACCTGAGATTAACCCCTTTAGCAAAGTCTCTGAGGTGCTCCACACCAGGACTGGAGGGGTAAGGCAGGCACTTGGGACTCCTACCTTTAGCAGGAGGGCTATTAATATGCACATACTGTGTGCACCAGTTTCAGGAACTCCCAGCATCTAAAGGTGTAAATAATCAGATGGTGAGGAAAGCCCCCCACCCCCTCCCTTTGTGTACATCAGCTACTCTATTTGTGGAACCAATGGATAAACACCTCAGGCGTCCTCTTGGTTGTTAACATGGGAGAGTATTAACATCCCAGCACGTGTGCTAATGTAGGCGAGGGGATTGCATACAATATTAGCTGGCTACCTCTCACTTTTGATTAAACCAAATGAATCACAGTCCTGAATCGTTCAGGTACAGCTGTGTCCTTCATGTTACCAACTAGCGCACCTTGATAGCCAATGCAACCTGGGAGCATACGCACTGACACGGGCACGATTCGCTGCGGACACCTTGCACTTACCATAGATCGGCTGTAAGATGAAGGAGGATACAGCTGTTGTTTCCCATTTTATTTGTTTTCCCAAGATACTTAGATAGGCAATATATTCTACATCCGCTAGTTTCCTGATAATTATCTTATATATTTTTTTCCCCTCTTTAGCTTTACGGAATCTCTGGTGACCATCCGTAACCGCCACAACAACGTCGTCCCTACCATGGCCCAAGGGGTCATCGAGTACAAGGAAGCATTCGGCGTGGATCCGGTGACCAATCAGAACGTCCAGTACTTCTTAGACCGTTTCTACATGAGTCGCATCTCCATCAGGATGTTAATCAACCAGCACAGTAAGGAGGGGTTTACTTTGTGCAGCGGACCTAATTTCACCCATTTGAGCACTTGTTGGAAAATATTGACGGGTTGTCTGGCGTGGCTGCACAAGTTTCACGTGTCTGATCAGATGAGGCTTTTAATAAAGATGTCCGATCAATTTGTGTGTGTGATTGGGCAGTGCGCCACTGTGATAATCATTATGCCCCACTTTTTGCTTAGCAGGGTTACTGGGTATAGTATGCTGGCCCCTAGATGATCTGCATGTTCATTAATATAGCTTGTAGTCAGTGACTTGAGTAACGGTGACTGTATTGGGTTGAGGCATCTAACGTGAGGTAGTTTTTATTAATGTCTAAACCAGGGATGGGAAACCTTTGAGCCCTCTAGCTGTTTTTGAACTACACATCCCAGCATGCCCTGCTACAGTTTTAGCATGGCCAAATAGAAAAGCTTTATCAGGGAATGCTGGGATGTGTAGTTAAACAGTTGGAGGGCCAAAGGTTCCCCATCCCTGGTCTAAACGGAGTTAGGAAAGTAACAATCTGATTGGCTGGTTCAAAAATGATCTGCACATACTCTGAGAAGTGGGGCTTATGGACTGGCTATGGTTCTTACAGTGGGGGAGTTGTATCAAATCTTAGAGAGAAAGTACCACCCAAATCGTCAATTTTCAAACACTGCTTGTAACATATCAGCTAGGAGCTGATTGGTTAGAACTTATTTGCAAGTTTTTGTACATCTCCCCCAGTATGAGGTAAAAACTGTTTACTGTTAATACTTCATATGGTCGGATACTTTCATGACAGCGGCAAGTAAATGATAAAACCTGCTTACATCACCATTGCAGCGGCTATACGCCGAAACAGCCTGCTATGCGGAATTACTATACTGACTAGGGGCATTCTGAGCCTGCCGATTGTACAGTGTCACTGGGAGCAAAGATCAGGAAAACAACATTGTCTGACAGGCGTGTAGAGCAGAGTCCAGCGCACACCCTGCCCTCATTGGCTGGTCTTGCTAGGTGGCTCAGTCTGTTTCCAAGAAGTGTGTGTGTGTGTGTGTGTGTGTGTGTGTCTTAACACGGCAATGAAAAATAAGTTCTGCACCCCATCACCCGATCTGTGCTTGTGCAAAGCGTATCCTAATTAGCAATGCTCAGGTTTGCAGATAAGACTCGCCTGCGCGCATTGCCTAGTTAGTCATTCTATAAAACTAGTTGTTATATATTATTTTCCATTTATTTCAGCACTACTGTTTGATGGAGGAACTAACCCAGCCCACCCTAAGCACATTGGGAGTATTGACCCAAACTGTGACGTAGTGGAAGTAGCACATGGTAAGTTGCAGACATTGGTTTCCTAGGGCAATGAGGGAGTGGTGTATAATACTTGAAAGTCAAATAGGTTTTTTATTTTTTGTTTCACACCATACATTGCCTGCCAACATTGTATTCTGTGACTGATTGGGTGGGTTGCTGGAGGGTTGCCTTTTTTTTTTTTTAAATCTGGAAGGGTTCTTGACATTCTAAGGAAGTAGATCGTTACATTCATATATTCATAAATCTGTTTATAATTGAGTCCAATAATTAGCACTCTATATGTGCAATGATGAGGCCATCATGGTTAACCAAATCTATGCATTTACAGTAACCACCTACATCTAGCCTCCTTTTGTCTCAGACCTCTCTTTTAGTGGCGCAACTCTGTAGCACCAGGTGTGTTTTGTGTTTTTTTTTTTTTTTTTTTACATTAACCTGCATAAGGGGACTCACAAGCAGCTTCTGCTGATTAAAATAATATGCAGCATGCCTATATTCTGTGCGTGACTGCGGCTGTGTCTGCATATGAATTGCTACATTACAGTGTTTTCCAGGTAAATACTGTAGCGTTCCCTTTGTTAAGCAGATACAGTCACACACCGACTATAGGTACTTCGCATATTTTAATCAGCAGGAGCTGCTTGTGCGTCTTTGAAAATGAGACTCTGTAGTGCCGGGCGTCTTTCTATTAAACAGTCACAGGGCACTCCCGTGTTCTGTATAACATGACTTGTATCGCATGGAGGATAGATGTATGTGGACACATTTGTAGCAAGCAAGTTTTCTTACAATATGTTATTTCGAATGCCTTTAACAATAAGTATATTAATATATTTCAGATGCCTTTGAGAATGCCAAGATGCTATGTGACCAGTATTACTTGGCTTCTCCTGAACTGAAAGTAGAGCAGACCAATGGTAAGTTACCTATATACTGTATATGGGGCACTGGGATCTGTACTACATTCCGGGTTTTCCTCTGCTCCGATTACTGGGCATAATGGTTACCACACATGCTAGTTATCCCTCTGTGGCCCCAGCTTTATAAGCTGTAACAAATGTGCCAAAGTGAAATGATTTTTACCCAATCGGGGTATTGTTAAGCAATACCTTAAAGCTTCACTACCTCCTAGAAAATTACCGCGTCGCTCCCCCTTCCCCTCACCTAGCGACAGGCAGCCATTTTGTGGGAGGTACCCAGTTTAATCCCATGTTTACAAATGTGGGGTATGTTCCATTGACAGGAAAATATTCTTATAGGTCAGAAGCTCCCAAACTTTGTCTTCCAGGACAGTAACAATCCAGGTTTGAGCAGTGGTGACGTCATTAGAACTTCAGTCAATTTGATTTAACATTGCTTCCCTTTAAATCTGGGGCTGTCACGATGTTTCGAGAACCTATTTTAGAAACAACTGACTTTGAGGATTGTGTATCTTTAAGGGTTTGCCCATAACCGTGGAAAATGTGCTTTTGGGTCTATGAGGGGTAGAATTATTAAGCTAGCGATAAAGTGTCTGTTTTTATCACCGGCCAATCAGCTCCTACCTGTCATTTTTCAAACCAAGCCTGTAACTTAACAGTTAGGAAATGATTGGCCGGTGATAAAAACCAGACACACTGGGGGAAATTTACTAAGATGTGAAATACACTTCACAGGTCATGTTGCTATGGGCATGTCCAACGTTGGCCCTCCAGATATTTTGAAACTACACATCCCAGCATGCTTTGCAATAGTTTTAGCATTCTCTAATAGCAAAACTGTGGCAAAGCATGCTGGGATGTGTAGTTTCACAATATCTGGAGGGCCAACGTTGGACATGCCTGTAGAGGGTGAAAAAGAAATAAGAAGTAGCTTCTGATTGGTTGCCCATAGCAACATCACATGTGAAGTGTATTTCACATTTTAGTAAATTTCCCCCTTTATCACTTCACCGAGCTTAATAAATCTGCCCCATAGTGAGGGGATGGTCATAACAGTTGTGGCTACTATATGGGGATCATTGATCCCACATGATAGGCGGCACTAACCATGCCATGGATATTTTGAATGCAGCACATAAAACATCATAGGCAATCTCCTCCTGATTTTTGTTTATTCCTGATTTTTTATTTTATGTTCTAACATATGTAATTTTCTATATCTTTTTATTTATTTTTTATGTAGGAAAAGCACCTGGGGAGCCAATAAATATTGTATATGTTCCTTCTCATCTCTACCACATGCTGTTTGAACTCTTCAAGGTATAGTTTATAGTAATTTTAGAGCCGTATAATGTTCTCTGTGAAAAATAATAAGGGTCAATTTCTGGTTGTTTTTTTTAAAGTAAAGAGAATTGTACACCAAACTCTTTAACCCTTTGGGCAGTATTCAATGCGGGTGGGAGTGCCGGCGAGGGGGTTAAATGGCGGGGATCGCAGAGAACCAGTGATCTTCGCCATTTAACCCCCGCGCCGGCCGCTTACCGTATTCAAAGTTCCGGGGGAATCCTCGCTGTCAAAGGACAGCAAGGATTCCCCCAAACAGCGAGGCTCTCGGCTAATACAGGGAGCCCGCTGCATTTAGCCGCGAGTCCCCCTGCTTCTGCGGCAAAATGCGTCGATTTTCCCCCTCGCTCCAAAAAGCGAGGGGGGATCGGCATATGCAGGGGGTCAGTTGAATACCGCCCTTTGAGTGCCAACATCTCTGCGAGAGATGTGTAAAATATCCGCTGAAAATGCCGGCGCCGCTCACATTTGTTATATAAATTCAAATAAAAATGTTTTGTAAAAGATTATTTCCTATATTTCCTATATAAGGTAACATTACAGGTCATTATGGTGAATACAAAGGTTTTCTTGGCAATTTTCACACCTATTTTGACAAATTCACTTGGCACTCAAAGGGCTTTTTGTATTTGTTAGTATAAGGTTTATGCTTTGCTATTTGAGACCAGGCAAGCCATGAGACATGTGGGTGCGGGCGAAGGGAGAGATCTGCAGGAGGATGCGATTTTTGGAGGACGAGGTTTAAATGAAAAATTAATATTTGACAAAATTCTAACAGCTTGAGCGGAAACGCTGATTCTACAGTATTTAATTGTTTTGTTTTTTTAACAATATGTCTGGTGCAATCCAGCTCGTCAGCTGCTGTGATTGTGTCATAGATCGCTCTGATAGTACACCGTCCCTATAGTAACCCCAGAGAAATGCTGATGTTCTCTCTTGTGGTTGGCGGGTGGTGGCTAAATTTAGTACATGGCTGTGCAGAATGTTATATGTCCGTAATAACCCCACAGAGATCCGTTCTGGGCGTTTCCCGATATATTTGTTACTAGTGCTTGTGGTATTTGCTGTAAGTTCTGTGGTTTTGTTCTACTCACTGTATGTAATATATTGCTATGCCTACAGAACGCCATGCGGGCCACTATTGAGAATCATGAGGACAGCCCCTCTCTGCCACCTATTCAAGTCAATGTCGTCCTAGGAAAAGAAGACCTCACTATTAAGGTATCTATTATAATGTATGTACTTAGTGCTGCTCTATACAGAGAATGTGTCACCTCTGTCCCTGACCCATTGGCGCCTACAGTCTAAGGGACTGATTCAAATTGCTGTTCAGCAGGGGTGGCCAAACTGGTCCTTTAGATTTACCAACATTCCATGTTTTCTAGGCCAGATGTGGATCTGTAGAATGTTGCATTTAGTAATGACTACACCTGTGCACCAGCTAGGGAGTCTGGGAAATGTGACCGTTAGGAATGATTGCACCTGTGCACCAGCTAGGGAGTCTGGGAAATGTGACCGTTAGTAATGGCTACACCTGTGCACTAGCTAGGGAGTCTGGGAAATGTGACTGTTAGTAATGACTACACCTGTGTACCAGCTAGGGAGTCTGGGAAATGTGACCATTAGTAATGACTACACCTGTGCACCAGCTAGGGAGTCTGGGAAATGTGACTGTTAGTAATGACTACAGCTGTGCACCAGATAGGGAGTCTGGGAAATGTGGACGTTAGTAATGACTACAGCTGTGCACCAGCTAGGGAGTCTGGGAAATGTGGACGTTAGTAATGACTACACCTGTGCACCAGCTAGGGAGTCTGGGAAATGTGGACGTTAGTAATGACTACACCTGTGCACCAGCTAGGGAGTCTGGGAAATGTGGACGTTAGTAATGACTACACCTGTGCACCAGCTAGGGAGTCTGGGAAATGTGGACGTTAGTAATGACTACACCTGTGCACCAGCTAGGGAGTCTGGGAAATGTGACCGTTAGTAATGACTACACCTGTGCACCAGTTACGGGGTCTGGAAAACATGGACTGTTTGGTAGATCTCGAGGACCAGTGTGGCCACCCCTGCTGTTACAGGGATTATTAGGATATACAAGAGCTGTTCAAATGTGGTTCATGCGTGTCTAGGTCACAGGGTGGTACTTTGTAACTACGTGGAACTTTCCAAAAATCTTCCAGGTTTGTCCCTTTTTGTTTGTTTTCTTGGCACAAACAAGCTGGATCTTTACTCCACCTCAATGGCGATAAGCTACTGGTGCTTCCAGTGCAAATAAAGTTATTTTTATGCCAACAGTGTACACAGGAAAGCAATATCTAATATGGTACTTGTGTACTAGCACGGCGCCCATCGCATCGCAGACCATAAGGCATGCGATGGTATGCGATGCGACGAGATTGGCACCCGAGGGTATACAATTTAAAATTG
This sequence comes from Crinia signifera, assembly GCF_055691185.1. NCBI lineage: Eukaryota > Metazoa > Chordata > Amphibia > Anura > Myobatrachidae > Crinia > Crinia signifera. The sequence goes on along the minus strand of NC_139221.1, from coordinate 306,723,966 downwards.
TATACCATTGTATATGGCATACAATGCGATGCGATTTTAAATTGTATAAGCACCCTAATGGGGGCATACAATGTTAAAAGCACCCCCACTATGAATGTGAACCCGAAGCGTGGCGAGCGCAGCGAGCCCGCAAGGGGCGGCGGTACGCGTCCTACGACCTTTTCATACCCCTACTATCCACGCCGGCATGGAGTTGATTTTATATAGTGTGGCGAGCCACCGAGCCCGAAGCGTGGCAAGTGGACGCAGAATACATGTAAAGTAATACGCGTCCCCGCCACGCTTCGGGCTCGGTGGCTCGCTGCGCTCGCCACACTATATAAAATCAACTCCACGCCGACGTGGATAGTGGGGGTATGAAAAGGTCGGAGGAAGCGTACCGCCGCCCCTCGCGGGCTCGCTGCGCTCGTCATGCTTCGGGTTCACGTTCATAGTGGGGGTGCATCTAACATTGTAAGCCCCCATTAGGGTACTTCTACAATTAAACATCGTATAGGGGGCTTTTACAATTTCAAAGTCGCATTGCAGTGAATCGGGTATATGGCATGCAATGCGATTTATATGTTGTGCGTCCAAATATCGTGGGCGCCGTGCTAGTACACAAGTACCTCTAATATGTATATATTTATTCAGATAACAAGCTTTGAACAGTTAATGAAGTTGCTTTGATACCGGTGGGCGGGGCATTAGAACACGTGGGTGTGGCTTAGACGTAATTACTGAAATGGCGGCCATTTTTCTATCCCAGTTTTCCCCTTTTAACCTGTATTATTCATTCTGTTTTAGATCTCTGACAATGGAGGAGGTGTTCCTTTAAGAAAAATAGAACGTCTGTTCAGCTATATGTATTCCACCGCTCCACGGCCGATGATGGACAATTCACGCAATGCACCACTGGTAAGTGACTTGTGGTCCAGTCTTGGGCCCTTATTCTGATCTGTGCGGCCGGAGCCGCATACGTTGCTCCGGCCGCACAAACCAATCCCCGCCTACAATACGGATCGCCACGGCCGTCCGTACGCGGACGGCTGGCGATCCGCATGAAAATGGTGGGGCGTACGCCTCCACCATGGTGGGAGCTGCCCCCTGCATTCGATGGTCGGCGACCATCGAAGGCAGGGCCGCACGCTCCACCAGCTCCCGCAAGCTTAGACCACACGGACAATCGTCCGTGTGAAAGCTTGTATGGGGGCGGAGAGCTGACATCCGGCGATGTCAGCTTTCCGCCCCCATCACTGGCGTCATAGCCTCATTACCATGCATACGCCCCGCGTTTGCATGGGAACGCCCATGAAACGCTGGGCGTATGCATAGGGTAATGAGGCTATTAAGCCCCTCACGCCCCTATACGCCCCCTTTGCGGCGTATACATTTTTTGTGCGGCGATTTCCCCTGCACATGCGCAGAGTGACCTCTGCGCATGTGCAGAGTGAAAACATCAGCGGTACGGCCGCACGCGGGCCGTACCGCCGAGATCAGAATAAGGGCCTTGGTTACAAGCGCCTGGAGTCCTGTTTTAGAAAGTGCGCTGTATAAATTAAACTTCCTTACTTACATAATTCATTGAGTAACTTGGGCGATCTCTGTCCTGTGTAATGGGGCACAGCTGCCTCCTTGCAGCCCGACCCCCTCCCTGACACATTGTCTCTGTTGTAACGCTAATGAATTGTCCTTTGTAGTCCGGGAACATCTCTGTCCATAAACCTAGTGTTTATCTGGGATAGGGGTGCTGAGAACGGGCCAGGAACCACGTCACTTCTGCACTCCAGAAACAAAGGCTTTTTTTGTATATTATTAAAGTATACAGCATAGTGAGAATATGTCCTTCTAGACCAGTGGTAGGTGACATCTGGCACGCCATCTGCTGTAGAACTACACATACCAGCTTGCCTTGTCACCGTTTAAATGTTAGGGAATGTCAAATCTGTGGCAAAGCATGCTGGTATATGTGGTTCCAGAGGTGCCAGACTGTGCCTGCCTCTGTTCTAGAATTCATTGGTTATTTGTGCTGTAAAACGATAATCGCTCACTGATGTTTTTGATCTTTTCAGGCTGGTTTCGGGTACGGTTTGCCAATTTCTAGACTTTATGCAAAGTACTTTCAAGGGGATTTAATGCTGCATTCAATGGAAGGCTTTGGGACAGATGCCGTAATATACTTAAAGGTAATTTAATGCGTTAATGTGTGTCTTTGGATGTTTTGTTATCGTTGGGTATTTCCAGGGCTATGAAAGATTAAAGGGGTGATTCAGGTTGGCTCGCTGTGAGCTGAATTCAGTCCGGGGACTGTTGTTGCGGGTCTGCTCGTGCGTATGGGAAAAAAATACGCATGTGCAAACGCCTTCGGCGAGATTTACACTCGGGGTGCGGGCCGGTGCAGGGAAACTCACAGCCCATGAATACACTGGGTGTTCCCCCTAGAAACAGCACCAGCGCCCACCCCCTGTTAGACCATCTCTGACCCAGATAAAAACAGACCATCAAATGATTTTACGCCCGCATGCGAATGTGTCAGCGTACACATCCATTCGCATGCCGGGGGGGACATTTGCACGGCGAAGGGGGGCGTGCGTTTGCTCCCTGGCTGGTGGCGGTTCAGCGCTCGCTAAGCAGGGAAATTTGCTTCTTGCTGAGTTAACCTGAATCACCCCTAAATGTAAATTCATTTAAATGCAGATTTATAAACGTGTTTAAATAGATGATCGGTCCACTTTCGGATCATGTGACCAGGTGTTTGTAAAAGTTCCCCTGGCTTGTTTTGTTCTTCGTTACACATTAAATAGCTGGGAAGAGTAAATGAACTCTCTGGCTCTCTGTTACCCTTGGCAGTCATAGAACAGAATAGCAGGATTGCCGCAAGAGCAGTATGAGATAAGAAAACAAAAAAACATTTCTTTTTATAGCGTAATCCTGATTCAGCTGGTTTCAGGCTATCTCCAAATCCAAACCTTCACCAGGTGTAGTTTGTGTCTGTCGCTTCACTGACTGTTACCTGATAGCAGCTGCCAAACCTCCACGTTTTACAGGAGGAGGGGAGAGTTTGCAGCTTCTCATTGGCGGGATGGGAGGGGTGTAGTGTCGGCTGCATCTCCTTTCCAATCAGATGCTCATTAACCTCTCACAGCCCATTCCTTTCCTTGGTGACCAGAACTGAGGTTGTCCACAAGTGCCTTGGGGTTATCACTGCTTCCTATATAATTTAATGATGTGCATCCGTTTGCTTGAGTATTGACCAATCCCTTGGTGGAAATGGGGTGTGCCAATATGACTCTGCGATATCATCCCACACATCATCGGATGATTAATACTATGAACAGGCGAGTTACTTAACCAATGGTGCTGGTTTATTGATGGATAGCTGATACAGCCGTACTCACTGTTACATGCACAGTGGTCATGGTACATAGTTTGAGTGGATCAGGGTGAGTGTATACTGCAAACGGTTAGTGGTGCTGGGATGCTGGAACAGCTTTGTGGATTTTAGGTGACCGCGAGTCTCTTGCATTAACGATAACCCCTGAATTTGCTCAGTAGAGATCTTGGCATCCATCTTGGGAAAGACCATGAAGCTTCCCTTTTAGAACATTAAGACTGGAGTATGCGCGGTAGGGAAATCCTCTTAACAGCCCATACTCAAAAAGGTACATCCATGATTCACTTAGCTCCTCCCGTCACCAAATGCCACAGTTTTTCACACCCATTACATTTTGCCCTTGCATTTCATTGGGTGCAACACTAGGAGTGTGACTTATTTAAACAAGCAACCAATCAGCATGTGCACTGCATTTTTGTGAATTGTTCTCCTTGGCTATTTACAGGCGCTGTCGTCAGAGTCTGTTGAGAGGTTGCCAGTCTTCAACAAGTCCGCATGGAAACACTATAAGATCTGCATGGAGGCCGACGACTGGTGTATTCCAAGCAGAGAGCCAAAGAACCTGGCGAGGTAAGAGGACGTCCCTGAGTTTTGGCGAGGAGCTGGAGAAAGGGATCAAGCACTTATTGCACAGGACTATTACCTGCAAGTGTTACGTGGCCAGGAGGACAGAGGCAAACTGTACTGTGCTGGAGCTGGCCAGGGATGCAACACTGGAGACTGACGAGCCAGTCCTTTGTCACAAGAAGATGGAAACTTCGTAGCTAGTAGTTGTATATCTTCACAATTCTTCAATATTACCTATTTCTGGTGCATCAATGTCAATGACCGCAACAACAAAAATCAACTCATGATGATCACTGAGTATTCGTGGCCTATTATGAAAACCGCAGATTCAGAATTCAGTTCTTCTTACCGCAGGATCTTTTATCCAGGATTCATCTGTAATTATCAATCACTTTTCCAGCAGAACTTTTATCCACAAACTTGAGACTGACCAGCTGAAACACTACCCTCTATCCATAGGATAGTCCGTGTCCAATAATACATTCTTTAATCTGCCACTCTTCCATAAAGCACACACGTCTTAGGGAAGGTTTGTTCGCTATTGCCAAAAATACCAGATTGTGTATCCTAGATGGCGGATCACAGATCGTTCTGTGATCTAGTCCTCTCCGTTCTGTGATACAATCAGCTCGTATATAAAACGGGAAATTGGAGAGCAGTAAGAGGGAACCTGCATGTTCGACTTAAAGTTGCAAGCAATATTACTAGCGTTTGCACCAGTCCTAGTATATTCTTGTACTGCCGGCTGTGCTATAAGTGGCGTATGTATTCCATGTCTAGCAAACTACCAAGCGGGAACGCTTGAGTGTTTATGTCACTGTCCGATTATTTCACTCGCACATAAGACCTTGGATGGTGACGATGGTGGACACCTGTATTTCGTACTCTAGGTCATTCTATGTCCTATTACGCCACAGGGTCATCTGGCACAATCGTAAAGTGTTTTTTTTATTTCTGTATTAAGGGTGATAAAAACCGGAATGGTTCTTTGTTTGCTCATTTTATTTAGAGTTTATCAAATGTGTGAAAATCCAGTTTTTGGGAAAAAAACACAAATGAAGAGAAGTTACGTTATAAGAAAGTTCTTATTTGAGAGTCAACATTTCAGGGGGTGGCAAGACTTGGTTCCATAGGAAGATATAGAGTTATTTATTTATCCCCCTCCCAGGCGCATCAGACGTCCATATGCTTGGGTTATATAAAGACAGCGTTTGGGGCCTAGAATGAGGTATAAGTGCACCTGCCAAATGTCTTTTTGAGATTTTTTTTTTTAAGTTAAAATGTAAAAAAAATGCAAGACCTGTATCCACCCTTTTTTTTGGGGGGGGGCTGATTTTAGTTGCAAGCTTTAGAGAGACTGACGGGCTTGGCTCTATGACTTGTGAGACGGGTATATATATTTTTTTTAGCTTCGGTGAGGTGGGCGTAAGCATTTGTCAAGCCAGGCCAGTCTGATCTGAAAATACAAGTACCAGCATGCCCCGCCACAGCATTGCCATTAGGAAATGCATAAAGTGTAGCAGGTTATGCTAGGATATGAAGTTTCGCAATAGCTGGAGAAACACAGGTTGACCAGGCCGGATCTGTTACTCAGAGTTTTCCGCATCTCTCTTGAGGCTAAGTAGGCCGTATTGGGCTTGGATGTGTAGACCACGTTGCTGGATAATCAGAGGTGAGCGTACGCAGAGATGAATCTGATTTCAGACTTAACTCCAGAACCAAGGACAGAACTGGTGCCGTTACGTCCTGATTGGTATGACGGCTGCTCTCGCACGCGGATGTGTAGGGGAGGTGCTGTTGCACAGATGCGCCCAACTCTAAATACAGAAGATCTGTTTTAATTAGGGGCACACCATATGCCCAACTTGTGTACCACCCCCGACGTGTCAACGTTAGTCCTTATCGGTCTCCATTACACGTTTTATTGTATTTCATCATTTAGAAAATGAGCCCCACTATGCATTATTTCTTATTGTTTGTTTGTTTTACTACCCTTTTAATTATTGTACAAGGATTTCTGAACCTTTTTTAATTTATTAAAGACCTCACTTCCAGCATTCTAGAGACCTTGCCTCTGTTTTGCATATCCAGATAGGCTTCCTGTGTTGTAAAATGTCCTTATGCTTTGTTATGCAATGTTTTCATTAAAAATCTAAAAATGAAAACGAATTGAAATGGTATGTCTGTTATTTCTGACTTAGTGGTCCCTTTTGTTGTGGACCTCAATCTCCATCCCAAACCCTACGAAAAGCAAGTCAGTCGCATCACAGATGTTTAGTTATAATAAGTAAACCTGTAGTAGCAATTCATTGCTAGTAATGTGGTCACGGATCACGCGGTGCGATTTCTTCTGCCATGTGCAGGACCGCCATTGTTGAGCAGGTTGTCCTCAAAGATTCCCCTTCAACGTTGCTCGAGATATATTGCTGACCAAACCATCATAACGGGCAGTAAACCTGGCAATCGGTGTCTGCTGTGCGATACATATATCTGTGGCAGCATGGTTGGCAAAGTACTAAGCATTACTGTCTCCGACATAAGTTCGGTTCATAGCCAAAGCATCAGCTGTATGGAGTTTGTATGTTTTCCCAGTGGGTTTCTCCCACACTCACTTTTTAGTCTTGGTCACTTTGTTAAAATTTGACTAATACCCCGTCTCACTGCAGCCAAATTCCAGGGTCTAGCACGTCAACCCAGGAATTTGCCTTTTAACACAGGATTTTTGGCAGTGTGAACGGGTCGCATACCCGGATCTCATACACGGGTAAAACCCTTCTTTTTACCCGTGTCTGAGATCCGGGTATGCAGACACGGGTTGACCCGTTCACACTGCCGAAAAAACCCGTGTTTAAAGGCAAATTCCCCGGTAGAACTTCTTCACCCGGGAATTTGCCTTGCAGTGAGAACGGGGGTCCAGCGCGGCAGTCCCTGGCATGTTAATGCCGGGTAAAAGCCGTGTCTTTCTCATTCGCAGTGAGAACACGGCATAAATTTAAAAATTTCTCATTTTATTAAGATTTAAAGCCCATACGCACTGGGGGACTTCCAGTGAAAGCCGCCCGGTTCACTAGTTTGAGCTGCACAGTGTGTACGGGGCAGCAGTGAGCGCTGATGCGCGCACCCATATCGTCACTGGACCGGCCGCTCATCTGGTATTACCGGCAGATGAGCGAGGAAGTAGACTGCGTTCCATAGCGTCCTGTTATGGAAAGCCTCCACCCCGGGGAAAAATCGCTGTAATGGCCAAAAAATGCGATTATCAGCCCAGCGATATTCCCCATCATCGTTATCCATACAGGCTGGGCAAAGACGCCCATTGTGTAAGTCTTTAATGGATTTTGACTGACGTAATTTTTGTCAATGATTTAGTCCATAGCTTTGCAGTCACAGAAGACAATCTAACTACAACTTCTATACAAACTAACTTTTTTTTTTTTTTATTAAAGAAGGGTCTAAAAACAAAGTTTACCCTTTTGGTGTGTACACACGGTCGATTTGGCTTGCTATTCGATCCCGATAGGATCAGATCAAGTCGCATGGCACGCCCCCCCCCGACATGCATGCGATTTGGATGATGTAGTGCAGACCTGCATTATATAGTCATTATGGTATAAAACAAGACTGACTCCTGATAGACAGTCATATGGTCGACCACTAATGGTCGATATTCACAAGGTTGACAGGTCAAAAGGTCGGCATGGACAAAGGTCGACATGAGTTTTTAATGTTTTTAGGGTGTCTATGTTGACATAGGTCGACATGGACACTGTCTTAGTGTACTGCGTCCCCTTGCATGGCTCACTGCACTCGGCACACTATTTTATTCTCCGTCCATGCCCTAGTGGATGGTAGGGCATGAAATACCGCCTGTCGGCACATGTCGGCTGAATATTTTGTAAAAAAAAATTGCATGTCTGCCTTTAGACCCCGTCGACCTTTAAAACAAGTAAACCTTTTGACTGCCTACCTTTTGACCGTCGACCATATGTCTATCATGAGTTAGTCTATGTTCAGTCTTTATAGCAGTCATTGCTGCCCTGTCTATCTGGGTTTTGATTTGTGCTGTCCCGGGAGCCGGCATCAGGATCGCAAGGTAAAACACTGGTTTGCAGGAATCTATGACCTGCAAACCGGATTTGTTCTAGGGAACAGGATTGCCACCTAGCAACAGCAGGTGGGTTAGGCAGCAAGCCTCCCGAAAATGCTGAGGGAGAGAAAGTGAAAAAAATTTCACTTACCTCTACAGCTACAGCGCCGCTGGGGGCGCACGCGTGCTGCGTCACGTGCACGCGCGCGCACACGTGAGCGCGCCCCCCAAGCGCTGGTCAGATTTTTTCGGAAGCTTACTGGTGGCAACCTGTCCTCCAAGAATACAAGAAGGTATTATGACCTTCCAATTGGTCTATTCTTGGCAAATACCTAGGTAAGGAACGACACAAACCAGTAATGCCTTAAAACCAGAAAAAAAGGTTTATTAAACTGAAAACCGGAAGCCGTTCTGAGTAACCGGGCTAACTAAATTGATTAACGATCCTTCTGCAAGGAGGATTGAATTCCTTAAGACTGAACTTGAAACCGGTAAGAAAACTGGTGAAGCGAGAAGATTAACTGCCGACTGTAGGATGTAGATTACTTCTGTTCCTTATTGGCAGCTGCTTGAGGCTTCTTTTGGTCCCTCGGTGCGCCTTATGGAAGGAAAGAAGGGAAACCTTTTAATATCCAACAATTTATAAGAGGAAGCGCCAGACCTAGCGACATTTGGTGCAAACCAAGGGTGGGAGCTGTTGCTAGGTGGCAATCCTGTTCCCTAGAACAAATCCGGTTTGCAGGTCATAGATTCCTGCAAACCAGTGTTTTGTTCTTCGTGAGGCTTGCCACCTAGCAACAGCAGGTGGGCAGACTACCACATACCTGGTGGTTGCTCTGAGAAATTCGATCTTTTGAAGATCGGTTGGTCTCCAATAGTGCTTTGCAAAGGTACGGGCAGAGGACCATCTTGCTGCTCGCATAATTGATTGCAGAGGAATGCCTTTAGCAGCTGGTCTAGTGGCAGCGGCTCCCCGCAGGGAATGGCTTTTGAATTGGTCAGTGTATATACCCGCTTGTCTCATAGAAGCTGTTATCCACCCTCTGATGGTAGAGGGTCTAGCGGGACGGAAGGGTTTCCTACAGGTGATGAATAGCTGAGCGATGTTCTCTCTAATGGGTGCCGTTAAGGCAAGGTACGATTCTAGACATGATGATACGCAAATATTGGGGTCGGTGGAATCTTGGATGACGTCAAATTCCACTATTGGGGTATTAAAGGAAGAGGTTTTTGTATGCCCTTTCAGGATGATATGGAATCCTGTTGGAGTACGTGACAACCATGGATCTTCGATGTGTATGAGGGTTAGCTCGGCCCCTCTTGCTACTATAGCCAGGGCTAGTAGGGATGCTAATTTACGGGAAAGTAAGCTGATGTCGTCAGTTGTATCCTGGGAAGACCAGAAAGTTAAGAATGGCTCAATGTCCCAGGTATTAGAATATTTTGGTGTGAGTGGTCTGGAAAGGTGGATACCTCTTAGTAGTCGGAGGTAAAGTTTGTTACTTGTTAGGTTAGGAACCAAAATGGCCAAAGCTGAGCCATATGACCTTATGGTAGCTGAAGCTAGCCCTGACTGATATTTGGATGCCAAGAAATCTAGGGCTAAGTGGAGGGGTGAGCCCCGAGTTTGTAAGATACGTTGGCCTCTCCAGAGATCGAATTCTTTAATAATTGCACAGTACCTGGATCTAGTGCGTGGTCTTAAGAATGCATTAATTAGTGCCCTTGTGGGTGATGCTAGGGCTAGGTCGGTTAACAACCCAGTAATATTGCCATCCACATGCATTGGGGAAGAGTCTCCAGTATGTCTGGGGTTCCCTGGAAGCACTCCTTGGATAGCCCCAGGGGAATCTTCGGGCCTATTCGTAGTTGGTTGACTAGGGGAAACCACACTCTGGATGGCCAAACGGGGTATACCAAGACTATACAAGGTACCCGGTCTTCCCTGATCTTCTGAAGGACTTTCAGGAGTAGGGCTGGGGGTGGGAAGGCGTAAGGGTGAGGAAGGTCTGTCCATGGAAAGGACATCGCATCCATCCTCCAGACTCCCTCGGTCCATATCCTGGATACGAAACGTGGAGTTTGGGCATTTGTGGGACAGGCGAAGAGATCTATTTCTAGGTCTCCGAAGGACTCGCTTATTTTTGAAAAAGTTGTCCTTTCAGAGCCACTGAGTCTAGGGAGATTTTTTCTCGGGATAGCGAGTCTGCTAGTTCGTTTAGTTGGCCTGGGATGTAAGATGCCACTAGGATAATCTCCCTCTGTGTTGCCCATTCTCAAATCTCTAGGGCTTCCCTGCACAGGGAAATTGATTTTGTGCCGCCCATTCTGTTTATGTACGACACCGCTGTCGTATTGTCTAGGCACAGCTGTATGCAGGTGTTCGTCATGTGGTTGGGAACTAGAGCTTTCATGGCAAGTTTCGCTGCCCGCAGCTCCAGGATGTTATAAACATCTGGGCTTCTTCTGCTGACCAGACTCCCCGGACTGCTTTGTCTTGTGAGAAGCCTTCCCAACTCGTTAGGGATGCGTCTGTAGTGATTGTCATAGACGGTGGGGGATCTATCAGAGGACGAGGAGGAAGGATAGGAAGAGTGTTCCAATGGGACAGCTCTGTCTTTGCTTTCCTGGACAGGAATATCGTATCTGTCCACGTATAATGTGCGTGTAATAGGGACCTGAGGAGTCCCTGCATCTCTCTGCACATCAGGGGAACATGGCGAAAACCCGGGGACATGGCTATCATTTTCCCAAAAATTGCAGCCAAATTCCGTAGGGATAGTCTGCGTTTCTTTAATGTATTGTGGATATAAGTCTGTGTCTCCGACCATTTCTCTGGAGGGACTGCCAGGGAGAAAGAATGGGTATCCAGGTTGAACCCCAAAAATGTTATCGTTTTGGTGGGATTGAGGATGGACTTCTGGGTGTTTATAGTGAAGCCGAAGGTGGACAGGAGAGATAAAGTTATGTCCCTGTGATTTATTAAGGTATTGATTTCCTAGTGCATCAGTAATATGTCGTCTAGGTAGACGATGCACAGTATGCTCCGCTGGCGTAGGTGGGATATAACAGCCTTCATGACCCGTGTAAATGTGTAGGGTGCACATGAGAGGCCAAATACCATGACAGTCCACTGATATATACTGTCTCTCCAGACGAATCTGAGAAATCGTCTGTGGTTGGGATGGACCGATATAGAATGGAAAGCCTCCTTCAGGTCTATCTTTATGCAAAAGCAGTCCCTTGTCAGGATATATGGAATGTCTGATATGCCTTCCATACGAAACCTTTTGGTTTTTAGGTATCTGTTTAGGCCTTTGACATTTAAAACAGGTCTTACAGAACCGTCTTGTTTTGCTATAGGGAACAAGTGGCTTGTCCAGCCTGCAATTGCTGGGTTTGCTGGTTCTATTTTCCCCTGGCTCAGGGCTAGTGTCAAAACCTTGTCTAGTCGAGGGCTGCAATTCCTTGAACAAGGAATGTGACGAAACTGGTATGGGAACCGAATTAGAGGGAGGTTCAGCCCAAGTCGAATCGTTTTTAGCAATCATTTGTCTGAGGAAATGTTTTCCCATTCCGCATAGGACTGGCCCAGTGTTTTGTGAAATGTGGGGTGTGTGGTTACACTTACCGTAATTTCGGCCTCTTTTGGAGTTGTTCCAATTATTTATTTGCCAATGTTCTGGGGTTATCACCGGATCTGTTACTGAAACCTCCAGTGTGGGTTCTTCTCGTGCCCTGATATTCTCGGGATGGACCTGCGGGTCTCGAAGTCTGACCCCCTTGGGGAAAGGGCCTCTTGAAGTGTTCACTCCCTTTTTTGAGGTCAGAAAAGGATTTACGTGCCTTATGGCGAATTTTTACCTCTTCTATAAATTGGGGCCCGAAAAGGTTGGCGTTATCTAGATTGGGGAATTCTAGTGACTTAGGGGCCAAGTCTGCCAGACCCGCTCTAGTGAGCCATCTGGATCTGCGGGTATTAGTAATATGATTAAAGGTTTGACCTATAATCAGTGTTGCTCTGCTAATAGCTTTCAGAAGAGCCATTTTAGATGCTACCAGCGGGCCAGCTGCGTCTGCAATTTTATATTGTATCTTTTTTAAGGTACGGTCAGTGGTGTCATTCTGTCTTTTTTCACCCACTATGGACATTAGTGCTGGGTCTATCCCAGGCGCAAATAGTGCGGGTACATCTGGTAACCCTGTGTGAGAGCGTAACACTAACTCATCTTCCTTAATCAGTGCTGCTCTGAATGCCAGCTGAGCAAACTTCTGTACCTCAGAATTTTGTTTTAGTGCCCAGTGTGTAGCATATAGCTTAGGTGGAGGGGTCTTCACTGCAAGGGCCACTCTAGCCATTTGAATGTCACTATATTCCCCCCGCTTTGAAGAAGCTGATGTTCTGGTTACTTCTTCTGACTCCCAGTCCACTGAGGGAGGAGGGTTACGTTCCCTATGGGCGTGTGCTTGTTTTACAGGTGACCCTTTATGGGAGTGATGTGACTGTTTTACAGGTGACCCTTTATACTGGGAACGGGTACCTTCAGGCTGTATGCTACGGGCAGGAAAGTTTTGCCAGCTACGGGCAGGAGAGTTGTGCTTGCTCCGAACACTATCAGGTTGCCTGCTACGGGCAATGCCAGGAAAGAGGGGTTTATTACCTCAACCATGCCTCCCAACTTTTGACCTGAAGAAATAGGGACACTCGCGCGGCGAAAAGGGGGCGGGGCGTATGCAAATGAGGGCGCGGCTTATGCTAATTAGCCGCGACCTCATTTTCATACGAGAATAGACGCTGTGCACATGCGCACAGCGTCTATTCTACTAGATTGGGGGTCTCCCAACTGCCACCCCCCGCAGCGGGACAATGCCTGCCGCGGGTGGGACAGCGGGACAGGACCCGAAAATCGGGACTGTCCCTCTAAAATCGTGACAGTTGGGAGGTATGCCTGAACAGGTCCCCTTATCAGAAGACTTACGTTTATCTGTCTTCTTGAGACTTTTCCTGTGTGGAATGGGGCTCCGCTTCTCGGCCTTTTGGCTAAGATCAAGTGTAGTATCTGTTCTTATCAGTTGAGTCTGGACCGCCCCCTGGCAGAGAATAGAGAAAAGCAGTACCGCAGTATCTTGCTACTGAGCATGATGTGATTAATCCACCTCATGTTCTGGGCGAGTGCTGGTAATGGCTGAGTATCGATGCCCTGCTAGGGAGGGAATACCATTCTTTACCTGGTAGGGAGGGGAGAAGCATCGGGCTTTGAGATGGGGCTCTTGTTCAGGGGTCTTTGCCTCTGTGGGAGGGTCACCCGAAAAGCCCGGTCTAGTATCCACTCCCAGGAAGAAGGGAAAAGCTGGGACCGAGTAGATTGCTCTCTGGTCCGGGGGTAACATGTCGCCCCCGGCCAGGGAGACAGCGAAAAGCCCAGCCCAGTACTCAATCCCTGGGAGAGGTGAAACGTCGGGACTGAGTAGGTGGTTTCTTCTTCCTCAGGTGGTCTATTTGGGCCTCTGCGGGGGAGACTCACCGAAAAAGCCCGGTGGAGTATCCATTCCCATGCCGGGGGTCAGAAAGGGCCCACTGGCTGAGCGGAGAAACACTTGGTCGGACGCTGACTGGCTGGCTGCTTGGAGTCCGAGGCTGCACTGTGCCCCCGGGGAAACTCGGGGGTGCCGAACATGCACGGGTGATCCCAAAATCACCATGCACTAGTAAGCACTAGCACTGCGCACTTTCCCTCTAGGTATGCGCTTCACATCCTTACCTCGTCCTTTTGGATGGGGTAGGACAATTTTTCACACCCCCACCCTGGCCTTCTGGCTAGGGTCCTTTATTATTTATTTCTCTTCCCCCTCTCACGTTTGTCACTTTTCACGTTCCTTGTTTTTTTTTGTAGTTTGTCACGTTTTTTTGGGTAGTGTGGTCGACTCTTTCGGGCCTTCCATTTCCCCAATGTGCCGAAGCTCTCGCCTTTTGGGGAGAGCTTCGGTCCCCCCGAGGACGACCCCGAGCCGCAAGGCAGAGGGAAGTCCACTGCGGGTCTCTCCAAACCATGGGGTGCGGAGGACCCACCGTCCTAACCCTTTCGGGGGTTGAGGAATGAGGGTCTCTCTAAGCTTCGGCGAAGAGGACCCACCGTTCCCTATTTTCCCCTCTTCGGCCTTATGGTTGAGAGGGGTTAGGGGAAAAACGGGGCCCTGTCTCCTAGGAGACGGACCCATTCGATCGCACGGCCTCCTTTGCACGTGTTTAGGCACAGCACTGGTGGTGGGGAGCACACCTCGGGCTCCTGAGTTTTTTCAAACTCATGGGGCTCCCTGAGGTATAGGGTGACCCTGCTCCCTCCTGAGGAGACTCATTTACCTCAGAGTCAGAGTCAGTCTGTGTCACTTTTCTGACTGACTTTTTCTTCCTTTTGTCACGGCCTGCCACAGGGGGACGCTGGTGCAGCAGGGCATACCTGTGAGGGCGCTCTGGAGGGGTCCCACTGGTGGAGGTGCAGGGTGCTGGCGCTGGTCCTGTGTGGCTGAGCGATCTTCCAGCATGCTGACAAGGTTTGGGCTGTTTAGAGCCAGGAATAGCTCTCTGAGCACTGGACTCCTGCGGCACCATCTTGGTTATGGGCAAACAGACCATTTTGCCCTTACTTCGGTCCAGGAAGTCCCACTCAGATGGGAACCGCCCTAAGGGGTATTTAGGAGGAAGGCCTGGTACAGGAAGTTGCCAGTGCAACGTCTCCACAGTCTAGTACTGTGGCCACTAGTTCTCTGTGCTCCGTTACTATTTCAAACAGCTATTGGATTCCAGCACAACTACCGGTTCAGCTACCAGCTTCTGCTGAAGTCCTGTCTGCCAGTATAATCCAGCCTGCCTATTCCGCACTCCAGGTGGTCCTCCAAGCCTCTGCATTCCGGTATTACCCTCCGCCAAAGTGCCTACCCTCGTGTCGGCGACGCTGACATACTTGCAAGTGAACTTCCTGCTGCTGTCACAGTTTACCATCAATAAACCCATTCATACAACAGCCGCTCATTCGTCCAGCACGTTTATTATACAGAGGTCCAGGCACTCCTGAAGTTCCCGTGTCCGTACCGGGTCCACAAATTTCCCCAGGCGTGACAGTTTGCACTGGCCAGATGGATTCGGGAACCGGCCAGGGAACAAGTCCGGAGATATTGCATGGCATCGCCTCCCGATTGGAAGGATTAGAGGGGTCCCAGCAGCGGTTGGCCCAATGCCTGCAGGAAATCTCAGCCCGCCAAGACACCATCCAGGCCTCCTTAGTGAACATGGCTGCAGTCCGCCGGTCCGAACCTCCGAGCCCTCCAACTGCTTCCGCCCCAGCTGTGGTGTCTCCATCTTCACTCCGTCTTTCCACTCCCAATAAGTATGATGGTACTCCTAAGCTGTGCCGTGGATTCATCAATCAGTGCGACATCCATTTCACCCTCCAGCCCTTCAACTTCCCGACTCAGAAAGCAAAAGTTGCATATATTGTATCCTTGCTCACTGGACCCGCACTGGAATGGGTCTCTCCCCTATGGGAACGGGAAGATCCTCTCCTAGATGACTATTCCGAGTTCCTTGATACGTTTAAGAGGATCTTTGATGAGCCGGGTCGTTCTACCTCTGCCTCGATGGAGATCATGCGCCTTCGTCAAGGGAATAGGCCTCTCGGCCAATATATTGTACAGTTTCAGACTTACGCTTCAGAGCTACACTGGAATGAGGAAGCACTGATCTCAGCGTTTTGGAACGGCCTCTCAGAACGCCTGAAAGATGATTTAACAACCCGAGATGTACCAGCCAAACTGGACGAATTGATCTCCCTGTGCAATAAGGTAGACTTACGCATTCGCGAAAGACAATCAGAGAAAAACAGAGGGGATCGATATCGCTTTCGGCCATCCTCCTCCAATCCAGTAGCTGTCCCAGCTTCGGCTCCGCCCGACGAACCCATGCAAATCAATCGAGCTCAGCTTACCCCAGAAGAACGTCAGAGACGCCGCCGCGAGCATCTATGTCTCTACTGTGGTACCGCAGGGCATATGGTGGCAAATTGTTCTCAGCGACCGGGAAACTCCCGCTCCTAGCCAGGGAGACACCAGGTTAGGAGTATTATCTCAGTCTCCAAGTATAGTAGAACCAGTTATGTCCATAACATTAGACTCGCCTCTGGGTCCTAAGACTGTGCTTTCTCTTTTAGATTCTGGAGCCGCAGAAAACTTTATTACTGCCGAGTTGGTTCATCAACTAAAGATTCCCGTCAGAGACCTCTCCCGAAGTATTTCCTTATCTGCCGTGGATGGAAGTCGAATTTCTTGTGGGTCGGTGACTCAGCAGACTTTTTCCCTTCCTGTTTATGTTGGAGCCCTCCATAGGGAACAGATTCAGTTTTTAGTTATTCCGAAAGCCTCGCATCAAATAGTTTTAGGTTATCCCTGGTTAAGTCTGCATAACCCCCATATTGATTGGCAACGGATGGAAATACTGTCGTGGGGAGAGTGTTGTTCTTCCACATGTTTACCCAAGATTCAACCCCTTAATAAAGTTTCCATCACTCCCTCCTTGCAAATTCCGTCTCCATATGTCTCTTATTCCGATGTTTTCAGCAAGCGAGCAGCAGAGGTTTTACCCCCACACAGGAATTGGGACTGTCCCATCGACCTCCTACCAGGGAAAGATCCCCCGAGGGGTCGCACCTATCCACTCTTGTTCCCGGAGACCAAAGCAATGTCCGAATACATCCAAGAGAATCTAGCGAGGGGCTTCATTCGGCCGTCAACCTCACCAGCAGGGGCAGGATTCTTCTTTGTGCAGAAAAAAGATGGAGGCTTGAGACCCTGCATAGATTACCGGGGCCTAAACGCAATCACTGTGAAGAATCGCTACCCACTTCCTCTTATTACAGAACTGTTCGATCGGGTTAAAGGAGCAACGCTCTTCACCAAATTAGATCTCCGTGGTGCATACAATTTGATCCGGATCCGGGCCGGAGATGAATGGAAGACCGCGTTCAATACCCGTGATGGACACTTTGAATATCTGGTCATGCCATTTGGACTCAGCAATGCTCCTGCTGTGTTCCAGAATTTCGTAAATGAAATTTTTAGAGACCTTCTATATAAATCAGTCATAGTCTACTTAGACAATATCCTGATCTTCTCTTCGAATCTAAAAACCCACCGACGTCATGTACGAGAAGTCCTCCAGAGGTTACGAGAGAACCACTTGTACTGTAAGTTGGAGAAGTGTTTCTTTGAACAATCCTCTATGCCTTTTTTGGGATATATCATCTCGGGACATGGGCTAAAGATGGACCCGGAAAAGGTACAAGCCGTTCTAAACTGGTCTCGACCAACAACCCTGCAAGCCATCCAGCGATTCCTGGGCTTCTCTAATTATTACCGGAAGTTTATTAGAGGATTTTCTACCCTGGTAGCACCTCTCACTGCCCTCACCCGAAAGGGTGCAAATCCAGCTCAGTGGACCCCCGAAGCAGAATCTGCTTTTTGCTCCTTAAAACAAGCATTCACCTCAGCTCCCATCCTGAGACAACCAGACACCAGTCAACCCTTCTTCCTGGAGGTGGACGCATCCTCGGAAGCAGTAGGCGCAGTCCTCTCTCAAAGGAGCGAGGACCTCAAAATGCATCCTTGCGGGTTCTTTTCAAAAAAGTTCTCTCCAGCCGAGAGAAATTATGCCATTGGAGAACAAGAACTTCTTGCTGTAAAATTAGCCCTGCAGGAGTGGCGTTACTTGTTGGAGGGGGCTACTCATCCAGTCACCATTTATACCGACCATCGCAATTTGATCTTCCTAAAGAACATCCAAGGACTCAATCCTCGCCTGGCTCGATGGGCCATGTTCTTCACCCGTTTTAATTTCACCTTAACCTTCCGACCAGGATCACAAAACCAGAAAGCAGATGCTTTGTCCCGTTCTTTATCTTCCGACGAGCAGATACCGAAGGTTCATCCGGTCCTAGAGTCCAAAGTGTTTGCCGTAACTCAGCCGCAACCGCCGACAGGGAAAACCTATGTCGCTCCCCATCTCCGAAGGAAACTGATTACTTGGGCCCATGCCTCCCGATTCATGGGTCATGCCGGGGTCCACAAGACAGTAGACTTCCTAAAAAGATCCTATTGGTGGCCCACACTAAAAACCGATGTGACGACTTACATTTCCTCCTGCGTCAAGTGTGCGCAGCACAAGGTGTCCAGACAACCACCAGCTGGAGTTCTATTGCCCTTACCCATTCCTCATCGTCCATGGACACATCTATCGATGGACTTTATTACTGATCTGCCTGCCTCCCAAGGTTACAACACGATTTGGGTCGTCATTGACCGCTTCTCAAAAATGGTCCATTTTGTCCCATTAAAGAAATTACCCACCGCGCCTGAGTTGGCTCAACTCTTCATTTCCGAGATCTCTAAGCTACATGGGATTCCTTCCGAAATCGTGTCTGACCGAGGTGTTCAATTTGTTGCAAGATTTTGGAAAGCCCTCTGTTCAGCACTTCAAATAAAATTACAATACTCTACTGCCTATAACCCACAGTCAAACAGTTCTACGGAACGTGTAAACCAAGACCTGGAAACCTTCCTTCGCATCCATGTATCCTCCTCTCAGAATGATTGGGTGGAACATTTGCCATGGGCTGAATTCGCTCATAATAACACTTACCATTCGTCTACCGGATTCTCACCATTCCTTATCGTCTACGGAAACCATCCTAAGGTTCCTGGGTTCCCTGAAATACCTGCATTGGATCTTCCTGCAGTGACAAAGTCATTGAAGCACTTTTCAAGAATATGGAACAAAGTGCTATCTAATTTAAAGAGATCTTCTAACCGTTACAAAAGATGGGCTGATAAGAAGCGCAGAGCAGTTCCGAGATTGTCCATAGGAGACCAAGTATGGCTATCTCGCTTTATCGGGCCATTCCCTGTGGTAGAAGTCATCAATCCAGTAGCCTATAGGCTCAAGTTACCTCCTTATCTCAAAGTCCCGTCATCATTTCATATTTCCTTGTTAAAACCTTTAGTTCTTAATCGGTTCCGAAGAACTCTACCTCGCCCTCCAAGAATCCTTACAGAGAGAGGAGAAGAATTCGAAGTTAAGGAAATATTGGACTCCCGTTTTCGTTATAGACGTCTACAATACCTTTTGGACTGGAAGGGATATGGTCCTGAAGAAAGATCCTGGGAGTACGCCTCAGACATCCATGCTCCAGCATTAATTCGTAAATTTCACAAGGAACACCCAGAGAAACCCGGTAAGTGTCCTGAGGCCACCCTAAAAGGGGGGGGGTACTGTCACGGCCTGCCACAGGGGGACGCTGGTGCAGCAGGGCATACCTGTGAGGGCGCTCTGGAGGGGTCCCACTGGTGGAGGTGCAGGGTGCTGGCGCTGGTCCTGTGTGGCTGGGCGATCTTCCAGCATGCTGACAAGGTCTGGGCTGTTTAGAGCCAGGAATAGCTCTCTGAGCACTGGACTCCTGCGGCGCCATCTTGGTTATGGGCAAACAGACCATTTTGCCCTTACTTCGGTCCAGGAAGTCCCACTCAGATGGGAACCGCCCTAAGGGGTATTTAGGAGGAAAGCCTGGTACAGGAAGTTGCCAGTGCAACGTCTCCACAGTCTAGTACTGTGGCCACTAGTTCTCTGTGCTCCGTTACTATTTCAAACAGCTATTGGATTCCAGCACAACTACCGGTTCAGCTACCAGCTTCTGCTGAAGTCCTGTCTGCCAGTATAATCCAGCCTGCCTATTCCGCACTCCAGGTGGTCCTCCAAGCCTCTGCATTCCGGTATTACCCTCCGCCAAAGTGCCTACCCTCGTGTCGGCGGCGCTGACATACTTGCAAGTGAACTTCCTGCTGCTGTCACAGTTTACCATCAATAAACCCATTCATGCAACAGCCGCTCATTCGTCCAGCACGTTTATTATACAGAGGTCCAGGCACTCCTGAAGTTCCCGTGTCCGTACCGGGTCCACAAATTTCCCCAGGCGTGACACCTTTTAGGAATAAATATATCCTCAGAAGAGGATGAATCAGTGGAGGAGTGAGGCAGTGCCCTCTTGTGGCCTCTCTCCCCTAACATACTGCCAGGCTTGGAGGACATATAAAGTGAGTCTGTGGCAGACACAGAAATACTGTCCTCCATGTCTGCTGACAGAAAAAATCTGACCAGCGCTTGCACGTGACGCAGCGTGCGTGCGCGCGCGCGCCCCCAGCGGCGCTGTAGCTGTAGAGGGAGAGGTAAGTGAAATTTTTTTCACTTTCTCTCCCTCAGCATTTTCGGGAGGCTTGCTGCCTAACCCACCTGCTGTTGCTAGGTGGCAAGCCTCCCGAAGAACAAAAACCCTGTGAGATCTGCATGTGATCCTGATGACCATATAGTCAAAGTGTCATGCTGGATTGTACCGTGTGTACACAGCATTTGAGTACATGCAAATTTGTCAAAATAGGTGTCAAAATTAACAAGCAAACATTTTTATTCATCATGATGACCTGTAATGTTACCTTATATAGGAAATACTAGTCTTAAGGATGGGCATAAGTTTATGCTTATGCAATTCTTGTTCCACCTACCCTTCCCAACCACGGCAGGGCAGAAGCCGCTGCAGCAGGCACAGCAAGTCCCTAACTATCCGCCTTCCCAACCATAGCAGGGCAGAAGCTGCTGCAGTATCCAGAGCAAGTCTCCAACTATCCACCTACCCTTCCCAACCACAGCACGACAGAAGCTGCTACAGCAGCCATAGCAAGTCTCCAACCATCCACCTACCCTTCCCAACCACAGCATGGCAGAAGCTGCTGCAGTATCCAGAGCAAGTCTCCAGCTATCCACCATCCCTTCCCAACCACAGCAGGGCAGAAGCTGCTGCAGCAGACACAGCAAGCCTTCAACCATCCACCTTCCCTTCCCAATCACAGCAGTGCAGAAGCTGCTGCAGCATCCAGAGCAGGTGTCCAACTATCCGCCTTCCCATCCCAACCACAGCAGGGAAGAAGCTACTGCAGCAGCCACAGTGAGTCTCCAACTATTCACCTACCTATCCCAACCACAGCAGGGCAGAAGCTGCTGCAGCAGGCACAGAGCGCCTCCAACTATCCACCTTTCCTTCCCGACCACAGCAGGGCAAACAATCGAGAGAGAAAAGAACTAACTTGGGATTGATCCCACAACGATATCTACAGTGTTAGTTTCACAGACCACTCTGCCGATGAGTCGCTTATTTCAGTTTGTCAAAAGTTTTGTAAATTGAAAATGTTTTTAATTTAATGGACCCTTGTAGGCCTTAAGGGTCCACTTAAGGGAGTCTGTTTATTGTGTTGTATTCAGAAAGTCATAAACTTTCCAACTACATATCACAATGCATGAAAACAACAGAAATAGCATGGACCCTTATGACCGCGCCCTAAAGTGCTCGTCCGATTAAACCCATCTTAAGCCCTGTACACACAGGGCGATATATCGGTCACGCTGAGCGCTATATCGCTCGGTGTCCCGTTTACATCAGCGACCAGAGATGGTCGCTGATGAAAAAGAAACTGCCGGGGGAGCCCGGCAGTGGAAATCAGCTGGTCGCAGGAGCAAGCTCCTGCGACCAGCGATCACTACGGGCAGAAAATGGGAGCGCGCACCTGGCGATTTATCGCTGGCCGGTGCACACTCCCATCTCTGGCAATATGGTCGCTCAGCGACCATATTTCGAGCGATTTTTGCTAAAATCGCCCCTGTGTGTGTGTACACACCTTTAGAACTTAGATTGTCCCTTGAGATGATAAGCTAGTGTGCAAAGTTTGAAGACGATTACCTACAGCGTTAAAGTTATCGTGGAACATCCATCCACACACACACACACACACACACACACAAAAACATTGTTCAATTCTACTTATGTAGATAATTCGGTACTTGTTTCCTAGCACTAATTAAGGTATGCGATGGGACGCGATGAGACCCGATTTTCGGGTTGAAACACATACAATAAAATATTGCATCGCATCGCATGCCATTAAAATGGCATGCAATGCGATTTTTAATTGTACAGGCATCCTGATGGGTGATTATTATGTTAAATGCACCCCATTGTTAACGCTACCCCCACTGTCAACGCCAACCCGAAGCGTGGTGAGCGCAGCGAGCCCGCGAGAGGCGGCGGTACGTGTCCTCCGACCTTTTCATACCCCCACTATCCACGTCGGCGTGGAGTTGACTTTAGATAGTGTGGCGAGCGCAGCGAGCCACCGAGCCCGAAGCGTGGCGAGGGGACGCAGAATACATGTGAAGTAATCCGCGTCCCCTCAAAGGGTTAAACAAGTTCTAGGCAACTGCAATTTCCATGAGGCTGATCTCAGACCTTTGATGGCCAAGTAGAAGGTTTCCGTAGTGTGAACGCAAACCCCCAGAGTCCCCAGCAAAAGGAACTATCTGCCCATATCCTGAGCCACTAGCATCTATTCACCACCCCTCTCTTCCGTCTGCATGAGTGCCCATCACCGGCACTTATACTGTGCCTAACCTTCACTAGGTGCAGGAGAGCAGAATTTGCTACTGTACTTGTAGAATTTGGCAGACACTCTATATATACGCAGGACTCCGAACAACAAGTGACTCTGGCTGCATGCCCAGGACACACCCACTCGTGTGTACTTTCACACTGATGCCACCCAGCAGCGTCCATTCAGAAACCATAGAGAAACAACAAAGATAAGTACATTGCCAATGTCTCTGCTGCCCAGTACACATGCGCAGTGTGCTAACACCCAGATAGATGCGGCCACATGCGGTAAAGGTGTCCGAATCAGATCCTCAGTTCTGGAGTAAATCCTGCATTCACTAATTCTCCTGTAGCCGTATGACGTACAGGGAAATGTTGGCGTGACTGTGCAGAGACTCCGGCAGCCCTGACATAATTAATGTCTGTAAGGAAGGTAGACATTAAGCACGGCATGTAGCAATGCTGTTTGATGTGTAATCACCTGATCACCTTAAGTAGGCCAAATAACAAATGAAAATGAAGCCGGTGTGTCTTATACTTCCGATGAAAGTGGGAAGGAACGCCGTAATCAGGTGAGTCATATAACTGGTGGTATTTGCCCAGGTTTGGCAGGCACCCTTGTTTTGAAGGCTTGGTACACACCATTTAGCGAGAACACTTAGGTAGAAGCGCTCAGTAGAAAACAAGTACACCAATAACTCGTTTGGAGTCTCAACAATGATTATTCTGTAATTGGGTTTAGCACATTTTCATACCTGACTATGGGATTATATGATGGGTTGGAGAGAGGCGTTGTATAGCTGGCTCCGCTAAGCAACACCGTCCTTTAAACCCCCCCCCCCATCAGCTCCGGGCACTGCGGGCAGGGGGAAAGCCGCTCAGTGTGTATGCACTGAGCGGCTTTCCCCGCAGCGATGAACACTATCATCGCTGTCCATACACACTGGGCATAGTCGCCCAGTGTGTATGGACCTTAAGCATGAAGTCAAAGGAATTGTCTGTAGATCTCTGAGATAAGGTGCGTACACACGTACAGATTTTTCTATCTGATCTATCTGGTGGGAACAAAAACCTGGAAATGTATGGGAGCAAATGACAATCAAAAATTTCCACCCAAATGCAGGAAAACCAAAAAATAGGTACTTATGTAATATCTGGACTCCCGTTTTTCTAATGAGACCGCGTCCCCTCGCGGGGCTCGCTGCGCTCACCACGCTACGGGCACGGTGGCTCGCTGCGCTCGCCACACTATATAAAATCAACTCCATGCGTAGTTGGATAGTAGGGGAATGAAAAAAATGGGGTGCATTTAACATGGGAGTCCAGATAATACATAAGTACCAAAAAATATATATGCTTTGATAAATTTGTTATATCAGAACGATTATAACAATTTGACTGGTTGTCATTTGCTCCCATACATTTCCAGGTTTTTGAGGTAAGAGGCTGGAGGGATAGGGCGGGGATGAGCCAATGACCAATCAGCCTTTACTTACCAACTTACCAAGAAATGATGGGTGGCCTAAAAAAACCAAGAGTGAGCCAGGCTGTAATATTTCTGTTGCCAGCCATGTGTGTCTGCTCCTTTCTTCTTGCCTGTGATCCCTCCTCCAGTGTGCGCTGCACATTTGTCATTTGTGTAAGATTTTCTTTGACTTGTTTCCTTTTATTCAGCTTGGATTCCCTGTAGTCTGTCCTAATGTTCTTGGCTGTGTCTCCATCCTCTTTCACCTGCACCTGATTACAGTGCAGTATGTCCACCACAATAGAGGTCACTTTTAAGCACTAGCCACTAAATATAGCTATCTGTTACAGGTATGGTCCAACCCTCCGACAGTCCGGACGGTCGCTTCTCAGACATCAGAATCCCGACTGTCAGGGGTCCGACAGGGGGGTGAGTGCATTTAAGCCCCTATTATGGGCTCGCTGAATTCGACAACTTTTCTGATACCTCCTTGCTTAGAACCCAAAAAGTCAGAAGGATCATGAGGTCTGTATTCACACTGAAAATCAAGATCAAGCAAGCTTTTGCCCTTCTATTCTTCCGTCCTATGGGAGTCGTGGACCCCCACATGGGAAAATAGCCCCTGCAAGTTGGGATTCCGACTGTCGGACTCCTAACAGTCACAATTCCGATGTTGGGCAAATGTCCATCGGAATCCCGATGTGACTTATCCGGCACCCGTCTGTTATTTAAACCTTCTGTCAGATACAGTAAGGCATGTCATGGGTGCAGATCACTTAACCCAGGCATGGCCAAACTGTGGCCCTCCAGCTGTTGTGAAACTACACATTCCAGCATGCCTTGCCATACTTTTAGCATTTCCTAATAGCAAATCTGTGGCAAGGCATGATGGGACTTGTAGTTTCACAACAGCCTGACTTAAACTGTGAAATAAATAATGACACTGAGATGTAGTTTTTGGCAGAGAAAATGTTAGCTATTTATTGAAAAGGAAATTATTATTATTTTGGATGTTAAACATGTATGGGGACAAAGAATGGATGGGCAGGAATCATCCCTCTGAAGGGATGCGAACAGATGTGTATGCGTCCACATCCATTCACATGCAGTCGCACAGAGGATAAATAATTTGATGATTGCTCGCAGCCAGGAGTAACTCGGCGGCTGCACGTATCAATGACCCGAACAGACAGACAGCTTTTCTATGGGCACGCCTACCTTTTTTTGTGGGCACGGCCATGAAACGCCTGGGATCCACACCTGTCGGTCACCCATGTAGCAGGGACAGCATACTTCCACATGAAGATAATGTGGAGGATCTGGTCCAGAGCAGCAGCAGCAGGGAAACTGATGTGATCAGGGTCAGGCTGTTTAGCAGCACCAGTGCTCTCCTGATATAAGGTTTTCCAGGGCAGAGTGTCTTTGCTCTTGATGGGCTACAGTAGGGACTACTGGAGCTTTCTGAAGAGTTTGTACAATGCTGTGACATCTGTATGCTGCAATGCTGTAACCTTCGTTGCTTATACTGATTACCCGGTGAGCTGTGTACCTGCTACAAAATAAAGACCAAGACCAGTATTAACAAAGTCAACGACGGGAGAGCATCTCAACTGAAAAAATAAATAATTCAGCCATACTGGGAACTTGCCATCCTTTCTCACTGCAAATGGCCAATGTAAAAAGACCCACAAACTTCAAGAAAAGGGGAGGAAGGGAGGGAAGCCTGGAAGTAGAGAGGCTTTGGCTTAGCAAAAAGCACTATGCCCCTACACCAGGCATTCCCAACCACGTTCCTCAAAGCACACTTATGGTCCATGTTAGTTATATCCATGCTTTAACACAGGTGAATTAAGTAGTACTTCAGCTATTTTGATTAACCACCCGTGACCCCGGTTAATTGCAGATGCTTAGGATCCTGGAGTGAAATCCCGGGAAGACCCTTTTAGACCTACGCTAGTCCCGGGTTGATGCGGGTTCATGTGAAAAAAAACTGCTATTTTCGGGTATGACTGAAAGGGGTATTAGTGTGCCTTGAGTACCGAGTTTGGGAATTCCTGCCCTATACTATCATAGGCTACTCCAAATGGTGTAATCAGTACCCATGCCAGATGCCATCCTATAGGTTAAAACCACCTCTTATCTAATCATTCGTCAACATTAGCCAATGGAAAAAGGTCTGTTTTAAACACTAGCCAATGGACACAGAGCCGCTATAAACACTAGCCAGTGAATATAGAGATCGGTTCAAAAGGCCCCCATACACTAGCCGATTTTGGTCAGATTTCGGCCAGATCAGTCGGATCTGGCCGAAATCGGACCAAAATCGGCTAGTTTTGATGTCCCCTCAGATCCGATGCGCGGTCCCGTGCGCATCGGATCTGCGTCGGGTGGTCGGACCTGCTGCACGTCCGACCACCCGACTTGGGACCTAGTGGGGCGGCGCGGCGGTGGAGGGAGCAGGGGGGGCTGGGGACGCTGCGGGGGACACAGGCGGCATAGAGCCGGGCAGGGGGAGCCGGGAGCTGTCAGTACTGAATAAAAAAAAAAGCCCATACAATGAATGGGCGGCCTGTGATTGGCTGAGCGCTCTCTCAGCCAGTCAGCAATTGGCTGAGAGAGCGCTCAGCCAATCACAGGCTGCCCATTCATTGTATAGGCTTTTTTTTCTAGCACTGACAGCTCCCGCCTCCCTCTGCCCGGCTCTATGCCGCCTGTGTCCCCGGCAGCGTCCCCAGCTCCCACCAGCAGCCCTGCTCTGTAGCCCCCCCCCCCCCCCCCTGCTCCCCGGGTTTTTTACATGTGATAAATCGAGACGATTTATCACATGTAAAAAATGGCACATCAAGTGCCAATCTAATCAAGCTCCCCCGGGGAGCAGCCGGGGAAGCTCAGGGGGAAGTCGGGGGCGACTTGTCCTAAGGACAAGTCGCCCTAGTGTATGGGGGCCTTAAGTACTAGCCACTGCATATCATAGGTCAAATCTCAGATCTGCATTGTGTACTAGCCACCAGATTAGGTGTCAGTATCGTATGCCAGTCACAGGTTTAATGTCTACTGCAGTGGTTCCCAAACTGTGTGCCGTGGCTCCCTGGGGTGCCTCGGGACACATGCAGGGGTGCCCTCAGAGGCGTAACTAGATATTCGTAGGCCCCATAGCAAAAGTTTGTAAGGGCCCCCTATAAAGCAACTGATGGCGATAAATGTATGCAAAACATATTAGTTTGACAGCATAGATGGGCCCCCTTCAGCTCTGGGCCCCATAGCAGCTGCACCCCCTGCACCTATGGTAGTTACGCCCCTGGGTGCCCTGGGTTGGTAGTCCAGGACCAACTCAAATTATTAATGGTTAATTATTTATGAGCAAAAGCAATGCTGGTGGCTGCCATTAATAAAATGTGTACAAACAGAAGCAAATCCTGTCCTTTACCACATACCTGACCCAAAGAATCACATATAAACCCAATCTAATAAATTTATTTTTGGCCTAGGGGTGCTGTAAAAATTTGTTGATACTCTAGGGTGTTTTGAATGGGCATCTGGCCCTCTGTCTGCTTTATACACTAGCCACCATAATGGACTGTGTGTCAGTTGTAGTTTAGAGAGAATTCACTAAGCTACATGTACTGGCGCTGGGCTGTGTGTGTGTGTGTGTGTGTGTGGGGGGGGGGGGGGGTAATTGGTAAATGTGAATGGATAACCCCAGTCATCTGACCCGGGGACCCATTTCCACCAATAGGGGAGCCCCAACCTCCTGACTGCAGCATACTGCGGTCAGTCCGGAGGTTTGATGAGCCGTAAGACTCCAGATAATGGACATGTTGTTAGTGCGAATGACCTGTTTTTGTACGTAAATACCTAGTACATAAATACACGGTGTCCGCTAAGTGCGCATTTGTTTCCCTGTAATGTTTGGGACAACTAATTCGTGGAAACTATCAATCCATCCATTTTAATCAGGGTTAATGTTGCGACACAGATTGCACCCGTTTTGGAGGAATGTCCTCTTTAGCACAGAGAATATGCCCCGCGCACCTGTTCATCACAGAAAGGTCAGCAGATCTGTCTTCCTAAGCGTGTTATTCCATTAGACGACTGTTCATTGATAACGCTAATTACAATAATAGCTCAGAGGCTGATGACTGTACCAGCTGCCGAGCACACAAAGATCTAATGCTCCTAGATTTACTACTGTGTACTCTGCCAATTACTTTTACCCTATTGGGCAAATGTCCATCTCCTTGTTAATGTCTATGTTATGTGTTTCTATGGCAGTGCTGAGGTCATTGTAGAAGTGTATCAGCTTGTAGGGTACATCAACAGGTGTAGGTCCCAATCTGCAGTGCAATGAATGCAGTTAGATTATACTGAACCATAATAAGGTGTTCAGCCAGGGCCGGATTAAGGTCTGGAACAACAAAACACCGCATGTGGATGCAACGCAGCCAATGTAGTTTCAAGTGGTTGAAATGCAGCAATTATGCCCCATACACACAGGACGATACATATCGTTAATGATATGTATGACAGCGATATCGTTCATATCGTCTAGTGTGTAGACTCAATATTGTTACTGATGCATGCCCATACTTGCTTACCTGACTCTCTCCATGCGGGAGAAAATGCTCTGTTTCTGGACTTCCCTGGTAATGTATGATTGCCATCACCTGTGGGAAGCTAGGTAAAGGCGTTTCACCGCAGGTGATGGCAATCATACAGGGAAGTCCAAGAACAGAGCATTTTCTCCCGCATGGAGAGGGTCCGGTAGGCAAGTATGTGCATGCCCCCTTGCATCGTTAATAACCACTATGGCCCTTATTCAGATTGACACGCTCTGACACAACTTCACTCGGAAAACGTATTTGTGCCTACTGCTACGCGCATGTGCAAGGGCTGGCCACCGCGCTCACACGGGACGCAGTGAACACAAATTCCCCTCCGAGCACAGTCGGCCAGAGTGGGCGTTATGTGGGCGTATTGAAGGGCGCGGTTACAAAAGTGGGCAAAACTGGGCGGCAACCGGGGCCTATACATGGGTGGTGACCAATAGTGCTGGGCGGTGGCCTCACTCTACTGAGCGAGCATTCGGGCCAAAAAAAACAGGTGTTAAGCCTCTCAGCCCAGCCAGCTTTGCTGGTCCGTGTTCGCTCGGCCAATCCGCACTCACCATAACGAAAATACTTTCACCTGTATGCAATACTAACCCATGCAATGCTCAATTTGCTGTCATTAAACAATTAAGCAACTGCAAGCCACTCACACCTTAACCACACATTTCCTGGTCAATTTTACACACTTCAGGGTCAACACATTTAAACCATACTTGCCTACTTGCTGGCCAGCTCAGTGAGGCAAGCGGGCGGGCTGCTGCTGCAAGTGGAAAAGGGAAGTGTCGGGGGCAGAGGCAGGCTGCCTTGTGGGCGTGTCCAAAGTGGTTGCGACATTCAGCCCCGCCCCCACCGTGTAATGCCAGTATTTCAGGCATTACACTGCAGTGGGTGGCGCTAAAATGACGCGATACGCGTCATCTGACCTACGGACCCTCCATCAAGGGGGAGGGTTCCTGGGGTCAGACAGCTTTCCGGGGAGGGGGGGTTGCCCCCCTTTCCAGGAGGCTGGGAGGGGTACCCGATTTCCGGGACCCTCCCGGACATTCCGGGAGGGTTGGCAACCCTGATTTAAACATTAAGACCTACAAACATAACTAACTAAACAACATTTATTGCACCTTTAAAAAGTTTTTAACAAAAACAGACATTGGCAGTTATTATGAGAAGTGACACATTCACAACACAATCAATTAACAGGTAATAAGGGTTTATTTATATTGAAATTAGGGAATGTAATTATTCAGTGGAGACCAATAAAGTACATAATTTCACGCTGAACCTGTTTGGCTGAACGTACGCCCGTCCGCTCGCTCGGACTACGAGCGCTCAGCCAGAGAACCGTATCAGCTCGGTAGCGTATGTGCATTAGCACGCCACTCCCCATTTTGTGTGGTTCCGACTGTGCGCCACCCTTGGCAATGTAGGCATAGCTTCGCTCCCTGTGTGTGCGATTCGTTCGGTCAAATACGTGCAAATGTGTATCCTAACGAGGCAACCAAAATAACCACCTATATCATCAACTATGCATGCATGTTATGTCACCGAACGATAGTGCAGGAGCATTGGATGTCATTGTCGAAACACGTTCGAAATGCACTGATGTCTTCGTTTTGCACTGGAGAGTAATTGCCAAGCAATGCTATTCTGGGATTGTGAGGACAGAAAAATATCCAGAAGCAAGGACTATAAGAAGTTATTTCACTGTTGCAATGGTTTTGTGAGTGTCCTATAGGAAAAGGTTGGGAGTTCCAGAGGTAGGGAATAGGTGTAATGGGAGAAGCAGAGGGCCTGTTGATGAACATTAACTGAAGAAACAAACAGACTCGTCACCACTATACTTGGGCTTCAAAACAGGCAGGCATCTGTTGCTGGATAGGTTACACATTACAGACATATGTGGTAAGGGGATATGTTATAAAACACATGAATGATAATTATTATCAAATATTATTATTTATGGAAATTCCATCAAGTTTTTAACATTTTTTATCAGTGGTAATCTAAATAATAGTATTACTATCGCTATCATATTAATAAGGGAAAATTCGGAGTCTGTTTCAAATTAAGTAGTAACAAAATATAATATTTTTTTTACATTATTTTTTTTAAAAACATGCAGTTTAAAACGGTTTATTATTTTTATTTGAAAGAGTTTTTGGTAATGTTGTTATACCAGGGCCCAGGTGCCTGAACATGACTCAGCCCTTACTGGGTGCCCTGCGCGCTTGAGAAGAGGTAGAGAACGGTATGAAGCTGGCGCGCTGTGTCAGTGGCGGATCTGTATTCTGTGCTTGCAGCTTGTACTTCTCCATAATTACTATCATCCCAGAGTAACGCTTTTCACAGCCCAACACCCTGTAATTAAACATCTGCTTGTTTTGACCTTTAAGAAAAGCGAACAGACATCAGTTTAGCAGTTTGCGTTAAAGTTGGATGGGTGACTTTGGGCCAGATGTATCAAGTTGAGAGTGATAAACAGAGCCAATCAGCTCCTGTCATGTCACAGGCTGGGTTTGAAAAATGACAGGTAGGAGCTGATTGGCTGGTTTACCACTCTTCACTTTTTGAAGCTTGATACATCTGGCCCTTAAAGTGTACCTGTCCTCTTTCCACCTCAGTGGGGGCAGCCATTTTGTGCAATCAACTGATTCTCATGATAATTCAGTCTGTCCATTCATGAGAGACCATAAGATTGCAGACAATATTAAATTTGTTGGGGGGGGGGGGGGGGGATTGGGCACAGTGATTGCAATCCAAAGTAGCAGCATCTGGGGGGGAGGGCCCCAATTTACTAGTTTTGCTCCAATAGAGCGTCCAAAATGGTTCATTAGAATGTAAATTTCCAGCCTGTCCAGATGGCGCTAGGCAGTTGCTTATAATGCCTATGCCTAGGGAAGTCTCTGAATGCTACCTCAAAACTAATTGATTGCTATAGGAAGCAGGGCAGTTTGCATACAATATTGCTACCAGTGCGAACAAATCAAATATGCACTCCTCCCACCGGACACATTTAAAAACTGAAACATTTGCACAGGCAAAAGGGGTGTGGCCTCACTGGCATGGCCTTGTAGCAAAAGACTACAATAGACCCCAGTGTTGCACCCTGCACCCCCACAGGTATAAAAAAAAAAACCTGATTCACACTTCTTTTATAGTAATGCTCTTTGCATAAAGGGGTAAAATAGAAATGCAATTTTAATACTTGATTTATGGCCAATCATGTGGCTAGCTGGTGTCCGGGGCCGTAACTAGGTGTGTGCCAGCAATGCCTTGCCCACAGCGCATCTGCACTGTGGGGGCGCACATGCCGGCACACACCTTGTCCCCTCCGGCCCCTCCCGTGATTCGCGGGACCCCCGCAACCCCCCCTCCTGCGATTCGCGGGACCCCCCGCAACCCCCCTCCCACTATTCGCGGGACCCCCGCGACCCCCCCGCCGCAATTTGCAGACCACCGCCCCCTCCCGCGATTCACGCCACCCCCTCCTGTGATTTGCGACCCCCCTCCCGCAATTCGCGCCCCCCTCCCACAATTCTAGACCCCCCCGCGCGATTTGCGGACCCCCACCCCCCCCCCCGTGATTCACGGAACCCCCCATAGTGCCCCCTCCCGCGATTTGCGGACCCCCTTGGCACCTCCCGCGCCCCCCCGCGATTCGCCGACCCCCTGCGATTCACACCCCCCCTCCAGCGCCCCCTCCCACAATTTGAAGACCCCCTCCCGCAATTCGCGGACCCCCCTCACGCAATTCACGCCCCCCCTCACGCAATTCATGGCACCCCCTGCACCCCTCTCCTGCGATTCGCAGCCCCCCACGGCCCCCTTCCCGTGATTCATGCCCCCTCCCGCGATTCACTGACCCCCGCGCCACCCCCCCTGCGCCCCCCCTCCCTTGATTCACGGCAGCCCCCGCCTCCCTCCCGCGATTCACGGACCTCCACAACCCCCTCTCCCGCAATTCACTGACCCCGACAACCCTTTCCCGCAATTTGCAGACCCCCCTACCCGCGATTAAAGCCCCCCCGCGCCCCCTCCCACGATTTGCGGACCCCCGCCCCCTCCCGCTAATCGCGGATCCCCGCACACCCCCCTGCCCTCCCGCAATTTGCAGACCCCCCTGACCCCCTTCCGGCAATTCCACCCCCCCAGCGGACCCCCTCGACCCCGCTCCCGCATTTCACGTACCCCCGTGAGAATGGGGGATCCTGTACCTCCACAAGCAGGTGCCACCCCTAGGTGGGAAATCCGGCCCCCACGGTCCTCTGCACCAGCACCACAACTTTTATCAATGTCTTGCCCACATACCACTATTATACAGCCTCCTGCTCTCATGCACCCTCACTCCCTCCCAGTGGGAGGAGACGCTCACCCACTGCCGGGAGCTGCATACTGTCCCCCACCCTCCTCCAGTTCTAGGGATGCCCATCGACCATCAATGATTTCAAATAATCAATGGTTTATGGCCGATGTTGAATACTTTTGCCATCGATGTGGGAGGACCAGAGGGTTTCCCTACATCGATAGCAAAGGAGAACCAATCAAGTTTCAAATTTTTTTAAGGTGCCGGGACATGGGGCATAGCTCTGCCCCCCACACCCGGAAGTCCCGCCACCAAGTTCTGATTGACCCACGGCCTATTGAGTCAGATATAATGGATGACCATCGATAGCTACAACAATCGATGGTTATCCAAGTAATATGTTACTACTATCGATGGCAGGGTGCAAAATCGCCATCAATGCGATGGCGTCTGCACCAATGCCTATCCCTACTCAGCAACAGCCAAAAACCTTTACTACCCCTCATGCCCACACACCTCTATCACTGCCCTGCCTCCTGTTCTCCTGCCCCGCAACTTCCGCCAGTGGGGACCCGCTCACCCTGTGTTGCCCACATTCCCCTATCATGCTTTACCACCCAGCCTCCTGCTCTCATGCACCCTAATTCCCACCCAGTAGGAGGAGACACTGACTGAGGGGCACCATCCTGTGCGGCCACTCTGGACCCTCACCCACTGGCAGAAGCTGCACAGTGTCCCCCACCCTCCTCTTTAGTCCCCCGTATGCCCACACACCTCTATCACTGCCCTGCCTCCTGTTCTCCTGCCCCGTAACTTCCGCCAGTGGGAAGCCGCTCACCCTGTGTTGCCAACATTCCCCTATCATGCTTTACCACCCAGCCTCCTGCTCTCATGCACTCTAACTCCCACCCAGTAGGAGGAGACACTGACTCAGGGCCACCGTCCTGTACTCCTGTGCTGCCACGCTGGACCCTCACCCACTGGCAAAAGCTGCACAGTGTCCCCCACCCTCCTCTTTAGTCCCCCTTATGCCCACACACCCCTATCACTACCCAGCCTCCTGTTTTCCTGTGTCGTGACCACAATACAAACGTTCACAAATTAAGGGTGCACAGCCCCTTACGCCGGTGTGAAGAGCGCCCGTAGGGCGCGATGAATCACCTAGTTAGAATGTACAGATGGAGCCGGCTCCATCATTGCAAGGGCTGGCCAAACTACCGCCAGCCCCCGCCTCCCGCCAGGGGGCGTGCGCGCACTAGACTCTCGCGCACCCCATGGTGATGGAGCTCCCTGCCGCCTACCCCACCTGCCCCCTGGTCCGCATCGCTGCCAAGAGAGTGGGACGCGTGTGCGCGTGAGACTTGCACGTGTCCCCGCCACTCTCTGCCGGCGCTCGCTAGAGGGGATGATCTGGCGGGCGCCGGGATTGAATGACAGGCGCTACATCTGTAAAATACAAACATGTAATGAATATAATAAAATATTCACCTGTGTCCAGCTGTCATACGGAATATGATGGAAAACAGTGCATGGAGGGCTGAAATGTATGAGGTCCCAGAGGGAAAATAGTATAGTAAAGTATAGTAAATACTGCTAATGCATGCACTATAATGCACCAGATTAAAACAGCAATGCACTGTAACGAAAACACACCAGGTGTGGTGGGGTGGCGCCCTGGTGCCCCTGCGCTCACCTGCTCCAGTGGGGTGGGGTAATGTGGCCGCCGCCGGTATGCTCTGTTGGGGGCGGGGGGTGATGGCCGCTGCTCCAGGGGGGTCATTGCGGGCTCCAGTGCGGGGGTAGGCTCACTCACCTGCTCCCAGGATGGTGCTTTCCCCCTGCTCTCCTCGGCGCCGGCGGGAGTCAGGACCCTTCCTGCTGCTGCTGCTCCTCCAAATGCCTAGAGCTGCCTAGTGGTGGCGCCGGCCCTGCGAATACATCATAGTCGTGTGCAATATAATGAAACTTATGTATAATGTATAACTCATTTCCACAGTCTGGATCCTGATGATTTGGAGGTGGGCCTCCAGGCAGTGGGGCCCACCGGGGGTTTCTCCTATACCCCTGTGGGCCAGTCCAGCACTGAATGTAGGTACTCAGACCACATGAATCAGACAAAGAAAACAAAATAAGACTGCCCTAAAATATAGACCAATTTAATAAAATATATAATCGATCCGTGGTTCCCAAACTGTGTGCCGTGGCTCCCTGGGGTGTTGCGGGACACTTGCAGGGGTGCCACGAGATGGTGGTCCAGGACCAATTCAAATAATTCATGGTCAGTGTAATAGACAAAACCAGTGCTTATGGCTTCCAGTCATAAACTATATGGAGAAACAAAAGTGAATACTGTTCCTCACCACATAATTGACCCTAAGGTTGACCTATAAACACAATCTACTTAATTTTATATTTTTTTGTACATTTTGTTTTGGTCTAGGGGTGCCATGAAAAAAATCTGATACTCCAGGACTCCATGATTCAAAAAAGTTTGGGAGCCACTTGAAGAGATTATAGATATAACGGGGGAAATTTACTAAGGGAAATTTGTAAAAAAAATAGGTGTATTTGTATCCAGAAATACACTTATTTTTGACATTTACTATCCCGAAAATACGGCAATTCGTATTCGTATTGATAGCACATTGCCGTATTTTCGGGATAGTAAGGGGGACATTTACCAAAATGGATTCGTAGAAAAAAGGTGTATTCGTAGGGAGAAATACACCTTTTTTTTACGAATTTGTATTTTCGGGATTTACAATCCCAAAAATACAACAATTCGTAGTCCTAAAGATGGAACATTCGTATTTGTATTTACAAATACGAATGTCCTACACCATCGATAGGATACGACAGAAATCACCATTCAAAAGAATGGTGGTTTCTGATTTACTAAGCAGCCGTACTGACAATATGGCTGCTAAGTGGTGTGAAACACCCACGCAAATACGACAGGAAAATAGAACACCATTTTCCTGTTCTATTTGCTTTAAGCCTGCACGGATCAGTCAGATCCGTGCAGGCTTCAGTATAAAAAAATAGAAAAATTAAATAAATAAAAAAAAAAACGCTGAAGGAGCCGGGGCCGGTAATTAAAAATCAGGGAACCCGACAAATAGGGGATCCCCGATTTTTAACAACCAGCCCCAGGCTCCAGGTCCGGGGCTGGTTCCCAAAATACGGGGGACAAAATGACTAGGGGTCCCCCGTATTTTAAGAACCAGCCCCAGGCACAACCAGCCAGCAGGGTAATGTCACAGCCGGGGGACACTTATAATATAAGGTCCCGCGGCCAAAACATTAACCCTACCGACCAGTCAGCCTGGCCAGGGGCCCCGGGGGAGTGGGGACCCCCCCCAATGAAGGGGTCCCCCCCCTCCAGGACTTACCTGACCAGGCTGAAGCCTGGTGCTGTCCTCGATGCCCCTGGGCGGTGGGCATCGAACTGATAGTGGTGTAAAAAATAGATTAAACTATTGTTTTTTACTGTGGCACTACAAGTGCCAGCAAGCCTCCCCAGCAAGCTGGGACTTGGAGAACCACAAGTCCCAGCCTGCTGGGCATTAAAGGGCCCGCTGGCACTTGTAGTTCCACAGTTAAAAAAATAGTGCACAAAACACACTGACACACTTTAATACATCCATTACACACATACTAATACTTACCTATCTTCTTCCCGTAGGTAGCCCTGGTCCTGATGTCCTCCGGTCCTGTTTTTCATATTGGTAAATTTCCCCCTAAATGTCAAAAACAAGTGTATTTCTGGATACAAATACACCTATTTTTTTTTACAAATTTCCCTTAGTAAATTTCCCCCAACATCTCAACAAACAAAATAAATAAAAAAAAAACCCCAATACTAAAATAATGTTATAACTGCTAATCTTAGAGTTAGTCAAATGGATATGGAAAAGGTATAGATATATATGGTGAAGTCTCTACCCAGATGGTAGTTTAGTTAGTAGATAAACATCAGAGTCTCATTAGAGCAAATGTAGTAATGAATTTTCTTTGTTAGTAGGTATTAGAAAATTATATCATAAACTCGCCATCTGGTATCCCCAGGACCACTTTACAGTTCAACAAAACTAAACCTTAACTTAGTCTTAACCAAATAACTTATCCAATAAAAAAAGACACGGACACAAAGTGCTGGCGTTTAAAAAATGAATGTCAAATTTATTTTTTACAATTAAACTATAACTATAAATGGTGGCGGCACCAAAGAACGGTCACTATAGGAAAGTGGGGGTTACAGATGACTACACATACACACCATCGCTGGTGATCACTCTCCCTGGTCATCCACCCTGGCAGGCAGTGTGGCCATCCCCCGGACAGAAGCATGACCCATGACAAACGATGTCAAGGGAGAGTGCACCCCACTATCTAAACACACACAAGATCTTAAAAGGATGACCTTGCACCAGCAGCATGGAATTATTTTTTACAGTCCCACACAGCACAAGTATTATTTTTTAATTAAATTAGATATAGCAGCCTAGTATGTAGTTGTACTACTAGGTAGGTACACTTAGGCAGTAACACTGCCAGTCTGAGTAAGTAAGCCACTGCCAGACTGAGTAAATAATACTGGCAACCTCTATTCACAGTATTCAGTGCAGGCAGCACCAGTGGACTATATATAATTCAATTAATTATTAATAATATAGCAGCCTAGTAGGTAGAGAAAATAAACTACTAGGTAGGTAGGCAGGCAGAAAGGATATACTAGGACTGTCCCCTAAGGGTCAGAACTTGGGGGCGCTATGCACTGGCGGCTAATAGAAACTGCGTCGTAGACGAGAAACAGAAGACAGACCTCAGTCTGCTTCGGGTCTCGTTTCTCGGCAGCAGAATTACGGGGGACGTATATATATGTGAAAACCCCGAACACACTACTAAAATCACAGCCAGTGACTGTATAAATTTTCTATCACCTCGGTTTATCACAGATTAATACTAATAATCAGATTTACTGACTTACTGGCACAGTGAGTGTCAATGAATAAACTGTGATACCCACTACAGAGAAACATATTTGCGAACCACCAATGCCCATGTGTAATAAACAGACAACTGTGTAAAATTATATATTTATTTTGAAAAACCGTTACATTAAAAATTACCAACATAAATACTATTTGGAAGGTACAGGCAACAGTGGGGTCTCACGTTGCAGGGATAGTTTTATCCCGTTTTAAAATACATGTGTGTATATGTATGTGTCAATTTGTGTTTTTATTTCGCTCCTTTTTAGAAAATAACAAATTAAAAGCTATATTTTATGTAATCCTTCTTCCCTGGTGCGCCACACAGAGACATTCCTTTTTCTGTCCACCGTCTTTCTGTCATTATCTGATGTCCAGTGGCGGCACACCCTCTTGTTAGTATCCACAATAAATTGTATTATACCACAAGTGAGGGTCATACATTTCATTTCCAAAATTCTCTCCAGTGCGATTGGTCTCTGCTTCTCTTTAGGTACACAGTTAGACTGTCCTCCTTGCTAGGGAGAGCCCACCCTAAGCAGAAAGGAGAACAGAGTACACAGCAGCACTGAGGGAGACAGCCCCAGCGAATAAAATAATTACAGCACAGCACAGCACACCAGAGGTAGACCGCACAGAGGACACAGTAGTACTACAAGTACACAGTTAGACTACACAGCAGCAGTGAGAGACAGCCCCAGCGAATAAAAAATATTGCGTTCAAGGTCAAGCTCAAGTTTAAGCCCCAGCAGCAGCACCAACACACCCTCTCCCAACGCACTACTAGACTGGAGTGAAGATGGCGGGCGCAGCAGCCGCTATTTAAAGCCTCGCGAAATCCGGCGCCGGGAGATGACGTTCTGACCACGCGGACGGACCCAAGTCAGGCGGGAATCTCCGAGCGCTGCTCGGAACCGGGCTCGGAATGATGACGTCCGTGGGGGCTCCGATCTCTGGAATCCGAGTCTGCACATCTCTACTTTACAGTAGGCAAAGGCAATGGTTGACCTCAACCAACGAGCAATGGTCTGCTTAGAAGCAGGCCACCCAATCTTATGCACATCATACAAAACCAAAAGCAAATCTGACTTGCGTATGTCCTTTACCCTATCCACGTAAATTCGCAAGGCGCAAACCACGTCCAATTTCTTTAATTTGTCCCTATTTCTTACCCCATCATGGGGGGAAAACACTGGAAGAACAATGTCCTGGTTTAAATGAAATGAAGACACTACCTTAGGTATAAATTTCGGTACTGTTCGAAGCACAGCCCTGTCATCATGAAAAATCAAAAATGGTGACTTGCAGGACAAGGCACCCAACTCAGAAACACGCCTAGCAGAGGCAATGGCCAACAAAAACGTAAGTTTCCAAGAAACATATTTAAGTTCAGCTGATCTTAAAGGTTCAAAGGGAGGGTTTTGCAAAACCGACAGAACCAAAGACAAATCCCAAGGCGCTACCGGCTGCCTGTAAGGAGGTTTAAGTCTAATTACACCTTGCAAGAAGGTCTGAACTTCTGGCAACAAAGCCACCCTTTTTTTTTAAAGAAAATCGACAATGCAGACATTTGAACTTTCAAAGACTGCAGACTGAGTCCTGTAGAGAAACCATCTTGCAGGAAATCCAGAAGTCTCAAAATCTTGAACCTAGAAGTGTGAACCTTTTGGCGTTCACACCACCTAATATAAATCTTCTAGACCCTATGGTAATTGGCTGCAGACACAGGCTTACGAGCCTTAAGCATGGTCTGTGTAACCGCATCCGAAAACCCCTTTTTCTTCAATAAGGAGGTTTCATAAGCCACACCGTCAAATTAAGACGAGCAGGGTCCGAGTGAAGAAATGGAGTACCACGACCTCCTGGGCCAATCCAGGGAAATTAGAATAGTCTGCACTCCCTGACCCTTCACTCTCTTCAATACCCTCGGGAGCATGGAAAACGGAGGGAATATGTAAACGATGTGAAAATTCCAAGGAACTGTCATGGCATCCACTGCCCAAGCTGATGGATCCCTTGCTCGAGAGCAAAATCTCGGCACCTGACAGTTGCTCCTCGTCGACATCAAGTCTATGTCTGGTAGACCCCAGCGATCCACAATCTCCTGGAACACTTCCTGATGAAGCGACCATTCTCCCTCCTGCTGAGGAAATCCGCTTCCACATTCCTGATCCCTGGAAGACAGCCGACAACACAGGAACGTTGCTCTCTGCCCAAGTGAAAATCTGGGAGACTTCCTTCATTGCTATCATGCTGCGTGTCCCGTCCTGATGGTTCAGGTAAGCCACTGTTGTGGCATTGTTGGATATAACCCGCAAGGGTGAACCTCTCAGAAATTCCTCCGCCTGCAGCAACACATTCCAGACAGCTCGAAGTTCCAGAATATTGATGGGAAGCCTGGATTCTTTCTTTGACCATAAGCCCTGTAGCCGTAGATGAAGAACTACTGCCCCCCAACCCTTGAGACTGGCATCGGTCGTGATGACCAGCCAATCCCAGGATCGGAGGGAGCATCCCAGCTGTAAAATTTCCACATCTGTCCACCAGATCAGTGATTCTCTCGACTCTAGAGACAGAAGCAATCTTTCCTGTTTCATGGTCTTTGCGTTTCCCGACGGAATGGAATCTGGCAAACTGAAGAGTCTCGAACGTTGCCACCATCTTCCCAAGCAACCATACTCCTTGGCACACCGTGGGTGCAGGTGCTTGCAAAATATTCAAAACTATCTGCCAAATTTCCACTGCCTTGGGTTCTGGCAGAAAAACACTGTGCAGGTGTGTATCCAGAATCACCCCAAGAAATCACAGACTCTGTGTGGGTGTCAAATGATACTTGGGTAGATTTAGTATCCACCCCTGTTCTCGTAAGAAATGTGTTGCGATGCTCAGATGTTCCTGAAGCTTCTCCGCTGACTCGGCCTTGAATAGAAGGTCATCCAGATAAGGAATAATTATTATTCCCTTCAGGCTGAGGGCTGCAGCCATGACTGCCATCACTTTTGTGAACACCCTCTGGGCCGTTGCAAGCCTGAAACTGCCAATGGTTCTCTCCGATTGCAAACCGGAGCAGGGAGGGACTGATGTTCCTTGTGGATAGGCACATGGAGGTACGCATCCTGAATATCTATTGATGCCAGAAATTCTCCCGGCTCTCTGCTTAAAAGCACTGACCGCAGAGACTCCATGCGAACAGGGCCGGCGCTACCCACTCAGCAGCTCCTGCAAAGCAGGGAAGCGCCATGCTGAAAAGGCGCTGTCTCCCTCCCTGCTCTGCTAAAGCTGCCTCAGCCCTCACTGTCACTGCCTCCTGCACGCCGCCCACAGCGCCTGTCTGACAGCGGGCGGGTGGCAGTATAAAGAGCTGCTCCCTGCACTGCGAGTGCACACAGCCTGCAAGCCGCCCGCAGTGCCTGTCTGACAGCAGGCGGGTGGCAGTATAAAGAGCAGCTCCCTGCACCGCGCACACACTGTCCTCCTCCTGCGACCTGCCCCCTCTTCCTCACGGACACTTGCGCTGAGACATGAAGCGCTGTCTGTGAATGCCTGGATGACATGTCATGTCCGGATCCGCCCCCTACCCATTGCTCCCTGCGCCTGTCAGCTGTCAAACAAATGACGAACAGGCAGCAGCGCCGCCCTTCCTTCCCTCTTCTCAGTGTGCTGTGCCAGTGCCACTGCCAGTCCTCAACTCTCCGCCTCCTCTATCTCCTCCCCTCTTCTTCCATCTCCTCCTTCTCTCACCTCCTTTCCCCCTTAGTCACGAGAGGGGTGTAATGGTGTCCTCAGTGTCCTGCCTACGCAGATAGAAGAGGAGGGACTGCAATAGTTAAACAGCAAAAGAACAGTAAACCTTTTATTATACAAGTTTATAACAATTTTTTTAAATAATTGTAGATTTTTGAATATTAATTTAGACACTTTTTAAATAATGGGCTGGGTTATGTGCCTAAAGGTGGCCATACACGCTGCAATAGCAGCGTGCAATGCGATGTGCGCTCCTGCAGGCATCACACAGTACAAAAAGTATGTGCTGCGCATACTTTTTGTACTGATTTCGGATCACATCACACACACACATTGCATGCATGCCATGCAATGCAATGCAATCTAGCCCATAACTTATGCGATTCTCGCAGCGTGTATGGGCACCTTTAGTGCCTGCAACATTTTGCGGACACAGCACTGAGATGGTGTATGCATACATGTACATGCACCCGAGATCCTCCATAGGATCGCATGTTGCATACGCTCCCACAATCGGGCTGCAGCTTGTTGCAATGGCAATGTGAAAGGGCGCAAAATTTATGGTTTGCAGGAGGGCGCCGGACACCCTAGCACCGGCCCTGCATGCGAAAGTGATCCACCAAAAGATGAAGATTTAAAGATTTCAAATTTAGAATGGGTCTGAAAGACCCGTCTGGTTTGGGTACTAAGAACAGGATAGAATAAAATCCCTTCTTTCTCTCCTCCTGAGATACCGGGACCACCACCCCTTTCTCCTTGAGAGACAAGGCTGCTCCCAGGAGTGCGGACGTCAGCGCTGCGGTCCGCGGCAAGGGAGTAGGGAGAAATATTGGTGCGCGACTTTTAATCTGTTCTGGGCCTCACAATTTCTAGTGGCAGCCCTGCATGACAACCTATTTCAGGTGTTGACCTAAGCCCTGTCCACATTCAGTGGTCGCAATGCAGGTCGACCTAAATAAGGTCACATAATTATTCATACCAGTCTGGACACCTTTAGTAAATTTCCCTACATTTTTTACAGATCTAGCGGCATCTGGTGGTTAAATTTGAAAATTGCACAGCATAGAACAGTATAGTTTTAGCATAGTCTTAGCTTAGTATTTAATTTATATCACATAACATACAATAAAGAATGTAAGTAAAAAACACTTTAAAAACAACAAGTGGACCTATTGATATAACCTCCTCTGGTAGACCTCAACAAGTGGGGAGGTGGGAAACAGCTGGAGTCCAATTTGTAATTAGTTTCAAGGTGAAAAAGCTGCCCCTTTAGTGACAGCGAAACGCATTGGTGACCAAGTTGGACCTATTGCGGACATTGCACGCCACCTGCTTAATCTTCTGTGACCCTTCTTACAAACTTCTTTGTAACACCTGTAACAATTTGCATTTGGCACAGTGCACTTTACAAAAGGATCCCCCCATCCAAGTCCTGGACTGGGAAAACTACAGTGGCTCATTGGAACCCAATTGGAGTACCCCATCCCATCATCATTAAAACGCACTTTAGAGAGGATCCCCACAAGCTAGCAAGTCCACATTGGACCGGGACACCTCCAGCGACCCATTGGGATTACAAATTGGACTCCAGCTGTTTCCCACCTCCCCACTTGTTGAGGTCTACCAGAGCAGGTTATATCAATAGGTCCACTTGTTGTTTTTAAAGTGTTTTTTACTTACATTCTTTATTGTATGTTATGTGATATAAATTAAATACCTTTTTACTGTATAGATTGGTTGACTCATTAAAATACATGATCGCTGCAATATCCCTCTTTTTTTCTTTTTTTCACATGAAAACTAACTGATTTCCACTGTTATATATATAATATATCCTGTCACTTATCCCCAGCATATCATATCATTATCCCCAGGACATCGCTCGTCTACTGGAACCTCCATTGATAGTAAACAAGCAGGTCATTTTTTTTAGTGTAGCCAAGCTCCAAGTATGCAGGCATATCCAAGTGAGGCGAGATACTTACCTCCCATGGGTATGTGTACACTAGAAGGCTGGGTATATATGAGAAATCATCAGGTTTTAGGAGACGTATCTGGAGGATGTTAATGACAGCAGTGAATATAGGGTTACCACCTCATCCCTTCCGGACACATATTAATTACACAGGTTCTGTGGCTGGCTGACTTCAAGACTCCATTTCAACAGTTTTTTTTAAACAGCCATCAAGACTCCAGTTCAACTGTTTTGTTTTTTTAATCAGCCACAGAACCTGTTTAATTAATATGTGTCCGGAATTAAAGGGATGAGGTGGTAACCCTAAGTGAATAAGATGTGTCCTGGGTTTGTG
Organism: Crinia signifera; assembly: GCF_055691185.1. Taxonomy (NCBI): domain Eukaryota; kingdom Metazoa; phylum Chordata; class Amphibia; order Anura; family Myobatrachidae; genus Crinia; species Crinia signifera. Next base: position 306,680,004 of record NC_139221.1, on the reverse strand, counting down.
AGAGAAGGAACAGCAATTTTCGTATTTGTATTCTTAGTAAATTGGACATGTGTAATGATATACAGCATTAGTCAGGATATTTGGGGCACACATTTTGTTTGGATCACTGAAGTGGGTGGTTTTAGGATGCTGGCCATTGCAGAATTCTAAAATAGAATGTTGGCAGCAGCAGAATTCTAAAATAGAATGTTGGCAGCAGCAGAATTCTAAAATAGAATGTGAGGGCAGGGGGCCCCGCGGACAGGGTATAAATATGAGTGCCCAGAGCTGCTGTCCTCATTCTGCTGCAGCTTCTTAACCAGAGAAGTCACACTCTAAAAACTCACAGCAGAAAAAGAGTCATAGTTGTCATGCCTGGTCCTGCAGTGGCAGAAGTACCATTCCAGCCTCAATATCGGCCTGTGGTACTGGGGCCAAGAAGGTATGTGGTGAAAAGGCACCCAACATGTCCGGCGATCTCTATATTTACAGAGGTCACTCCCTCAACCACAGCCAGGGGCAAGCCGGCAAACCTGGTTACGGCCAAGCAGTCAGCCCTGCTTATGCCAAAGCAATCAGTCGAGGTCAAGCCGAAGCTGGATGTCCCGGTCAAACCGAAGCCCGCAGACCTGCTGATGCCCAAGCAGTCATTGATGCACATTCCAAAACAGCCTGTCCTGGTCAAGCCGAAGCCGGCAGTACCAATGAAGCCTAAGCCGGCAAACCTGCTCATGCCAAAGCAGTCAGTTCTGCTGATGCCCAAGCATGAAGATATGGTCAAAGATCATGCCAAATGCACACCTGAAATCCCAACTGAGCAGATAAAACCACGCTCATTCAGGTCACGCGTCTCCAAAACATTGAGACGTGCATGCTGCAGATGGGCAGACAACTCTGACTCAGATTAACCCCCCCCCCCCCCTCTCCCCAAAACCACCTGATGAGACTACTATGATATTCTATGCTATGCTTAGCTATGCTATGCTAAGACTATGGTCTTAGTACAGCTTAGCTAAGCATAGCATAGAATAGCATAGATAGACTTAGCTAAGATTATGTTAAGACAATGCTATTCTATGCTATGCTTAGTTATGCTATGCTAAGACTATGTTCTTAGTATAGCATAGCTCAGCACAGCATAGAACAGTATAGCATAGTTTTAGCTAAGATTATGTTAAGACTATGCTAATCTATGCTATGCTTAGTTATGCTATGCTAAGACTATGGTCTTAGTATAGCATAGCTAAACACAGCATAGATTAGCATAGTTTTAACATAATCTTAGCTAATTCTATCTATGCTTTGCTATTCTATGCTATGCTTAGCTATGCTATGCTAAGACTATGGTCTTAGTATAGCTTAGCTAAGCACAGCATAGAATATCAGATAGTCTTAGTTACGATTCTGCTAAGACTAGGCTATTCTATGCTATGCTTAGCTATGCTATGCTAAGACTATGGTCTTAGTATAGCTTAGCTAAACACAGCATAGATTAGCATAGTATTAACATAATCTTAGTTAACTTTATCTATGCTATGATATTCTATGCTATGCTTAGCTATGCTATGCTAAGACTCTGGTCTTAGTATAGCTTAGCTAAGCACAGCATAGAATATCAGATAGTCTTAGCTAAGATTCTGCTAAGACTATGCTATTCTATGCTATGCTTAGCTATGCTATGCTAAGACTATGGTCTTAGTATAGCTTAGCTAAGCACAGCATAGAATAGCCTGGCACAGTCTCCCTCTTCCCCTCATCCTACAAAAAAAAAATACAAAAAAATAAAAAAAAAATTACAAAAAAAAAAAAATACAAAAAAATAAAAAAAAAATTACAAAAAAAAAAAATACAAAAAAAAAAAAAAATTACAAAAAAAAATACAAAAAAATTATAAAAAAATATATAAAAAATAATTAAATAAAAAAATACCCTCCCCTCCCCCCCACCTGATGAGGTCACCTTGACGTGGTAGGTGGGCTCACATTATTGTGCTAAGAACCTCAATGTCCCCCCTTCCCTCCCCTCCCCCTCCACCCACCTGATGAGGTCACCTTGACGTGGTAGGTGGGCTCACATTATTGTGCTAAGAACCTCAATGTCCCCCCTTCACCCACCTGATGAGGTCACCTTGACGTGGTAGGTGGGCTCACATTATTGTGCTAAGAACCTCAATGTCCCGCCTTCCTTCCCCTCCCCCTCCACCCACCTGATGAGGTCACCTTGACGTGGTAGGTGGGCTTACATTATTGTGCTAAGAACCTCAATGTCCCCTATGTTAATCTTATTGGTCTCTGAACTTCATGTGCATTTGCATTATCTTTCTTTTCTGACTGAGCTCTGCTTTTAAACCCTCAGTGCCATTATTATGACATCATATGATATTGTGACATCAGTATGATATCATAGGTAATGTAGCCTCATACAGGGTTTGACCTGGGGTTTGGTGTCTTCACATGAAAACTAACTAATTTCCACTGTTATATATATAATATATCCTAATACACAGAATGGTGAGTACACTCGCGCTGTTCTGTTTATGCACTGATCTGTCTGTCCCAGAAGGCCCTCTGTATGCGTCACTCCAATGATATAGCAGAGTGGAGACAAGACAGAGAAGGTCAGTGTCACTTCAGGATATGTGGTAAAAAGGGGAAATCCCCTTACAACTGACCTTTCTGCCGTGCCCTATGGGCATATAAAGGTATCTTTAAATCGAAGCAATTTCAGCCTTATATTTCAACTGGATCAGAGCTCACCTTATGTCAGTGCCCTATGATCATCAAAAGGTTTCTTTCAGTCATCCAGAAATGAGTGGATCTTCCAGTCAAATGGTAGTCAGGGATGATGTGAAAAAAATCCTTTTATTAAGGTCACAAAAAGTTCATATCACAGAAGTAAAAGTAGATAAAAAATTCATAAAAGTACACAATTAAAAAACCATGCACTCCTGGGGTCCAAAAAGGCAAACCAGTCCTTTCCAACTCCCACTCACCCGGGTTAGAGCAGAGAGTAGGGTTTCTATCAGATGGTAAAAAAAGAGACACTGGATCCCCAAGGAGTCTGGGTTCAATTCCTCCTACCAACGCGTTTCAAGCCGCTACTTGGGCTCTTTTTCAAGGTATGGATTAAGTGAAGACAGGACAGGTATATATACCTGTGCTAATTAAACTAAAATAAGTGATGCATAAAACCTGTGGTGGATTACACTCAGTTTATCCTCGCTAATACAAAACGACAGTGCTATTTCTAACACCAAATAATGTACCTATTCATAGCATATAACGAGTAATACATACAGTGAGGTATATTAAAAAATCATATCATATTCGATATTGCATAGATAAATGGTCATCTCCATATATTCTGAGTGATCCGGCACTTGGATCCAGAGACATCCGGTAATCCCGTCACTGGTGGATGTGACGTGACGCATATATGCAATGTTCCACTCTCCTTGACTGTGCAAAGGCGGATATGACGTTCCAATCCTGATGGAACGCAAACGGAAGTGTATACACCGCCATTTTCCATACTGCTGGAACGCAATCGAGGTCCCCTCGGCGGATATGACGTTACGATCATGGTGGAGCGCAAACGGAAATGTATATTCCGCCATCGTTGTGCTGTTGGAACGCATTCATGCCGCTCACTGTTAGGTATGTTGTTATGGCAACACTTCCGCAATTCATAAGATTTATCCAATGCACATACAAAGAAGAGAAGAAAACTCATTATTGTGACATAACATCCAGCATATATTACAGAAAGCACTTGAGTTCAAACTCAACATTGATCCCCCGTGGTTCGAGGGTTTTTAGGTCATACATGGTTCTCATTTCCATTTGAGACAGTCTTAAGTCCCTGTTGTCAATCCTCCAATGTGTCTTCACCGTGCGAATACCGCAAAAAGATTTTAAATGCGAAATTTCGCATCCGTGAAAGGTTTTAAAGTGGGCTGACACATTGTGGGATTCCAACCCTTTTTTAATATTGCGGGCATGCTCCGCCATTCTTACTTTCAAAACCCGTTTGGTTTTTCCTACGTACTGTTTGGAGCAAGAACACTCTAGTAAATAAACACAATATTTGCTGTTACAAGAGATGAATTCATCTATGATATATACCTTCCCCGTGACAGTGGATTGGTATTGATGAATTACAGTCCCACAGCGATAAAAGCCTTTAGACTTGATGGGATTATACGGAGCTGGGGTGTTAATAGCACTACTGACAATCTTATCTTTAAGATTCCTCGCCCTCCTATACACAAATTTTGGTTTACTGGTGATATATTTGTTAAGGAGAGGATCATTGGTGAGGATTTGCCAGTGTTTACCAATTATTTTTTCTAATTGTTTATGTTGGCTAGTAAATTCGGTAATAAAAGCCACATCTGTATTCTGAGTGTTGGGTCTAATAGAGGTGGGCTCTCTTCCTCTAGTGTCACTTATCCCCAACATATCATATCATTATCCCCAGGACATCGCTCGTCTACTGGAACCTCCATTTTTTTTAGGGTAGCCAAGCTCCAAGTCTGCAGGCATATCCAAGTGAGGCGAGATACTTACCCTAGAAGGCTGGGTATATATGAGAAATTATCAGGTTTTTGAAGACATATCTGGAGGACGTTAATGACAGCAGTGAATATGATGTGTCTTTCCTGGGTTTGTGAGAGAAGGAACAGCAATTTTTGTATTTGTATTCTTAGTAAATTTCCCCCAGTAGCTTTGTTTTTACTCACAAAGCTCCTCTATCGGGCAATGCAACACTGCTGGGACCCGGGAACCAGTGCTGCAGTCTCAACTGTCTGCCTGTGCCTTTGTAAGATCTGAAGGGGTCAGCGGGTCATGCGAAAACTCCGCAGAGAGGGCAGGGGGGCCCCACGGAGAGCGCAGTGGGTAAAGAGGTCCATGGTGAGGGCTGGGGGGCCCAGGGAGAGCGCAGTGGGTAGGGAGGCCCCGTGGAGAGGGCAGTGAGGCCCCGTGGAGAAGGCAGTGAGGCCCTGTGGAGAAGTCAGTGAGGCCCGTGGAGAAGGCAGGGAGGCCCGTGGAGGATGCAGTGGGTAGGTAGGTCCATGGGAAGAACAGTAGAAGGAAAGGCTGGTAGCGTGAGAAGACTAAAGTAAGAGGACAGTGAAATTATGGACTGTGGGGGAAACAAAATATATACAACGCGCTGATAGACACAAGTCAGAAAAGAGTACGTTTGTAGGCAAGGCAGTGAAAGGCGAGGGAAAAGGACAGTCAGGGGGAGAGATCAGCTATGTGGGGAGAAAGGGAAAAAGTACAACTGACCAAGGAAGTGCAAACGGAGCAGCCGAAATAGAAAAACCAGAGAAAAGTCATAAAATAATAACAACTGCATTCAAGAAAGAGAAAATAATTGGATGAGAAAAAAGAAATGCCTGGATAGAGGATACAACTGTCTTCAATGGACAGTATTAGGCGAAAGCTAGCACAGTTATATATATATATAGGTGATTCATCGCGCCCTACAGGCGATCTTCACACCGTCGTAAGGGGCTGCGCCCCCTTAATTTGTGAACGTTTGTATTGTGAGAAATATGGTTAGAATTGTATGACAGATGCCTGTATTGCAACTTGAGTTATAGGTGAAATGTGTTAAATAGAGAGCATATGATTTGGAAGGGGGCAGGGGCGGATTGGGAATTGTATCCAGCCCGGGAAATTCACTGAAGCAGCACCGGGGGGTGTGAATCCCCTCCTCCTCCTCTCCCCCCCCCCCCCCCCAGAAACCCGGGTTGGGGGGGGGGAGGGATTCACACCCCCCCCCCCCCGGGCTGCTTCAGTGAGAGTGCTGCTGTATATCTTTTAGCAACCGGGGGGGGGGGGGGCGGGGGGTGTTAGTGCCGCTTACCTCCGGGGGCTGGTGCAGGAGCACAACGTACAGCACTCCCGCGGCCAGCATTAAATACGTGACAGCCGGCCGCAGCCATATTGAGTATGGCCAGGTATTTAAAGCTGGCCGCGGTAGTGCTGTATGCTGTGCTCCTGCGGCCATATTGAGTATGGGCAGGACGGCTGCCGCGGCCGCTAAACGCTGTAGCGGCTCGCAGCTAAGCAAGGGGGAAAATTAGCGGCCCAGCCGAGGGGGTGAGGCGGCCAGGTCTGCACCGGCCCACCGGGAAATGGCCCGGTTTCCTGGTGGGCCAATCCGCCTCTGGAAGGGTGTGTGTGTATTGTTTTGTTTAATTAAAAAGTGGTTACAGTGTAAGATGTACATTGATAGTGTGGAGGGTACAGTGACATTTGTGGGTGTGTGTGTGGGGGGGTGCGTGCGTGTTGTTGAGGTGTGTGTGTGTGTGCAATAGTATAGTAGGGTGTTTTTGAGTCAGTGGCTCCCACTGGCGGAGGTCACGACACAGGAAAACAGGAGAATGGGTAGTGATAGGGGTGTGTGGGCATAAGGGGATCTAAAGAGGAGGGTGGGGGACACTGTGCAGCTTCTGCCAGTGGGTGAGGGTCCAGCGTGGCAGCACAGGACGGTGGCCCTGAGTCAGTGTCTCTTCCTACTGGGTGGGAGTTAGGGTGCATGAGAGCAGGAGGCTGGGCTATGAGGCATGATAGGGGTATGTGGGCAACACAGCGTCAGCAACTCCCCAGTGGTGGAAGTTACAGTTCAGGAGAGCAGGAAGCTGGTAGTGATAGGGGTGTGTGGGCATACGGGGGATTAAAGAGGAGGGTGGGGGACACTGTGCAGCTTCTGCCAAGTGGGTGAGGGTCCAGTGTGGCAGCAAAGGAGTACAGTACGGTGCCCCTGAGTCAGTGTCTCCTCCTACTGGGTGGGAGTTAGGGTGCATGAGAGCAGGAGGCTGGGTGGTAAAGCATGATAGGGGAATGTGGGCAACATAGGGTGAGCGGGTCCCCACTGGCGGAAGTTACGGGGCAGGAGAACAGGAGGCAGGGCAGTGATAGAGGTATGTGGGCATGAGGGGTAGTACAGGTTTTTGGCTGTTGCTGAGTAGGGAGTATGGTTGGCATTGATGGCGATTTTGCACCCTGCCATCGATAGTAGTAACATATTACTTGGATAACCATAGATTGTTGTAGCTATCGATGGTCATCCATTATATCTGACTCAATAGGCCGTGGGTCAATCAGAACTTGGTGGCGGGGCTTCCGGGTGTGGGGGCGGAGCTATGCTCCGTGTCCCGGCACCTTAAAAATTTTTGAAACTTGATCGGTTCTCCTTTGCCATCGATGTAGGGAAACCATCTGGTCCTCCCACATTGATGACAAAAGTATTCAACATCGGCCATAAACCATCGATGATTTGAAATATTATTATAAGTATTAGCTAATCAATGTGATGTTTCTTGTGTTAGTCTGCATTTGCAAATACCTGTAATGAGGCTATTATTCAAGTAAAGCATTGTCATACATTTTATAACAAGGTTGTGTTGGTGTGCAATCATTTCAGTGTTGCCGTTATATTTAAAGGTAATAAAGTAAATATATACAAGTTTGGGTTATCAATCATATCAATCGTTATCAATCATATCTATATGCGTTATCAAGATACTATCTATTATCTTAGTGGTGTCAAACTCATGGCCCTCCAGCTGTTCTGGAACTACACATCCCAGCATGCCTTGCCACAGATTTTATATAGAGGATTGCTTAAACTGTGCCAGGGCATGCTGGGACATGTACTTCCACAACAGCTGGAGGGCCATGAGTTTGACACCACTAGAAGGTGCTTAATAAATAAGTAGATTCTGACTGGTTGCCCATAGCAACATCCCATGTGAAATAGAACCTCATCTTAGTAAATTTCCCCCAGTCTATCTAATAATAATGAACACCCAATTCTAAATATGCAGTCTTCTCACTTAAGGGATACTAATTCAACTTTCACCTGTAGGTGGTGCTATAGCACTGTTATGTATTGTGGTACTAGAACTAGCACATGGCTATACACTTTGACTATAAACCTATTCTGCATCACTGTGCTGCAGCAAATACCAACAACCAGTTACTAAGGGGTAAAGTTTCCATCATTCGTGTCCATTTGAGATTGCAGTGTTTTTCAAAAACAGCATTTAGATATTTTACAACACATTCACATGGCGAATTTGCTCAAATATGAATAAAATCACAGTATTATTATTAGCAGTTTCTTATATAGCGCACACATATTCCGCAGCTTTACAGAGTATATTTGAACATTCACATCAGTCCCTGCCCCAGTGGAGCTTACAATCTATATTCCCTACCACATGTACACGCACACACAGACATTCTAGGGTTCATTTTTGTTAGGAGCCAATTAACCTACCGGTATATTTTTGGAATGTGGGAGGAAACCGGAGAACCCAGAGGAAACCCATGCAAGCACAGGGAGAATATACAAGCTCTGCACAGTTATGGCCATGGTGGGAATGGAACCCATGACCTCAGCACTGTGAGGCAGTAATGCTAACCATTACACCATCCATACTGCCCATGTACTGTACAAATAAATAGACCATCGGGCAAACTCGGAAGGACTTTCCATAGGCATCACCACAACACCAGAATTTACCAGAATTTGTTTCTGAAAACTCTGCCATGAATTCAGCTCAGAATGCCTATCTCAAATGGAATGACGGTCCTTGTTTGTGCAAAATGTAAAGAAAGTTTTAAAATAAAGTTTAAAACAACATGGGGCCCCCCTCCTAAGCGTAACCAGCACTGGGCTATTTGAGGCATTTTTGGTCCTAAAAGTACAGGCAAAAATCTGTTTAGGGCTCCTCTGTATTTACAGAACCAGCACCAGGCTCTTTAGCAGGTTGTGGTTCTAAAATATAGGTAGGGGGAAATTATGTAGGAGTCCCCCGTATTTTAGAAACCAGCATCGGGCTACACTGGTCAGTAAGGACATATTTATAGTGGTCCATGCGTACAGACCATAATCCCTCAACTAGTCAGCCCTTTCCAGGATCCCTGGGTGAGTGTAAACCCCCAAGAAAGGGATTCACCCTACAGGGCACCCAAGGGCCAGGACTGAAGCCTGGGACTATCCCCAGGTGGTGGGTGCTTGATAGCAATCAAGTGTAAAAAATAGAGCTAATGTTATGTTTTACCTGTGGAACTAAAAGTCCCACAAAGCCTTCCCACATGTTGGTACTTGGAGAACTAAAAAGGCACACTGGTACCTGCAGTTCCATCTGTAGTTCCATCACACACGCACACACATTGTGAAAGTAAAAGTTTATCAAACATACACACTTACATACCCACACGTACTTACCTGCATCCTACATCACACTATGGTCCTCTTTTCCAGTAGACTTCATAGGGTACCTATGCAAGAAAAAATACTCGCCTTACACCTTGTAGATAGGTCCTCTTTAGTCCAAGTAGACATCCAAGCGGATAAAATCACTCACAAAGTTTCTGAACCATACGGACTTTTATGAACTCATGTATACATGTTTTCCCTTCTCCCAACTGCCAGGCCTCCGGGCTCCGGCTGACTTCTGTCCTTTTAGCCAACCATGGAGCTCTATATAATTTTTTTTTGTTTTTACAAAACCAAAATGTAAAAGTATACCTTTTTTAAATATTGCATCTGACCAAGCTATATACATAGAAACGATATACTTGTGTTTTAGAGTCCCTTTAATGAATAATTAATGAATGTAAAACCATTTTATATTACATTTGTATGTAGCAAAGACATGACTCTAATGCCATCTTCCCTTCCTGGCAATGTTTCATTACTATCTGCCTGCTAACAGTAGGAGAAAATTTTGGGCAGCACACAGACCTCTTGCATCACATCCAATAAGGCGATTTCTTACAGGACATTGTTAGTATTGATTTTCTCACCCGACTGATGTTAGATTGCTATTGTGCAATAATCACAGGATGTAATGTTTGCTAAAGGTTGATTCAGTATTGAAACGCTTTGGCTGAGCGCTGATAGTAAATACAGAAGCTATGAAATTTAATAAACTTTTGACATTGTCCCCATTTTATCTTCTTACACTGTGGAAGCATAATGGATGTGTTTGAAAAATCTTACAACTTATTAACAGACAATACTCTCTAACAGAATTACAATTTCACCTCGCAACCTTGCAAGTGGTTGTGTTACGAAGACGTGTTGAGCTACGTCGACATTGACACAAAAAATTTAAAAGCTCATGTTGACCTTTTCCTATGTCGACCATTTGCATGCGTCGACATTTTGACCATGTTGACCGAATGCATGTCGAAATATTGACTGTGGACCTAGACGCTGGCGTCCAAAATGTTCCACACCCAGTAATCTGCCCCAAAGTGACAAATCAAGGCACATCACATTTTCTGTAACCAATAATTGTCTGTTTATCAGTGACCGTAATTCCCAAATAAATTAATATAATAAACTGTATTGCTAATGTAACCCTCCCCTATCCTGGAAAGGTTAATTATAGGTATGCTAGTGCCTCCACCCAAGTCAATTTACAATGTAGGTGGCTTGGGAAACCTACGTATTTATATAGTGTAGATGAATGGTTGATTGATATGATGGGGCAGAGCCAGATGCTGCTCACTACTATTCTAACCCCTGCTTTTCTTTATTTCAGGATCCATGCATCAGCATATGGACTAGAGGACCCGATTATGGTAAGTATATTTATTGTACAAGTTAGCAATTGTATTAAATTACAAATAGTAAACAGAACAGTTGTTATAGTACTTTCAATATAAAGATATCAATCAACTCAAATATACCTCTAATCTATCCTTAAAACTCTATACATAAACTTATGCATGCAGTACAAAAAAATTACATTTGCTATAATAGCAATTAACTGGCCAGTTAAAAGTAGAAACCCATACAATGCATTGTATTAATGTTTTAGTTGGCGCGCGTTGGGGCCCATTGTATATTCAGCTGATATAAATACGCTGCTTAGTTTGCCTTTCTGTGAAACTCTAGATGGACGTACTGAAAAGTATTAGACTTGGATACGCTCTTCTATATACAAAGTAACTTAATTCTGGCTGTTAGCCGAGATATTGATGGACACACAAGACCAGTGTAAAGTACTTGTTTCCGCACTGTTATTTCTCACCCTTCTTGCAGCGTTGCTGAACCTATGCTGTCAGGATGCTTTAATATAGGCTGTACGTTTTGAAGCAGACTGCCTGTGAAACTTCCCTTTGTCACTCCACTTGGGCGCTGTCGCTTTCTTTCTCTGAGCTGTAATAGCTAAGCTGCTGTCAATCCTCATAAGCAGGTAATGATATCAGTGGCATCAGCTTGTGGAAAGGAGTGGGTCTCTTGGCAACCTCAGTAGCTCCCAGTGCTCCCCAGCGCCAGTGTGGGTGGCGCCGGCGCCTATGTTAGGCGGAGCAGAGATTGGAGGGAGGTGGCGGATCTCACTTCCTGCAATCAGTGACAGCAACAGCAATCAGCCTGTCCACAGCCGACTAGACAGGCTCCAATCCTGTAGAATGGGACAGCTTTGTGCAGACTCAGCTACCCGCTGCCAACCACAGTAGGTTATTGAGGGTTTGGGAGGTTGTCTGCTACTTCATATATGCCCACTCTAATGTCTACAGCTGTAGGATTATGGCTCTGGAGGGTCAGTCATTGAAGGAGCGAACGCAGTCTGTCTCTGGCTGGCAATGACAGTGTTTTTCTCCCCCAGAAAACTGAGCAGCTGACCAGCTTGCGGTGAACTGTTACTGCCAGTTTTTCCAACAGTTTTGTCCATGCGACACAGCCTTGAGTGACAGCTGCATCCCCAGTGAGGGATCCAGAAAGTTCCTCACTGTCACATGAGCACGACAAACAAATCAACAGAGTTGAAACATTTTTCCCTTACATACAACCCACAGAGGGTTACACTAATACCAATAAACATCAGTGCACAGTATGTATTTTTTATCATTTAGATGAGCATTATTAATAATTCTTATTATTGAACATTTATCACATTATGTACAAATAAATTATATATAGTGTATAGTACAAGTGGCCAGCCTTTCACTTGTTGTTCGCCATAGCTTCGTTAGCACTATCGGTTGTAGCAAGCGGTCACAATCTGTGACTCTTCAGCCGTTGCCAAACTACAAGTCTCAGCGTGCTCAGCCAGCCAGCCAACAGTGAGGCTCATGCTGTATCCTCAGAGATTGGGCAGGGAGAGTAGAGTCAGTAGAGTCGCCCTTCTGGTTCCAGCAGGAGATATCGCTTTAGCACAGTTGGCAGTGGAAGCTGTGGGACGACCCGGTGACACCTCCGGTGTAACACTGTGCGGATCGCACATCTGGCCAGGTGCATGAGTGACCTTGGAGAGTTACTGCAAACCTCAAACAGAGATTCATAGAAAGACTGGTGTCTCTGTAACACAGAATCATCAGTATCAGAATCAGTGAATGAAGCATATAAACAACATACTTTCTATCACCATGCGTTTCACCAGCTACACAATGTGAGGCTTATGAAATATCATGGGTGCAATAAATTATGTTTAATTCCAAGACTTCTGGCAGAATTCTGCACTGTTCCCCAGTTCACACATTTCACTTCCTACTGAATCACATCGTTATTGCACTGTTCCCCAGTTCACACATTTCACTTCCTACTGAATCACATCAGTATAGCACTGTTCCCCAGATCACACATGTCACTTCCTGCTGAATCACGTCATTATAGCACTGTTCCCCAGTTCACACATGTCCCTTCCTGCTGAATCACGTCGTTATAGCACTGTTCCCTAGTTCACACATGTCACTTCCTAATGAATCACGTCATTATAGCACTGTTCCCCAGCTCACACATTTCACTTCCTACTGAATCACGTAGTTATAGCACTGTTTCCCAGTTCACACATGTCACTTCCTGCCGAATCACGTCATTATAGCACTGTTGCCTAGTTTATACATGTCACTTCCTACTGAATCACATCATTATAGCACTGTTCCCCAGCTCACACATGTCACTTCCTGCTGAATCACGTCATTACAGCACTGTTCCCCAGCTCGCACATGTCACTTCCTGCTGAATCACGTCATTATAGCACTGTTCCCCAGTTCACACATTTCACTTCCAACTGAATCACTTCATTATAGCACTGTTCCCCAGCTCACACATTTCACTTCCTGCTGAATCACGTCATTATATCACTGTTCCCCAGTGCACACATGTCACTTCCTGTTGAATCAATTCATTATAGCACTTTTCACCAGTTCACACATTTCACTTCCAACTGAATCACATCATTATAGCACTGTTCCCCAGCTCACACATGTCACTTCCTGCTGAATCACGTCATTATAGCACTGTTTCCCAGCTCACACATGTCACTTCCTACTGAAACACGTCATTATAGCACTGTTCCCCAGCTCACACATGTCACTTCCTGCTAAATCACGTCATTATAGCACTGTTCCCCAGCTCACAAATGTCACTTCCTACTGAATCCCGTAATTATAGCACTGTTTCCCAGTTCACACATGTCACTTCCTGCTGAATCACGTCATTATAGCACTGTCTCCCAGTTCACACATTTCACTTCCTGCTGAATCACGTCATTATATCACTGTTCCCCAGTGCACACATGTCACTTCCTGTTGAATCACTTCATTATAGCACTTTTCACCAGTTCACACATTTCACTTCCAACTGAATCACATCATTATAGCACTGTTCCCCAGCTCATACATGTCACTTCCTGCTGAATCACGTCATTATAGCACTGTTTCCCAGCTCACACATGTCACTTCCTACTGAATCACGTCATTATAGCACTGTTCCCCAGCTCACACATGTCACTTCCTGCTGAAACACGTCATTATAGCACTGTTCCCCAGCTCACACATGTCACTTCCTGCTAAATCACGTCATTATAGCACTGTTCCCCAGCTCACAAATGTCACTTCCTACTGAATCCCGTAATTATAGCACTGTTTCCCAGTTCACACATGTCACTTCCTGCTGAATCACGTCATTATAGCACTGTTCCCCAGCTCACACATGTCACTTCCTGCTGAATCACGTCATTATAGCACTGTTCCCCAGCTCACACATGTCACTTACTGCTAAATCACGTCACTATAGCACTGTTCCCCAGCTCACACATGTCACTTCCTGCTGAATGACGTCATTATAGCACTGTTCCCTAGTTCACACATGTCACATCCAACTGAATCACATCATTATAGCACTGTTCCCCAGCTCACACAAGTCACTTCCTGCTGAACCACGTAATTATAGCACTGTTCCCCAGCTCACACATGTCACTTCCTGCTGAATCACATCATTATAGCACTGTTCCCCATCTCACACATGTCACTTCCTACTGAATCACGTCATTATAGCACTGTTTCCCAGCTCACACATGTCACTTCCTGCTGAATCACGTCATTATAGCACTGTTCCCCAGCTCACACCTCCCTTCCTGCTGAATCACATCTTTATAGCACTGTTCCCCAGCTCACACATGTTACTTCCTGCTGAATCACGTCAGTATAGCACTGTTCCCCAGCTCACACATGTCACTTCCTGCTGAATCACGTCATTATAGCATTGTTCCCCAGCTCACACATGTCACTTCCTGCTGAATCACGTCATTATAGCACTGTTCCCCAGCTCACACGTCACTTCCTGCTGAATCACATAATTATAGCACTGTTCCCCAGCTCACACATGTCACTTCCTGCTGAATCACGTCATTATAGCACTGTTCCCCAGCTCACACATGTCACTTCCTGCTGAATCACATCATTATAGCACTGTTCCCCAGTTCACACATGTCACTTCCAACTGAATCCCGTAATTATAGCACTAGTCCCCAGCTCACACATGTCACTTCCAACTGAATCACGTCATTATAGCACTGTTCCCCAGCTCACACAAGTCACTTCCTGCTGAATCACATCATTATAGCACTGTTCCCCAGCTCACACAAGTCACTTCCTACTGAATCCCGTAATTATAGCACTGTTCCCCAGCTCACACATATCACTTCCTGCTGAATCACGTCATTATAGCACTGTTCCCCAGCTCACACATGTCACTTCCTGCTGAATCATGTCATTATAGCACTGTTCCCCAGTTCACACATGTCACTTCCAACTGAATCCTGTAATTATAGCACTAGTCCCCAGCTCACACATGTCACCTCCTGCTGAATCACGTCATTATAGCACTGTTCCCCAGCTCATACATGTCACTTCCTGCTGAATCACGTAATTATAGCACTGTTCCCCAGCTCATACATGTCACTTCCTGCTGAATCACATCATTATAGCACTGTTCCCCATCTCACACATGTCACTTCCTACTGAATCATATCATTATAGCACTGTTCCCCAGCTCACACAAGTCACTTCCTGCTGAATCACGTCAGTATAGCACTGTTCCCCAGCTCACACATGTCACTTCCTGCTGAATCACATCATTATAGCACTGTTCCCCAGCTCACACAAGTCACGTCCTGCTGAATCACGTCATTATAGCACTGTTCCCCAGATCACACATGTCACTTCCTGCTGAATCACGTCATTATAGCACTGTTCCCCAGTTCACACATGTCACTTCCTGCTGAATCACGTCATTATAGCACTGTTCCCCAGCTCACACATGTCACTTCCTGCTGAATCACCTCAGTATAGCACTGTTCCCCAGATCACATATGTCACTTCCTGCTGAATCACGTCATTATAGCACTGTTCCCCAGCTCACACAAGTCACGTCCTGCTAAATGACGTCATTATAGCACTGTTCCCCAGCTCACACATGTCACTTCCTGCTGAATCACGTCATTATAGCACTGTTCCCCAGCTCACACATGTCACTTCCTGCTGAATCACGTCATTATAGCACTGTTCCCCAGCTCACACATGTCACTTCCTGCTGAATCACGTCATTATAGCACTGTTCCCCAGCTCACACATGTCACTTCCTGCTGAATCACGTCATTATAGCACTGTTCCCCAGCTCACACATGTCACTTCCTACTGAATCCCGTTATTATAGCACTGTTCCCCAGTTTACACATGTCACTTCCTGCTGAATCACGTCATTATAGCACTGTTCCCCAGCTCACACATGTCACTTCCTACTGAATCACTTCATTATAGCACTGTTCCCCAGCTCACACATGTCACTTCCTGCTGAATCACGTCCTTATAGCACTGTTCCCTAGTTCGCACATGTCACATCCAACTGAATCCCGTAATTATAGCACTAGTCCCCAGCTCACACATGTCACTTCCTGCTGAATCACGTCATTATAGCACTGTTCCCCAGCTCACACAAGTCACTTCCTACTGAATCACGTCATTATAGCACTGTTCCCCAGCTCACACATGTCACCTCCTGCTGAATCACGTCATTATAGCAATGTTCCCCAGCTCACATAAGTCACTTCCTGCTGAATCACGTCATTATAGCACTGTTCCCCAGCTCACACAAGTCACTTCCTGATGAATCACGTAATTATAGCACTGTTCCCCATCTCTTACATGTCACTTCCTGCTGAATCACATCATTATAGCACTGTTCCCCATCTCACACATGTCACTTCCTGCTAAATCACGTCAGTATAGCACTGTTCCCCAGCTCACACATGTCACTTCCTGCTGAATCACGTCAGTATAGCACTGTTCCCCAGCTCACACATGTCACTTCCTGCTGAATCACTTCATTATAGCAATGTTCCCCAGCTCACACATGTCACTTCCTGCTGAATCACGTCAGTATAGCACTGTTCCCCAGCTCACACATGTCACTTCCTGCTGAATCACTTCATTATAGCAATGTTCCCCAGCTCACACATGTCACTTCCTGCTGAATCACGTCAGTATAGCACTGTTCCCCAGCTCACACATGTCACTTCCTGCTGAATCACTTCATTATAGCAATGTTCCCCAGCTCACACAAGTCACGTCCTGCTGAATCACGTCATTATAGCACTGTTCCCCAGTTCACACATTTCCATGTAAACTTGTAGCCATGTATTTTCCCTATGTTAGTTCATCATAGTTGGGTGCAAAAAGGCCAATTCTGATTGGTAATTGAAACGGTTAATTGTTATTGCATTGCAGGTAAGTTCTCTAAAAAACAATTCTCACATGTAGAGGTGGTGACAGCTTTTATACATCATCAGAACTCATGCATAAGTGTACCTGCTAGTAAGACAAAGCACCACAAGAATCCCCCTTCCATCTGCTTCCCAGCAGTCCCTTCGTGGAACAACCTAAGGGCTATATCACATGCTCCGGCTCCTGCCGGCCGGCGAATCTATGCACGGCCAAAAGCTGTGCTGCACAGAGTAGTTAATAACGGACACGATTGTGTCCATTCACACAGGACAGCCACGGCCCGGGCGCCCGGTTGCAGCGGGTTCCCACCACTGGAAGGGACGGCTGCCGGGCTGTGGCCATCCCTACCATTGTAAACTGCTGTGTGCGGCACGGCTTCCTGGCCGTACAGGGTTTCGCCGCCCGGCAGGAGCCGGAGCGTGGGAAATAGCCCTAAAGGAGAATGGCATGCCAGACTCTGGGCCAGCTTCAGACCTGCTCGCTAGGTTGCTGGAGCTATTCAATTGTTGCTCCAATCGGATTGTCCATTAACAGTCACATTTGATTCTTGCAGCCTACCGTGGTGTGGAGTTTACAGAAGTATTAAGTCCTCATGGGCGTCTGATTAGAGCAACAATTGAATAGCTCCAATAGACTCCCATGAGTACAGATGGGTTGGGATCGTTTGGTCTACAGCAAGTTGGTTGACAAGCATTAGGTCGACACCGTTAGGTTGATGGTTCTAGGTTGACATGGGACAAGGTCGACATGGGTCTAGGTCAACATGGGTTTAGGTTGACAGGTCAATAGGTCGACACAAGCATTAGGTCAACAGTCAAAAGTTCAACAGTCACAAGGTCAACATGGGGTTTTTCACTGTTTTTTTACCCGAATGTCGACATGGACACAGTTTCCAGTGCACCGCATCCCCTCGCTTTGCTCGCAATGCTTCGGGCACGGTGCCTCGCTGCACTCGGCACACTATTATCTTCTCCCACTACGCCCTAGTGGATGGTAGGGCATGAAATACCGCCTGTCGGCACATGTCGGCTCAAAAAAAATGTGAAAATGCTTGTGTCACTTAATAACCTGTCAACCTTGACCCATGTCAACCATGAACCATGTCAACCTATCCCTATGTTGACCTAACGATGTCGACCATCTTGTTGTAGACCCAATGACCGTATCCTATACAGACACCTAGTCCTGTTACTCAGTTTAGGTTTACTTTGACCCCTATATTTTGAAAAATTCCACAAAAGCTATAAAAAAATCGTGATTTAAGTTTCATCTTTAAAAATGATAAACAAAATGAGGAACCATACCACTCCCGGATCCCCCCAATCCATCCCTGTGAGCCACAGCTTTATCAGGTGTATGCTATATATCATATGCTGCATGTTGATAATACTGCTTTCACATTGCAGAAATGGGTAATGACAAGGTATTCTTAAATGGGACTTTAAAACGGGTCTGAGCCTTGAGACCTTTCACATTGCAGGTGAAAACCGTTTTAAAAATCATTTAATACCATTCAAACATTCAACCCGTTTAACCCCCAAGGGACACGTTTCAAGTCATTGAAATAGAGCTGTTCAAACTGCCAAAAAAACTGCTTTAAAATGTGTAGGACTCTGCTTTTTAACCGTGTTGAAATACCGGTTAACTTTAACCGGTAAATCAACTCTGGCACTTTCACATTGCAGCCTTAAACGTTTTAAAATGGAAAAAAAATGGCAATATACCGTTTTAAAAGTGTGATGTAAAAGGGGTATTACTGGGTTCTTTTGCGTGCATTATTTATTTATTAATGCAAATTGCAGTTACCTCCAGGACATCATCGGGGATTGCTTTCCTCCATCTGTATGTGGCCTTTATGTGCTCATAGGCGTTAGCCATCACCTCCACCGCGCTCGGGTACGAGTAGCATTCCTGTAAGACCTGAACACGGAGCCGCAGGTGAGTATTATTCACAGGTGAGTCTAACATTAGCTTCTGCTCCAAGGTGACGCTGGAATATGGAAACCACCGTCCAATTAAAGTTGGTGTTTAAATGTAATAAAGTATTCGGGGTAAATATTTAGGAAACACTTAAAGTAAAACTCCGGTAATAGAGCGAGCCCATATGGTCAACACACATCAGGTCAAAGGGTACAAAAGTTCAAAATGGAGGTTAGGTCGACAGGTGCAAATGATGGACATGACAATGGTTCATACTCCACGTGGGTTACATTTGGGAATAGTATCCATGGCCAAAGCCACTTGAGGGGACGCAATGCTTTTTATTTATTAGGGAGACCAATCTCAGGATTGAGCATTTTTCATTTCAAATCCAGGACTGAAAAAATGCCCTGGGATTGGCATCCCCACTGTGTGTCGGCCATAGATCTTGTTAACCTTTTATATATTTACCTAACTTCTCTTTGTTGACCACGTGACGTTCATATCAACTATATAGGGTTGACATATTGATGGTGGACCTAATATGGGTCCATGAAATTCCACCGAGATGTCCTAAATTCAGACAGGTGTGGGTTAAAGGGTCGTCATTGTCTAGGACAACAGTCAGTAGGTTGACATCGAAAGGTCACAAGCAAAAGATTGACATGAAAAGATTAATACATGAAATCATGAAATGGTCAACATGAGTTTGTCAAATTTTTGATGTCAGTGTTGATATTTGAGCACTTGGACCACCAATCGGTATAGCGCATAACCCGGCATGGCTCGCTTCGTTCCTTGAGCTTCGGGCCGCGTTACCGTCCCCGTTCCCATTCTGCGGAGTCCACGTTGATGTTAAAATATGAAAAAGTTCCCCCCCAACAAATGGGAAAAAAGTCATCATGAAAAACCCATGTCGTCCTTTTCAATTGTTAACCAAGCATGCCGTCCTTTTGTCAATGTCAACTTGGTGCATGTCGATTTTTTTGTGTCGACCTACTAACTGACGATCTAGACAATGTCTACCTATTCAGATACCATTTAGATTCCCCCAGTTTGTGACAGATTCACTAACAACCATTATTTTGAAATGTTTGAGATGTCTGCAGGAGAATCCGGCTACAGTGCATCAAGGGACTGAAAATCACTTGGACATTCTGAATTTGGGATGACCATTGATGATTCAAAATCATTGATGGTCGATACTTTTGCCATTGATAGGGAAAACCAGATGATTTCCCTCTATTGATGTCACAGCAGAACCAATGTTTTTTTTCCCCCAAGGTGCCGGGACACTGAGCATAGGTCTGCCCCCCCAACAACCCTGAAGCCCTGCCCTACATTCCGATTGGCCCACGGACCAGTCAGTCAACGAAAATGGATGACTATCCAGAGCTAAAACTAACAATGTTTATCCATCACATAGTTTGTTACTATCGAAAGCTGGTTGTGGTATCAATGGTAACCATCAATGGTGACTGCACCGATGGCCATCCGTATTCTGAATGACATATATACAACCGACAGTCTGCAATTATGCCCTCTCCTACATTCACCCATATGACTAAGACATGTTTATACTTTGAGAGTGAAAGGAACTAACCTTGGTTTAGGGATGGCCATCAACCATCGATGATTCGAAATCATCGATGGTTCATGGCCGATGTCGAATACTTTTGCCATCAATGGGGGAGAAACAGATGGTTTCCCTCCATCGATGGAACAGTAAAACAATGTTTTGCTGTTTTTTTTCTTTTTCACAGTGCCGGGACAAGGAGCATAGCTCCGCCCCCCAACACCCGCAAAGGCCCGCCCACATGTTTTGATTGGCCCACAGGCCAATCAATCAAACACAATGGATGACCATCAATATGTAAAAATATTGATGGTCAGCCATTGCATAGTTTAGCACTATCGATGACCAGTTGCAGAATTGCCTTCGATGGCAACCATCAATGGCAATGGCAATCCCTACCTTGGTTATAATTCTATGGACAACAGGTCCCCCCTATCTATCATAGTAACCCTCACTGTATAAGACTATGGAGGACACTTCACCTTATGAAACTGTGGTGGATATATCCTCGCTGCTCCGTGGTTTAACAGCAGCTGGTAGCAGATATCCGGTTGGCCAGCTGCACGGACAGTGGTCACTTTTAGCACATACTGCTGGGGGGCGCAGCCGTTGACATCCATACTACTGGCCTCAGCTCCGGCCTCGAGCAACATATTCATTAACAAGTGATCACAGTTCCACGCGGCTTTGTGGAGAGGGGACTTGAAATCTATATCCCGTGAGTTGACCTCGGCATTATAATCCAGGAGCATCCTGCAGATGAGGTGGTGCTTAGTGCTGTATTCCTGCTCCTTAATGTTTAATGCCCAGTACGCGGCGGTGGCGAGAGGGGTCTCTAAGGTTGAGTTGGTGCTGTCTACGATCGCTCCGTGGTTGACGTAGAAGGCGACAAGTTCCGGGATGCCGACACGGGCAACAGTGTGCAGCGGAGTTTCCTCAGACTGATTGGCGCTCTGCAAGTTCACGTCAGCACCTAACGGCAGCAACATTGACAACAATAAGTATTCTGAGTGACACTATGGGGGAAATTTAATAAGAAGGGAGTTCTATTTCACATGGGATGTTTCAACCAATCAGATACTCTTATCTTCTAGAAGGTGCTAAATAAGTAGATTCTGTTTGGTTGCCCTAGCAACATCCCATCTGAAATAGAACTCCCATCTTAGTAAATTCCCGCCTATGAGGGGGTTTATTCATTAATAATATGAATCCTCCCCTTTATAACATCTTCTCGCTGCAATAGGCAATGATAAAAAATATGAAATATATTTTAAAGGACTCTGAATGTGTGTCCTTATAACACACACCATGCTTTAAAAAGTGATAAACAACCAGCCAATCAGCTGCTAGCTGTCATTTTTTAAACCCAGTCTGTCACATGGCAGGTAGGAGCTGATTGGCTGGTTGTTTATCACAAACTGCAATGTCAACTGATACTTCAATGGGTACTATTACCTGAAATCCCCCCCTCCCCCCCATGCAAATGAATAGGGGCAAAATACATCCTTGCGGTTTGTGGTTTTAAATGTAAGGGCTCCAGATTATTGCTGTCTCTTGCCCTGATTTATGTTTGTATAGATGTAGCAATGGTAATCTCTGCTGCCTCCACACTGCAGCGACCCATCTTGGTGTGCAATTCGCCGAGAATGGGGCACGCAAGCGTCTCATACTCACGCGCGTGTCATTTTTAGAAGCGTTAGTACCCTTCGATTTTGGTGGTGGTGTAAAAATAAAGCCTTTGTGTGCTAAATGCAAAAGCAACCAGTATTTACCCTGCACAGAAAAAAATATAACCCACCCAAATCTAAGGGGGATATTCAATCACCGGCGAGCATCTCCCATCGGGGCAGATGGCCGCCGGGCCTTAATCCATGCTGTCTTCCTCAACAGCATTGAGCAGGGGATCTCGCAGAACGAGCCCGACTTCACAAGCAGTCTGGCTCGTTCTGCGGGAATTGCCGAGCTCATGGACGCCCCCTTCTTTCCCCGCGGCAGGCGGGACATTGAATCCCGCCTGCTTGTTCTCGGTCAAGCTGACCGAGAACGGGGCTGGGTCACGGCTGTCGACCCCCAGATTGAATACCCCCCTAAATCTCTCTGCACTTCTAACATCTGGTTTTGTTCAGTTGCTTGTTTTTTGTTTTTTTTTGCTCTACTTCCAAATATGAATCAAGCCTTCAGTAAATCTAGTGTTTCAAAGCTGCTTAAAACTTACCGTGAAAACGGATCTGTGCAACCGAAACAGAAGGGTAACATGGATGGAAACGTAAATCAGCATAAAAGAACTTGCAATTACAGTTAACAGCAGGCAGTGTACTGCTTGGTTCTTCAACAAAGTGGCAAAGACTCTAGGGCCGTGGTTTCCCAACTGTGCCTTGGCACCCTGGGGTGCCTTGGGGGACTTGCTGGTTTGTTGGTTCATGACCCATTTAAAAAATGTAAATATTCATTCGAATGAACGGGCCCATATCGGAACAAATGTGCTCTGCGTACACTCGTTCGATCAATATGCCGGCCCGTCTTGCAATAATATGCCATAAGCAATCATTTTCTTGTGATAGTTTGGACGGGAGGAGATCGAACGTCGAACGTAAAATTGTATAGATGTGTACACGCAAATCAGCTGGGAACGTACAATCGGGAGTAGGGTCGACATACCGCTCGAATGAAAATGAACAATTGTAAGCGACGCTGACATTTTTAGCGGATATTTTGAACATCTCTCACAGAGATGTTGCCACTGAAAGGGATACCGTAAACAAAGAATGAAAAATCTGCGCTACCACCTGGATGCAGCAGGGTACCAAGTAGTACCACCCCCTCCAAATACAATAAACAAAAAAATGAATTTGGAACCCGCGCTTCCTATTGGGATTCTTGCTACTGGATTGGGAAGATATTTTCCACGTAAAAGTTCTTTCTTCTTTGAAGTTTCCAACAACAACACCTCAAAGATAAAGCAGATAAAAATCTCTCATGGTGCAGATTTCACGATTGATTCAAATAAATATAGCAGCCTCAGAAGAATGTGCCCGTACCCTATGCGGGCCTTTCCCAAGGTCAAGGATTATGACATAGATCAGGGGTCACTTCAAGCGCATCAAAATTTCCTGCTTTAATTCTCCTCCTGTTTTTCCCGTATCTGGCCTTTCACAGAAGGCCAGATACAAAGCAAATGTGGGGTCAGATGTAACTGGGACTATCTTTTGGAGAATTTATGCGGAGGTCCACCCGGGTTTTACATCTGACCCCACATTTGCTTCTTGAATAGCCTTTTGTGAAAGGCCAGATATGGGAAAAACAGGAGAATTAAAGCAGGAAATTTTAATTTTTTACCCCGATTCATTTGCACGTGACTGTATAAGCCCTATAAGTAAAACAGAGGCACATATTACTTATGTTCTAATCCAGGGGTTCTCAAACTTGGTCCCCCACACAGTTCACGTTTTCCACGTCACTAGGCAGGTGCAAGGGCGTAACTACCATAGGTGCAAGGGGTGCAGCTGCTATGGGGCCCAGAGCTGACAAGGGCCCCTCTTTTCTGTCTAAGTAATATGTTTCACATACATTTATCACCATCAGTTGCTAAATAGGGGGCCCTTACAAACTCTTGCTATGGGGCCTACGCATATCTAGGTACGCCTCTGGGCAGGTGCACTCATTCCTCATTGATACATTTTAACAGATCCACACTTCATTATGTAATTTGTGATTCTGTGAGGAGACCTGCAAGACATGCACCGTGTGGGGTCCTGAGGACCGAGTTTGAGGACCTGTGTTCTAGTCATAAGCTTCAGGTGACTGTACAACACTGGCCTCTTACCACTCCATACCAGTTCTTTGGCACACTTCACGGATTGCTTGGTTTTGCAGTAGTGTAATGGCGCATGTCCACTCATTGAGAAGGAATTGAGTCTTGCTCCATGGCTTATAAGAATCTTAACACAGTCCAGGTTGGCGACTTCACATGCCACATGTAACAGAGTCTTTCCGTTTGGCTTCATGTTGATAGAGGCTTGATGTTCCAGAAGTACCAGCAGGCTTTCCAGGTGTCCCAGCATCACTGTAATGTGCAGTCCTGTCGCCCATGACGACGCTAATTTAAAACTAGGCAACCAGTGACCTAAAGGATCATAAATACAATTATTTACAGGTACAAATATTTAACATTTTGCAAACATGTATTGTATTTACTGCCACTTTTAATCATACTTGCCTACTTTTAAAAACTAGTTTCAGAGAGATTATAGTTGGTAGAAGAATTTTGCACAGCGCCCCATTGAGGGGGTATGTCATGCTCCACCCAAAGGGCGTGTCTATTTCCATATATGGAGAGATCGTGAAACGCGATTGGGAACGTGACACCTAGAGGCGTGGGTGTGTACTGCTACATCTGAGAGGAATCTTTTAATATTTTATACTTGCTAAAGTGCTGGGAAATGGCGATGATGATTCAATGTAAAATGTATATATCTCACATTCCTTTTTCCCCCCCAAAAATGTTTTTCCCCCCCAAAAATGTAACAGTGTAATGTGGGCTAGGTGACATAAGGGAGATTGCTAGACTAATGAGGGAGAGAGGGAGATTGCTGCTATGTCAGGGAGTCTCCTGCAGGAGGGGAGGGAACTATGATGTAACAGTGTAATGTGGGCTAGGTGACATAAGGGAGATTGCTAGACTAATGAGGGAGAGAGGGAGATTGCTGCTATGTCAGGGAGTCTCCTGCAGAATGCAGGAGGGGAGGTAACTATGGTGTAACAGTGTAATGCGGGCTAGGTGACATAAGGGAGATTGCTAGACTAATGAGGGAGAGAGGGAGATTGCTGCTATGTCAGCGAGTCTCCTGCAGAATGCACGAGGGGAGGTAACTATGGTGTAACTGTGTAATGTGGGCTAGGTGACATAAGGGAGATTGCTAAACTAATCAGGGAGAGAGGGAGATTGCTGTTATATCAGGGAGTCTCCTGCAGAATGCAGGAGGGTAGGCAACTGTGGTGTAACAGTGTAATGCAGGCTAGGTGACATGAGGGAGATTGCTAGACTAATCAGGGAGAGAGGGAGATTGCTGTTATATCAGGGAGTCTCCTGCAGAATGCAGGAGGGTAGGCAACTATGGTGTAACAGTGTAATGCGGGCTAGGTGACATGAGGGAGATTGCTAGACTAATCAGGGAGAGAGGGAGATTGCTGTTATATCAGGGAGTCTCCTGCAGAATGCAGGAGGGTAGGCAACTATGGTGTAACAGTGTAATGTGGGCTAGGTGACATGAGGGAGACTAATGAGGGACAGAGGGAGACTGCTGTTTTTGCAGAATGCAGGAGGGTAGGTAACTATGCTTTTAATATTATATACATTATATATATATCATTATATATTTATATATATATATATATATATATATATATATATATATATATTCATTATGGGGCCAATTGATCTCCATCCGCATCTTAAGGTGGCCATACATCAGAAAGATATTGTACCCAATGATACAATCTCAATTGATTGTAAGATGGTTTGTATGCACATTGGCCTTATTCTACTTCACTCTTTCTGACAAAATCCTTCTTAGATGGAAAAAACCATATGCACTGCAGGGGGGCAGATGTAAAATGTGCAGAGAGAATTAGATTTGGGTGAGTTATTTTGTTTCTGTGCAGGGTAAATACTGGCTGCATTATGTTTACACTGCAATATAGATCTCACTTTGAAGTAAAACCCCACCCAAATCTAATTCTCTCTGCACATGTTACATCTGCCCCACCTGCAGTGCACATGGTTTTGTCCATCCAAGAAGGATTTTGTCAGAAAGACTGAACTAGAATAACCCCCATTGTGTGTCCAAAAACCACAAAGGACTGCTGGGGAATTGAAGGGAAATTGGACACAATCATGAGCGCAATCGATCTTAAGATCGAACTTTCTGATGTATGGCCAGCTTTAGGATACTGATGAGATGTGATAGTTTTGGCCTAATCCGCAATGTGAAAATTCATTGTTGCGCGTATGTATCCATTATCACATAAACGTTTTCATGTTATTGAAATGTATACAGTATTTTGATGCATGCGACCAGCTGGTATTCAAAGGGAGTGGAGGGTGGGGTGTAGGGGGGGGGGGGGTAAGACAAACAGGTTATGTTAACAATAACATGTGTCTACAATTTAAATAAGTCACTGAATAATAGGTTGGGCTCTGGCCTGCAAGGTAGCTGTTAGTTACGTTAAAAATACATGAAAAGTCCCCCCCCCCCCCCCCCCCCAAAATCGATGCGATCGCATACGATTTTTGAGCTAAAATGCTAAAAAATCGGTAAAACATCGTATGGCATCGTATGCCACTACATATGGCATACGATGCCATGCGATTGCATACGATTTTTGAGCAAAAATGGTCAAAAATCGGTAAAACATTGCATCGCATGCCACTACATATGGCATACGATGCCATACGATGGGAGCCGTGATACTCCACAAGTACCTAATATATATATATAAATAGTACTTACTGCTAGTATATGCATGATATACTATACTATAGTATAGTATACTATAACAGCAATGCCCTGTAGAAACAACACCATAGTCATGTGTGATATAAGATAACATAACTATACTGGGGCACATACTAGGACCTGATCCCTAGAAGAAGAGGTGGGACCCCAGGAACCAGACTTTCCCCCGCTGTACCCCTGTGGACAAGTCCGACCCTGCTGCAGTAAGTATAAGAAAATGAATGAAGGGGTTAAGAATGGGAAAACATTGAACTCATCTGTTTTTCTGCTGCAGTAACTTTGAAGATTAGCTATAACAATAGCTGTGACTGCGCCCAGTTCTCTTGTAGTGAGTAGCGTTGGGTGGGGGGATGTGACAGCCCCAGCTGGGCTGGGTGGGGGGGTGTGACAGGCCCAGCTCCTACTGTATCTCCACAAACAGAATTGATTACTGGCAACCAAAATCTCCAGCTCACAAGTGCATGTCTGCCAAATGTCCCGATTGTCGCTCATGATTTTTTGTGACTGTCCTGCGCCTCACCCGCTGTCCCACGGTTGCACTGGAGGACACACGTGTGCGCTGGGCCGCCGACAGGGGGGTGCTGTGGGTACAGCTGTCCCGGGCCCCGGCCTCTGGAGGGGCCCGGGCAGCTGCCCACCCCCCCCCCTCACACCGCCTCCCCCACCCGGCAGCCCCCCAGCCAGGCATGCACGATACACAGTACAGCCTGCAGTGCGCCGAGCCTAGGACACAGAGGGGCTCAGCGCTCTGCATTCTGCACTGTGCCTGTGTGACTGACTGTGTTGCCGAGGGGTCTGCAGTGCAAAGGTCAGTTTCTGGGAAGGGGGGGGGTGCGGGGAGGGGAGGCCCGGACTGATGGTCAGTCCCGGGGCCCCGAAATTACTAGTGGTGGCCCTGCTTGTGCGCTGGATGCACTGGAGGATACACTTGTGGGCTGGATGCACTGGAGGATACACTTGTGGGCTGGATGCACTGGAGGATACACTTGTGGGCTGGATGCACTGGAGGATACACTTGTGCGCTGGTTGCACTGGAGGATACACTTGTGGGCTGGATGCACTGGAGGATACACTTGTGGGCTGGATGCACTGGAGGACACACTTGTGCGCTGGATGCACTGGAGGATACTCTTGTGCACTGGATGCACTGGAGGATACACTTGTGGGCTGGATGCACTGGAGGATACACTTGTGGGCTGGATGCACTGGAGGATACACTTGTGGGCTGGATGCACTGGAGGATACACTTGTGCGCTGGTTGCACTGGAGGATACACTTGTGGGCTGGATGCACTGGAGGATACACTTGTGGGCTGGATGCACTGGAGGACACACTTGTGCAGTTGATGCACTAGAGGATACTCTTGTGCACTGGATGCACTGGAGGATACACTTGTGGGCTGAATGCACTGGAGGAAACACTTGTGTGCTGAATGCACTGGAGGATACACTTGTGGGCTGGATGCACTGGAGGACACTTGTGGGCTGGATGCACTGGAGGATACATGCATTTTATGCTGAGATCTGGAACTGGTTTCTAACTTAATCCCATATACATTCTAAGGGAGGTGGATTTATATCACCAGGACGGGAACTGCCCTCTCTCCAATTGTGTCCTTTTACTACATCTATTTGAGACATGAGGTCTTTAAATTCTCCAAATAATTGTATGAAGGTAGTCATCTAAATACAACTATATCCAATAAAGAAAAATAAACAACAGATTACATCGGATTAATCTGAGGATAATCTAAATTCAAACCTATATGGTAGAAACTCTTAAGGTGGCCATACATCAGAAAGACCAATCCTGAATGAGTCCAATTTCCCTTAAACTCCCCGGCAGTCCTTGGTGGTTTTTGGACACACAATGTACTTACAATCTGTCACACAATCCGTCATTGAAGCTTCATTTAAATATGGGGCTGGCCGACTAGGTTCAAAAGGATTGGAGTACCATAAATCCATTTTTTTTTTACTTTATTTTTATAATTTACAGGTTGCCAGCAGCTACCAATCTGCTCACATCTGCTGTGTTAGGCCATTATTAAACAGCCCGAATGCAGCAATCCTCTGAGAACTGTTTTCAGAGTAGTGACAGAATTGTACAAAAGGACGTCCACCGATCTCTTCAGCCGGCCGCCCATCTGCCACTGGAAAGCATCTTCACTGCCACGGGCCGTCCGGAAGCAGCACCTCTCTTCTCTGCTAGTCAGGGAGGGAGTGTCACATGACTCTGGTTGTATGAGCCATCTAAAGACAAATTGCATGTGCTTAAAAGCACATGCAATCTGCTCCCAATCCCAACTGATCTGACGTGCAGCACGTCAGATCAGAGGACCAATCCTCCATTCTCCCGGGGCCGGCATTGTATGATTGTGTGCACACGATATGTGATTGGGTGCAATGTCTTTCTGAAGTATGGCCAACTTAAGGAGAATTATTTACCCCTGATGAAGTATATTGTGAGACGAAACGCGTTGGTTATGCTACATCTGTGATTACAAACAACTGTTAACATTAAAAATTACTCCAGCTACAAGAAACCGTCATAGTTTTTTGATATTTTTAATAAATGTTTTACATTTACAAATATATTGAATTTATTGATTTTCTTTTGTAAATATTGAGTGATTCTCCATTAAGTATTTGGGTGCAGAGTCACTCCTACAGAGCCTTCCCACTGTGCAGATCTCCTGAAGGAGAGAATTGTACTCTGAAAAATCCCAGACTCTGTTCCGAGTATTACATACTAATTTTTCCAGCGGTCAATATGGAATACTGTCAGATCTTAGAAAAACGGTCCAACGAGTTATTTTAAATAATATGGAGCTATTACAAAATCCCCTAACCCTATAAAGGAGTAACTATTGGTGATAATTGAGAGGCATCTACGCTAACTCCACAGTCGAACAATACTTTCAAGTGATAAAGCACCCCTGAATGTTCAAAAGGACCCAATAATTCATCTCATGGTAGTCATTGTCTTCCTACAAAAATCGTTGGAATTTATTGTAGTGATTTCTGGGAACCCCTGATGAAGTCCCGTGTTGGGGCGAAACGCATTGGAAACATTTGTTTGCTATCCTGAAATATAACAAAGATACATTTGAACCTTTTAATAGTCTGGAACAGCCACCAATATTGCGTGGAAAAAGAGACTTTATAATAAACATTTATAAACTTTGAACTTTACTTTGCTTGTTTTGAGATTGATTATATGGCTGTATTGATCTAATTACCAAGATCATTAAGGGGGTGCCATCTTACAACTGCTACATATATATATATATATATATATGTATATGTATATATGTGTATATATATATATATATATATATATACACACACACACACATATATATAGTCGTTTGGTGCGGACCGGCACTCCATCCACCGTAGGTAAAACTGCTCCGGTGCCCTCTGTAGGTATAGATTTCTGTGGGGTAAATCAGCGGCACTCGGAGACTTCTTAAAGGCAACACATCTTTATGTGGCAATCATGGATGCAAAAACAAACCGACGTTTCGGGGTGATTAACCCCTTTTTCAAGGTGCAGAACACATGTTCTGCACCTTGAAAAAGGGGTTACGCAGTTTAGTGGTTAGCCTTACTATCTGAGGTCATGGGTTCGATTCCCACCATGGCCCTAACTGTGTGGAGTTTGTATATTCTCCCCGTACTTGCGTGGGTTTCCTCCAGGTACTCCAGTTTCCTCCCACAATCCAAAAATATGACATTGTGTGACCACTAAGTTTGACAATCTTGGGATCCTGCCGATCCCAATATTGGCCATCTTGCATGCAACGCAGCCTTATACTTTTCAGGAATAAAACACCTTTATCATACTTTATCACACCTTTATGCATTTGCACAAGAGTGTTTGCACTTTGTACAAGCAGTGACCAAGTGTTGCAATGTATGGTAAGGATTCAGTGGGCTGGATTATATGTGAAAGCCATGTGTTATGCAATCCGCTGTAATTCTGCCTCGTCATTCTGCCATACTATATCTCGTTGTCAGTAAACAAAGCGCGAAATGTGTACACAGCATTACCATCATACTTGCTGCACTTGTGGTTTTACCTGCTTTGTACGAAGCCAGGACCAAGTTCTCATCCTCCACCTCAAACACCGTGTCCACATCTACTGTCCCCTCACTTAGAATATTTTCCACTTCTACATACTGGTTGGATTGCAGGGCCTTGAGAAAGGTTTCTTTAAGTAACTTGTTTGACAATGAGCGACTATATCGCTGGTCAGGATCTGCGTCCATGTCTGCTGCCTGTAGTGTCCAGCCTGTAGTGTCTAGCCTGTGGTGCCTAGCCTGCTCTCCCACTGCACTACCTATGCAGAGCTAAAGTCTCTGACAGCCAGGGTAACACTATCACCCGCCAATGGTCACTTCGTCTATTTATACACAGCCGTCTGCAAAGTCAAAGCAACTATCTTTAGATGACACTGAACTGGGGTCTTTAAATCTAACATATGAATAATGGATTTCTTCCAGCGTTAATGTATTCATGCTAATACTACTACTAATTATCAGTATATGGGCAGTATTATATTTACATTAAAGCAGTTTCTGTAAGTTTGCCATCTATTGTCGACACCACTTAGGTCGACAGTTATTAGGTCAACACCGTTGGGTCGACAGGTGGCAAGGTTGATAGGTCTCTAGGTTGACATGGGTAAAGGTCGACATGGGTTTAGGTCGACACAGCGTTAGGTCGACATAGGTCTGCATGGTTTTTTTTACTGTTTTTTCATGCCCTACCATCCACTAGGGCATGGTGGGAGAATAAAATAGAGTGCAGAGCGCAGCGAGGCACCGTGCCCGAAGCCTCACTGTGCGAGGGGCTGCGGTTGAATTCCAACTGTGTCCATGTCAACTGTGTCGACATTCGGGTAAAAAAACAGTAAAAAAAAAACATGTCGACCTTTCGACCCGTCGACCTAACCCATGTCGACCTAACGCTGTGTCGACATAAACCCATGTCGACCTTGTCCCATGCCGACCTTGACACCTGTCAACCTTCACCCATGTAGACCTAGACACCTTTCGACCTTGCCACTTGTCGACCCAACGGTGTCGACCTAATGACTGTCGACCTAAGTGTTTCGACAATACGATCCACACCCGTGCGATCACACTGGCTGCACGGTATACTAGGACTTGTCATTTTGCATCACACTTCAGCACATGGCTGGAGGGGGCGAGAGATGCCCTGTATGTATTTTTGAGGCTCTGATTCCACTAGGGCAGAGCAGTGCTGGCAACAGGAATCTTGGGGCCCTGTACAATGATATTTATGGGGCCCCCCACCTAATCCCAAATCCACACAAGCCTCATTTAACCTTTTGCTGCTCCAGATCCTGCTTTCAGGTGCGGACTTCTGTTGTTCTCAGTCCTGCTGGCCTCCCATGCTCAGTAAAAGTACAGGAGCCAGAGACTGAGGCTACAGTGCCAGCGGCAGGTACGGTTGTGCGCCAGCGGCATCCCAGGCCATACGCACATACCATACTTGCCTACCCTCCCGGAATGGCCGGGAGGGTCCCGCAAATCGGGTCCCCCTCCCGGTCCCCCGGAAAGGGGGGCAAGTCTTCCGCATTTCCCTACAGCCCCGGCTCCCCCTCTCCCCGTGGTCTAAAAACTATGACTTTCGCGGGTCCGCGGGGAGGGGGCGGGGCTAAATGACGCATTTCGCTGCATTTTTAACCCCTCCCCCCACCCACGGACCTGCAAATTAAGGCTTCAGCCCGTCATGGGGGCGGGGCTTGATGACATCACCCGTGTCCCGCTCCCAAAACGAAGCCTCTACCCGCCCCCTTTCACTCCTCTCCGGGCTTCTCCCAGAAAGGAGTATGCCAAAGTCGGCAAGTATGGCACATACAGAGTAGACGGCTCTGAGCGTTTAGCAGCAGACAGTGGCGGATTCAGGGAGGGGGGCACCGGGCACGTGCCCCCCCTGTCATTTTATTTTGTAGCTGAGGACCAGGGCTTTCCAACGAGCCCAGCCCCGTGTCTCTAGCCCCCCGGGAACCGGAGATATCGCCGGATAATATGGGACCCGTCAATTCCGACCCCCACCCAGTTCTGACGGCTACCAGTTCCCCCCCTGGCATTACAGAAACTTGTGGTTGATCTCATTCATTTCCAAATCGCTGGGCCTTCAATATGATACCAGGCTGGTCCATATCGGCCAATCGGTTCCAGAGATATTGCATGTAAACCGATTTTTTTTTTAAATGTAATTTCATGGCTGTTCATGTTGTTTGAGGGCAGATTACTTTGGAACCAAACGTTCCAGTTTCACTGGACCATAATCATTTAAAGCCCACTCAAAAGTTCTTCAATATGATACTTGTCTCATGTAAATGAGTCAGTTGGTTCCGAAGATATAGCCGGTTGAATGAGATAACTGGTTAAAGGGGGGGAGGGGTGGTTTTCTCTCCCCCTCACACCAGAAAATGCAGGGACTAGGCTGGTGTTAAAGGGGCCAACCTGGGAATGCCTTTTCTGGTGTGAAAGGGGTATTATTCCAAATAGCCAGGACCTGTAGTGCTCTGAATACAGCCAGGCTCTGCCACTGTCAGTGGCTATCACTTCTGCCTGGCAGCGGCTGTCCCCCATTTACCGCGAGCATGTATTCCCCCTTGGCAATGAGCATGTAACCCCACATGGCAACGAGCATGGAACTTCTGGCAATGAGCATGGAACCCTGTAGATAAGCAGCACTTATGTAGCATCATTTTTAATAGGCATTATGGTGTTTGGCATAATACACAATGGTGTGTAACTTAACGTGTAATGGACATTATGGTGTAAATGTTTAATGCACGCCTTTGGTGGACAATGTCACTGTTTATGAAGCGTATTGTGAGTTTTGGCTTAATCTGTGTGGCATTATGTGAATTCTGCATCAATCCGTATGGCATTATGTGAATTTTGGCTCAATCCATGTGGCATTATGTGAATTTTGTCTCAATCCGTGTGGCATTATGTGAATTTTGACACAATCCATGTGGCATTATGTGAATTTTGGCTCAATCCGTGTGGCATTATGTGAATTTTGACACAATCCATGTGGCATTTTGTGAATTTTGGCTCAATTTATTTGGCATTATGTGAATTTTGGCTCAATCCGTGTCTTATGATGTAAATTTTGGCTCAATCCGTGTGGAATTATGTGAATTTTGACACAATCCATATGGCATTATTTGAATTTTGGCTCAATCCATTTGGCATTATGTGAATTTTGGATCAATCCGTGTGGAATTATGTGAATTTTGACACAATCCATGTGGCATTATGTGAATTTTGGCTCATTCAATTTGGCATCATGTGTAAGGGGCAAGTAAAATGGGGTCTATTTTTTTGTTGCATAATGTGTAGAGGTTGTATATGGTGTTGTACACTACACTCAAGGACACTACTGTTGAGTGGCCACACCCCCTATTCCGGAGTGTGCCTTTGGCGTGCGCACAATTACATCCTTCACTTTTGTCGCCATGGTGGGCCTGCGTACTTTAAATGCCAGGTCCTATTTTTAATCCCATTCCCACCCTCTGTCTGCCACTCTCTTAGCATGTACACTGGCACCACTCACACCGCCCCTCCCCCACCTAAACCCTCTTTTATCATGGTGCCCTCCCTGTCATTTTATCCTGGATCCACCCCTGGCAGCAGAGCGCACACACAGTATTTCATACTTCACCATACATGTCGGCATAAAGGGAAAATATAATAGTGTGTCCGAAGCATGGCGAAGAACTGTGTCCGAAGCATGGTAAGCGCAGCGGTACACTTAATAAGGGTTCATGTATCGACATTGACAACCAAATTTTTTTTAAACTCATGTCGATCTTTTGGCCCTGTTGACCTTTTGAATTTTGACCTTTTGACCATGTTGCCCTATTGACTGTTTATCAATCCACAAACATCCCTATGTGGCAGCTGTAATCACACCAGGCTATAGCACTGTTTTATATGTCATTTCTGATTGACAGTGCACACTTAAGTGAAGCACACTGCTGGACGCGCAGACTATTCTAATCAGCAGCCATAAAAAAGCATGTTCTTCTTTGTTGCAGTCATTTAAGGGTTAAGACAAAACCCTATTAGTACATGCTTCTAGTGCGGTGGTGCAATGTGAATGGGAAGGGGCCAGGCTTTCTCCAAATGGCAGAAGAACACTCACTCTGATTGACTATTTATTCATATGCTCCCAGTGGGTTGTGAATGAATTACACTTTGTGAATGAATTACTACAATGCAATAAACTTTATTGATACCATGAAGTTCATTCATAACCCACACTGAGTTGCACCAATCAGATAGGTGCAACTCAATATTCTTCTAGGGGTGACCATCCTTGCCTTTGCCATTGATGGCAAAAGTGCAACTGACCATCGATAGTGTATTTCTATTCAATGAATGACCATCGATGTTTTTACATATCAATTGTCATCCATTTTCTTTGGGCCTGTGGGTCAATCAAAATATGGAGGCAAGACTTCACGGGTGTTGGGGGCGGAGCTAAACTCTGCGTCCTTGGTGAAAAAGCAAACACGGAACTATTCGTTTAAGCTTGACATCGATGGTGGGAAACCATCTGGTTCTCTCCCATCGATGGCAAAACTATTTCATATTGGCCATAAACCGTCGATGATTTCTAATCATCGATGGTCGCTGGCCATCCCTATATTCTTCCTGTTTTAAACATAGAAACGACTCCAGTTGAAGCTTTTAGTTTTCATGTAAATGATCCATGCTGGACCGAGTTACTGACATGCAATGCCGACACAGCAAATATTCATATAACAAGAGACAAAACAGGGCAATAAAGCACCCCATAGGTTAGCTCTGGCACCCACACGTGTGACATCATGAATGGGGGGCTGGCCAGTGCACCAGGGCCAGGACGATGACTAAGGACACTTGTACAAGTGTCACCAAGTAATAGCAGTGGTTGCCAGGGCAGGCGAGAGGTGTGGGGGGGCGGGTACTAATTACCCAGGCCCAGGCTTGCTGAAGAGGCCCGGCTGGGGCCCTGGTCCGATACCTCCCTTCCCCCTCCGGCCCTCCCGGCCGCAACAGCAGCACACACTTCTACAGCATGTGCTGTGCTGACAGCAGGCTCAGCATGAGCGTCTCACTGACAGCATGAGAGCTCATGCTGAGCCTGCTGTCAGCATAACACAGCACATGCTGCAGGTATGTGCTGCTGAAGATGTGTTTAGAGTTTTTAGAGTTTTCTTTCACCCCCCCTCTAAACATTTTGGGGGCATGGCCTAAGCGTGGGAGGTGGCCACTCCTCCCACACTTCGGCCACGCCCCAAATTTTTTACCGGGGCCCAGCATTCCTCTCGGCTGCCCTGGTGGTTGCCCTGCAATCTCCGGCCCTGGACAGTGCAGCTCTCTTACACCACTAGGTATGGGTGTGGTATAGCACACCGACAGTCGGGATTCTGACAGTCACTA
Source organism: Crinia signifera (assembly GCF_055691185.1). NCBI lineage: Eukaryota > Metazoa > Chordata > Amphibia > Anura > Myobatrachidae > Crinia > Crinia signifera. Next base: position 306,643,487 of record NC_139221.1, on the reverse strand, counting down.
GCCCGACGTTAAAATCCTGACTGCCGGGACTCAGACATAGGGGTGAGCGCAACGAAGCTCTTGCGGGCTCGCTGTACTCGCCACGCTGCGGACACAGTGGCTCGCTATGCTCACCACCTATTCTATTCGCCCGCTATGGGGGTCATGGACCCCCACAAGGGACAATACCAGCTGCCCGTCTGCAGGGGTTTTAACAGTCGGGATTCTGACAGTCACTAGCCCGACGTTAAAATCCTGACTGCCGGGACTCAGACATCGGGGCGAGCGCAACAAAGCTCTTGTGGGCTCGCTGTACTCGCCACGCTGCGGACACAGTGGCTCGCTATGCTCACCACCTATTCTATTCGCCCGCTATGGGGGTCACGGACCCCCACAAGGGACAATACCAGCTGCCCGTCTGCAGGGGTTTTAACAGTCGGGATTCCACCGTCGGTGTAATGACTGTGGGAATCCCGTCTGTCGGACGGTCATCCGGCACCCCTAGGTATTGCCCTGCATACGTATGCCGCAGTGATGTCACTGGTTCCACAGGAAATGTTGCATTTCTATACATGTACAAGCAATATGTGCTGCTTGTTATTATAATGTGCTTTCTTTATACAGACTGGATTTGTGAGTTCTACAGGTATTCTGAGTGACTTTTCTCAAGCAAATACGGTTCGGAGAGAACTAAAGCTTCTTTATATAATAAACCCTAGTATTGAGAAAAAAAGCAAGAAACTAAGGGGGTAATTCAGAACCGCTCGCTGCAGGCCAAATTCACCCCCCTTGTCCGATGTTTAGGGTCTGTGCATGCACGTATATCATATTTTCATACATTTAGATTCACCTCTCCGGGAGAAGCCCAGAGAGGCAACACGTCAGAGGAAGGCGGGGACAAGGCTGACATCACGTGGCCCCGCCCCATACCACAAAACTCCGTGATTCGCAGGCCGCGGAGAGGGAGCGGGGCTTAAATGATGCAAAATGCAGTGCCCGCATTGTTTTAGCCATTGTTTTATGTGACAGTCGCATAAAGGCACCCTGGGTGATTACTATGTTAAATGCACCCCCATTGTTAACGCCACCCCCACTATCAATGTCAACCCGAAGCGTGGCGAGCACAGCAAAGCCGCGAGAGGCGGCGGTACGCGTCCTCTGACCTTTTTATACCCCCACTATCCACGAGTTGATTTTTTATAGTGTGGCGAGCGCAGCGAGCCACCGAGCCCGAAGCGTGGCGAGCCCCGCGAGGGGACGCGGATTACTTCACAGGTATTCCGCTACCTCTCGCGGGGGTAGGTCGGAGGATGCGCACCGCCACCCCTCGCGGGCTCGCCACGCTTTAGGTTGGCATTGAGAGTGGGGGTGGCGTTAACATACAGTAGTAATCAACCATCAGGGTGCCTGTACAATTAAAAATCGGGTCTGATCGCATTGTAATGGCATGCGATGCAACGCGATATTAAAATTGTACAGTGCGGGTCTTACGACCCGAAAATCGGGTCCCATCGCATCCCTTAATTAGTGGTATGCGATGGCATGCGATGGGCGCCGTGCTAGGAAACAAGTACCGATTTTTCTTCTGTTCAATTACTAATGATACAAAAGAAAACTATTAACGCTTCTATTTTTAATACTTACAGCATTTTTTCCACACCTGCGTAGTGCACAGTACTGTATAGACAGACATATTAGGAATTTACTGTAATCCTCTTTATGAACCTTGTTGCAGCTATTGTTACATGTCTGTTACACGAGGATTACACCCGTAGGTGGTCACATGACGCGTATTAGTCACAAGGAGCAGTGCACAGTATGTATAGTGTAAGGGAGGGGTGTACAATCTATACATTAGCCGGTTCACAGACCCTCCCCCACCAGTCCCAGCTCTATATTACAGGCGTGCAGCCAGGAAGAAGCCTGAGACTGCAGCCATGGGGATTCTGCTGAAAATAACCCTCCTTGTGGCCGTCCTGGCGTTTCTGGGGGGAAGGATAGCGAATTTCACGTGAGTTGCAGATTTAAGTTTTTTCCCTGTAGATTTGTAATCATTCTCTTAAGGATTGTAACATATACATAGAAGAACATGAAAGATGTGTAACTATAACCAGTATGTGGCTGCATACATGCCCTGTAGTATAGGTAATAGTAATGATATGTACGGTAATTGGTAGGTCCTGCTGCATCTACCTGCAGGCTACATTCTGTAGTAATACCAGACAGCCGCAGATTGCCCTAGAACTGTCATTCTCACACTGATTTACTATGGAACCTTCTCTGAATACAGATATTCTGCAGAACCCCAGTGAGTTAACACAGAACAGTACCACTTACAGCAGGCATTCCCAACCACGGTCCTCAAGGCACACCAACAGTGCAGGTTTTAGTGATATCCAGGCTTGAGCACAGGTGACTTAATTAGTACATGGCATCAGCGATCCACTCACACACCTGAAATGGCATCAGTGATCCGCTCACACACCTGACACGGCATCAGTGATCCGCTCATATACCTGACACGGCATCAGTGATCCGCTGACACACCTGACACGGCATCAGTGATCCGCTCCTACACCCGACACGGCATCAGTGATCCGCTCCTACAACTGACACGGCATCAGTGATCCGTTCACACACCTGACACAGCATCAGTGAACCGCTCACACAACTGACACGGTATCAGTGATCCGCTCACGCACCTGCCATGGCATCAGTGATCCGCTCACACACCTGACACTGCATCAGTGATCCGCTCACACTCCTGACACTGCATCAGTGATCCGCTCACACAACTGACACGGCATCGGTGATCCGCTCACACACCTAACACGGTATCAGTGATCCGCTCACACACCCGCCATGGCATCAGTGATCCGCTCACTCCTGACACGGTATCAGTGATCCGCTCACACACCTGCCATGGCATCAGTGATCCGCTCACACACCTGGCATGATATCAGTGACCTACTCATACCCCCTGACACGGTAACAGTGATCCACTCCTACCCCTGACATGGCATCAGTGATCCACTCCTACCCCTGACATGGCATCAGTGATCCACTCCTACCCCTGGCATGGCATCAGTGATCCGCTCATACACCTGACATGGCATCAGTGATCCGCTCACACACCTGACACGGCATCAGTGATCAACTCACACACCTGACACGGTATCAGTGATCCGCTCACACACCTGACACGGCATCAGTGATCCGCTCACACACCTGACACGGCATCAGTGATCCGTTCACACACCTGACATGGCATCAGTGATCCGCTCACACACCTGACATGGCATCAGTGATCCGCTCACACACCTGACATGGCATCAGTGATCCGCTCATACACCTGGCATGGTATCAGTGATCCGCCCATACCCCTGACATGGTATCAGAGATCTACTCATACCCCCTGACATGGTATCAGAGATCTACTCATACCCCCTGACATGGTATCAGAGATCCACTACTACCCCTGACATGGTATCAGAGATCTACTCATACCCCCTGACATGGCATCAGTGATCCGCTCATACACCTGACACGGCATCAGTGATCCGCTCACACACCTGACACGGCATCAGTGATCCGCTCACACACCTGCCATGACATCAGTGATCCGCTCACACACCTGCCATGACATCAGTGATCCGCTCACACACCTGCCATGACATCAGTGATCCACTCACACACCTGCCATGACATCAGTGATCCGCTCACACACCTGCCATGACATCAGTGATCCGCTCACACACCTGCCATGGCATCAGTGATCCGCTCATACACCTGACACGGCATCAGTGATCCGTTCACACACCTGACATGGCATCAGTGATCCGCTCACACACCTGACATGGCATCAGTGATCCGCTCACACACCTGACATGGCATCAGTGATCCGCTCACACACCTGACATGGCATCAGTGATCCGCTCATACACCTGGCATGGTATCAGTGATCCGCCCATACCCCTGACATGGTATCAGAGATCTACTCATACCCCCTGACATGGTATCAGAGATCTACTCATACCCCCTGACATGGCATCAGTGATCCGCTCATACACCTGACACGGCATCAGTGATCCGCTCACACACCTGACACGGCATCAGTGATCCGCTCACACACCTGCCATGACATCAGTGATCCGCTCACACACCTGCCATGGCATCAGTGATCCGCTCATACACCTGCCACGGCATCAGTGATCCACTCTTACTCCTGACATGTCATCAGTGATCCACTCATACCCCTGCCATGGCATCAGTGATCCGCTCATACCCCTGACATGACACCAGTTATAACCGCATACCCCTTACATGGCATCAGGTTGCCCACACTGGGGCCATGGTGCACAGTTTGACAACAGCTGTCATAGAATGCTGTACACAGCCGGTCCTACTATACCCACTGTCACTGTAGCTGCAGCGTGGTATAGAGAACCTGGGCGCTGTGTATGTAACAAGCTCCGGCTGGTGAATGGAGCGATCCAGTTTAGTGCTGAATCTCCCCACTGGAAATCCTCTGTGACATAGGGGGAGATTCTCTAAACAAGGAATGCGGTAAAAACCCCTTTATCAGGGTTTTTACCGCATTTTGGGATGCTGTAAGCATCCCCCGCCGGGTTAACGCGGCAGGGGGCATCACCAGAAAAATCTGGCGATGCCCCATAGAAGCCAATGCGCATCCCTCCGCCGCCCCGCATCGCCCCCTCACCTGTGTCCGGGCAGCACAGCGCAGTGCTGCCCAGACCTGTGACCTCCTCCCTGCACTGATCCTCTTCCGGGTGCAGGGAGGAGGAGAGCCCGGCGCAGCAGCAGCAGCGCCGGGTGTGTGAGGGAGGGGGGAGCCGCCGGGACCTGCTGGGACCCGGCGACTCCCACCGCAAAGGACAGCTCTTAACGCAAGAGCTGTCCTTTGCCTTAATTATCGCATATGTTACAACATATGCGATAATTAAGTATGCGATGGGCGGCGAAGGGGGGCGGAGATTCTTAGAGAATCTCCCCCATAGTTGCTGTAATGTGAGAGGGAGCAGGAAGGGGGCCACCTGTGCCTGATGTTTGGATTGTGTGGCTCAGCTCCGTGTCTAGGCCCCGCCGCTACTCAGGGGCGGATTTAGGGGTGGGGGCGCCCGTAGGCACAAAAATAATGGCTGCCCCCCTGCCTAACTGTATTATTTTTATTGATTAGTTACAAGTCCTCCTTTGATGATTGGCAATTTAATAGAATAATAATAAAAAAAGCCACCAACTGTAACATATTTTTTATTTATATTATGTATACATATTTACTAAGTAGGACAACTTACAGGGGCAGTATATGCATGTCCTATCCATTTACACTCTATTCAAGATGGAACCTGGTGCAGTACAGTGGAAATATTTTGCAGTTATTGGTACATTTCAGGCTGACAGTACTATCACAGGCATCCAAGTGCCGCCCCAAACATGTGCCGCCCCTAGGCACGTGCCTCACGTGCCTAATGGGAAATTCGGCTCTGCCGCTACTTGTTTCCCCAGCATAACAGTGAAACGCTGGGTAAAGTCTCTGTGTAGAGGCCCATACACACTGGGCGATTTTGATCGGAAAGTAGCTCAGTTTTGCCGTTTGAGCTGCTTTCATCTCAAAAAACACCCAGTGCAAACCCAAGGGGCTAAACTAAAGGGCCGTCACAAGCAAAAGGTCGACAGGAAAAAGTAGACACTTGAAAAGGATGACATGAGTTGTACACATTTTATTTGGTGTCAGTATCAACACCTGAGCACATGAACCGTGTCATGTTCCGTGTCCTTCTGCATATCTCACTTTACTCGCCGTTCTTCTTCGGGACAGGGTTACCGTTCCCAGTCCATATGGATAAGAAAGTAATATAAAAATGGAAACAAATTAAAAAAAATCCCTAAAAAAATCATATTCGCCCCTTTCATATGTCGATCATAGCTATGTCCACATTTTGTCATTGTCGACCCTTTGCATGTTGACCTTTTTGAGACTAATCACCTTGTACATGTCGAGCCACCAGGAATCCGTATCTGACTATGCACAATGCTGTACATCCTGCTATCCCGGCTCCATGCCCGCGGCGCGCCCACTTGTCAATGCCCATTGCCCCCCAGGTACACCCGCACAGTTTCATGGGGAGGTGTTGCTGTGATCAGGGCAGGTGTAAGGCTTCTCAGCACCCTAGGCAAAACTTCAACCCACTGCGCCCCAGGTTTGCCTGATTCAGGATCATTTGGTCTCCGGCGTATAGGTGAATATGCGCCATCGGCAACTATCACAGACGCAGAGGCAGTCTTGCCAGAGCATGGGGGCGCTCAGCGTTTCCTGGGCGTGCCGACAAAATTGGGGGTGTGCCCAGAAAACCGCTGGCTGTCCCCATGCAAACGCAGGCGGGTCGAAGCCTGCATGGGCCGGGCGTCTGTTGTCATATGACGTCAGCGCCCGCCCCCTGTTCGGCCATCTCCGGCCCAGATAAGTCAGCTCAGGCTGACTTTTATCTGTGTGCAGGTAAAAAATTATTCGCTCGTATGGCCGCATCTGAATGTGTCAGCAAACACATCGATTCCCATGCCACTGTGGCCATTCGGTTGACGCCAAGGGCGGGCGTTTGCTTGCCCGGCGGGTGGCTTTTAAGTGCTTGGTCAGCAGCGAATTTACGCTGTTTACTGAGCCAACCTGAATCACCCTCATTAGGCCTGATGCTTGTCTTCTGCGCATGTGCGAATGCAGAGGGACACCACGACTGATGGTTCTGATGTTCCTCTAAACTGCCCAATTAATTGACGCAACACACATGCAGGCAGGGGGAATTCTGCACCGCCTGCATTTCCATTGTTTAAGGATCACATATGTTAAGCTGCTGTGAGCTATCCGAGCGGAATCAGGCTCATTGTATGAGATAGCAGGGAAAATAAAGTCATCTCGCCCTGCGGTCGAATTCTGTGAATTGTGCCCTACCATTATGCTTCTCACGTGACTCGGCTTCTAAGCGTTTTATTGCATGGTTGTTACCACACACCTTACTCACATGACCAAGGAACGGTGAAACCTTTGAGCGTAAATTGTGGCTGTAACCTCAATTGTTATAAAATCATGTGAAGGTCAGTGTCACCACAAAAAGTGCAATGTCCATTGTTACAATGGCCCTTATTCTGATCGGTGCGGCCAGATCATAAATATGCGGCCAGGACCGTGCAGGCGAATCCCCGCCTTCCATACGGATCGCCACCTCCGTCCGTACGCGGATATGTGGCGGTCCGCATGAAAGTGGACGGGGATACGCCTCCTCCATCTTGGGAGCAGCCCCTGCATTCGATGGTCGCCGAACATCGAATGCAGGGCCGCACGCTCCACCAGCGCCCGCCATCCTAGACCACACGGACACTTGTCCGTATGAAATCATGTATGGGGGCGGGCAGCTGACATCCGGCGATGTCAGATGCCCGCCCCCTACACATGCGTCACGGCTTCATTACCATGCATACGCCCTGCGTTTGCATGGGAACGCCCATGAAACGCGGGGTGTATGCATAGGGTAATGAGGCTAAGTAGCCCTTCACGCCCCTCTCCGCCCCCTGTGCGGCGTCTAAAGAATACGTACGGTGAAACCGCTTGCACATGCGCAGAGTGACCTCTGCACATGCGCAGTCGAAAACCATCGGCGGTACGACCGCATGCGGAAAAATCCGCACCGATCAGAATAAGGGCCAATGAAATCATTGTATCCCTAATCCAGACGTGACTTCTTAGATACTCTTCCTGTCTGTCTAAGGTTGACACAAGCATTAGGTTGACAATGGGAAGGTCAACAGTCAATAGGTCGACATGAGTTTTTCACGGTTTTTTTTATCCTGAATGTTGACATGATTGTTTCTATAAAAACGACACCAAGATTAGGTTTCCTGCCTTAATCCTGACACACCCATCTTTGTATGTCCTCTCTAATCGGGTGTGGTATGGGGCTCCGACAGTGGGGATCCTGACAGTCAGTATTCCGACGTCAGGATCCCGACTGCCGGTGCTCTGACAGGGGGGCTATGGGGATAATAGGAGGGATACATAAGGATAGAATTCCATAGCATGGCGGTCCCATCACATTACAAGATGGTCCTGATGGGATGCAATTCAATATGAATGCTACTGGAGGTTGTGTGGGTGTTCCTGAATATGATACGCTTGCCTGAAGAGGTGAGTTTTCAGGGAACGCTTGAACGTTTGTAGGCTAGAGGAGAGGCTTAGTGTGCGTGGAAGGGCATTCCATAGGATGGGTGCTGCCCGAAGAAAGTCCTGTAAGTGTGAGCAAGGCCCTTATTCTGATCGGTGCGCATATTCCCGCTTGCGTACGGCCCGCCGATGTTTATCGTCTGCGCATGTGCAGAGGTCACTCTGCGCATGTGCAGGCGATTTCGCCGCATGGATTCTTTATACGCCGCACAGGGGGCATAGAGGGGCGTTAGGGGCTACTTATCCTCATTACCCTATGCATACGCCCCGCGTTTCATGGGCGTTCCCATGCAAACGCGGGGCGTATGCATGGTAATGAGGCCGTGACGCGTGGGTACGGGGCGGGCATCTGACATCGCCGGATGTCAGCTGCCCGCCCCCATACAAGATTTCACACGGACAAGTGTCCGTGTGGTCTTGTGTTGCGGGACCTGGTGGAGCGTGCGGCCCTGCATTCGATGTTCGGCGACCATCGAATGCAGGGGCTGCTCCCACCATGGAGGAGGCGTATCCCCGTCCACATTCATGCGGACCGCCACATATCCGCATACGGACGGAGGTGGCGATCCGTATGGAAGGCGGGGATTCGCCAAGACGGACATCACTGCATATTTCTGATCGGGCCGCACCGATCAGAATAAGGGCCCAAGTGATGAGTGTGGATACGAGACGGAGATCTTGCACGGAGCGGAGAGGTCGGGTGGGGATATATTTTGAGATAAGTGAAGAGATGTAAATTGGTGTAGTCAGAGTAATGGCTTTGTATGTAAGTAGAAGTATTTTATATTGAATGCGGTAATATTCAGGCAACCAATGGAGGGACTGATAGAGTGGATTAGAAGGCGATGAGCATCTAGCCAGGAAGATCAGCCTCGCAGCTACATTCAAAATGGATTGCAGCAGTGAGTCTTTTCTTAGGAAGACCGGTAAGGAGACCATTGCAGTAATCAATGCATGATATAATGAGTGCATGGAGTAGAGTTTTTGCAGTGTCTTGTGTAAGGTACGGATGAATTTTGGATATGTTTTTTAGATGCATGTAACATGATTTAGAGACAGGGCCGGTGCTAGGCACCAGAGCTGTCAAAAGAGAGGGTTGACTACTGCGCTATGGGAGGGTGGTAGGTGGGAGGGGTAGGTTGCTGCTGGGTGTCTGGGGTAGAGCTACACAAATACCCAAGAGAATATACAGTAGTTAAAGCGAAAATAGGCACTCCTGCGCAGACCTTTACCACACAATAATACAAATGAAAACTTCAGACAGTCTGTGTATATATTAAATAAGGTGCTTTTATTTATAAAATAAATATAAAACAGATGAATGGAAATACATACGCTGTTTTAAGAAAAAAGTTTAGTTTAAAAAATGATGTAAGAAAAATAGGCTAGAAAAAAGGGGGGGGGGGTGATCTAATACCGGTATACGTTGTTAATGCAATGACAAACAAACATAAAACATAAATAAAGTCCAGAATGTGGGTAGGCTGTAAGGCTTCTTGCACAAAGTTCTGAGGTTTAAATAGTGGCTGGGGTTGGTGGAAGAGTTCCACACTATTGCCCGCAGTCTGTATCCTGCAATGGGTATGGGTAACGTTTTTACCGTGTGTGTCCCTTTAAGAGATGGGGGTGGTGTCTGCCGGCAGACTCGTCCTTCTCCTGTGGCTGCGATGAGGTAAGGCAGTGGTGCAGGAGGTCTCTGGAGATCAACGCGTTTCACCCGTCAAGCGGGCTTCGTCAGGATTTGCAGAGTGACTGATAACCATCTCCGTCTCTTTTTATGCTGGGCTGGCGTGACGCTGGTGCCGTTCGCGTCATTTCCGCCTGGATACAGCTTCCGCCCTCACTCCTGTAGTTAGCTCCGTGTACGCGAGCTCCGTGGCGTGACGCGGGTGCCGCTTGCGTCATTTCCGCCCGGATGTAGCTTCTGCCCTTACTTCTGTATTGGGCTCTGTGTACGTCCGCCCTTATGGTTTTCAGCTTCATGTTGTTACTTCCGCCCTCTTTGTAAATAGCGTCCGTTTGCACATGCGATTTAAGTGGTTGTACAAACTACATATAACTGCTAGAACATATAAGACAAGTGGCAGTAAAAAATTATTACTAATAATGGGTTATAGCTACGTTTTTGTAAAAAGGGAAAAAAGAAAGTTCATATGGGTGCTGTGGTTAGCGCCATCTTGTGGGTGAAAATTATATATATATACATACAGTTCAGTCTGAAGTATTTCATTGGCAGTTTTTAGAAAAAAAGGAAGTAGATTTTGTTATAGATACATAAAAATCATAAAAACATAGCTTGTTTAAATGAGTAGATACAGGGTATGGGGATTCCATGTGGATACAATTAATATGAGAATAAAAAGGGGCTTCCAGTATAATATAACAAGGTGAGAGAAAAAAATTATTAATTAATTTAAACAATGTATAAAAAATTATATATATATCTAAATAAATATAGAGTAGTAAAAACAGACAATAGTAGTAGTATATATAAAAGAGAATAAAAGGAGACTACGGGGCAGGAGGGGGAGGGGGGGGGGAGGGGGAAGAAAAAGGGGGGGTACAGTATTGGTTCTAGTGGGTACTTGAAAAAAAGGTTTTACATATGGGACGTGGCTTATACAGGGTATATTTTTAAAAAAACATATATAATATATAATAGGTAGGATTAATAAAGATAATTATATATACATTCTTCTAGGGAAAGGGGTTAATACAAATTTATAAAAAGGGGAGTAACAAGGGGGAGGGGGTATGGATGAGGCGGTGGTGGGTGTAATGTTCAAAAAGTTCCACATGGGTAGAGAGGTGCAGTTTCAGCTGCCCATGGTTTAGCATCCGTTCTGTGGGTTAAGTGGGTGAGGGCAGGGTGTATTCTTGTTAGTCTTTGAGGAATGCTGCGATCTCGAAGTCGATGTTCAACCCATTTGGTGCGAGGGTACCCATTTTGTAAATCATTTTTGTTTCCTCTTTGGATAGCATTGTCTCGTAGTTGCCTCCTCTCCATGAGGTTTGTACTCTTTTTAGACCTATGAAGGTCAGGTCTTTGGGGTTGGCATTATGCTTCTCCAAGAAAATGTACTGGTATGCTGTGGTTCTCTTTTTTATTGCTGATGTTGCACAGGTGTTCTTGGATCCTAGTATGAAGTTTTCTTTTGGTTTTTCCGACATATTGCAGTCCGCATGGGCACTGGAGAAGGTAGAGGACCAGTGCCCATGCGGACTGCAATATGTCGGAAAAACCAAAAGAAAACTTCATACTAGGATCCAAGAACACCTGTGCAACATCAGCAATAAAAAAGAGAACCACAGCATACCAGTACATTTCACGGAGAAGCATAATGCCAACCCCAAAGACCTGACCTTCATAGGTCTAAAAAGAGTACAAACCTCATGGAGAGGAGGCAACTACGAGACAATGCTATCCAAAGAGGAAACAAAAATGATTTACAAAATGGGTACCCTCGCACCAAATGGGTTGAACATCGACTTCGAGATCGCAGCATTCCTCAAAGACTAACAAGAATACACCCTGCCCTCACCCACTTAACCCACAGAACGGATGCTAAACCATGGGCAGCTGAAACTGCACCTCTCTACCCATGTGGAACTTTTTGAACATTACACCCACCACCGCCTCATCCATACCCCCTCCCCCTTGTTACTCCCCTTTTTATAAATTTGTATTAACCCCTTTCCCTAGAAGAATGTATATATAATTATCTTTATTAATCCTACCTATTATATATTATATATGTTTTTTTAAAAATATACCCTGTATAAGCCACGTCCCATATGTAAAACCTTTTTTTCAAGTACCCACTAGAACCAATACTGTACCCCCCCTTTTTCTTCCCCCTCCCCCCCCCCCTCCCCCTCCTGCCCCGTAGTCTCCTTTTATTCTCTTTTATATATACTACTACTATTGTCTGTTTTTACTACTCTATATTTATTTAGATATATATATAATTTTTTATACATTGTTTAAATTAATTAATAATTTTTTTCTCTCACCTTGTTATATTATACTGGAAGCCCCTTTTTATTCTCATATTAATTGTATCCACATGGAATCCCCATACCCTGTATCTACTCATTTAAACAAGCTATGTTTTTATGATTTTTATGTATCTATAACAAAATCTACTTCCTTTTTTTCTAAAAACTGCCAATGAAATACTTCAGACTGAACTGTATGTATATATATATAATTTTCACCCACAAGATGGCGCTAACCACAGCACCCATATGAACTTTCTTTTTTCCCTTTTTACAAAAACGTAGCTATAACCCATTATTAGTAATCATTTTTTACTGCCACTTGTCTTATATGTTCTAGCAGTTATATGTAGTTTGTACAACCACTTAAATCGCATGTGCAAACGGACGCTATTTACAAAGAGGGCGGAAGTAACAACATGAAGCTGAAAACCATAAGGGCGGACGTACACAGAGCCCAATACAGAAGTAAGGGCAGAAGCTACATCCGGGCGGAAATGACGCAAGCGGCACCCGCGTCACGCCACGGAGCTCGCGTACACGGAGCTAACTACAGGAGTGAGGGCGGAAGCTGTATCCAGGCGGAAATGACGCGAACGGCACCCGCGTCACGCCAGCCCAGCATAAAAAGAGACGGAGATGGTTATCAGTCACTCTGCAAATCCTGACGAAGCCCGCTTGACGGGTGAAACGCGTTGATCTCCAGAGACCTCCTGCACCACTGCCTTACCTCATCGCAGCCACAGGAGAAGGACGAGTCTGCCGGCAGACACCACCCCCATCTCTTAAAGGGACACACACGGTAAAAACGTTACCCATACCCATTGCAGGATACAGACTGCGGGCAATAGTGTGGAACTCTTCCACCAACCCCAGCCACTATTTAAACCTCAGAACTTTGTGCAAGAAGCCTTACAGCCTACCCACATTCTGGACTTTATTTATGTTTTATGTTTGTTTGTCATTGCATTAACAACGTATACCGGTATTAGATCACCCCCCCCTTTTTTCTAGCCTATTTTTCTTACATCATTTTTTAAACTAAACTTTTTTCTTAAAACAGCGTATGTATTTCCATTCATCTGTTTTATATTTATTTTATAAATAAAAGCACCTTATTTAATATATACACAGACTGTCTGAAGTTTTCATTTGTATTATTGTGTGGTAAAGGTCTGCGCAGGAGTGCCTATTTTCGCTTTAACTAGGCACCAGAGCGCCCCAGGCGGGGAGGGGGGGGGAGCACCCCGGCACTCAATTACTTACCCGCTACAGGGGGGCTGCCTCCCGGGTCCAGTGATGCGGCGCACAGGGTGCAGGGACGTTCCGGGGGGCTTGCCGTGTGATGCGGTGCTGGCCGCCGGGACTCTCCCCAGGGAGGGGAGGGGAGGTGGGGTGTCCAGCCTGTGACGTTCCAGGAGGGGGGGTGTTGCCGAGCTATGCGGTACTGGCTGCCGCGACTCTCCCCAAGGAGGGGAGGGGGTGCCTGGCGCCGTGGGAGGGGGTGTCTGTGCTGGCAGGAGAATGATGCGGGATACGGAACGCTCCCCAGGGAGGGGCGGCTTGCTGGGTGATGTGGCATGGGGGACCAGCTCCAAACTGCCGCCCTCCAGCAGCCGGCGCCCTAGGCAAATGCCTAAGGCTGCCTAGTGGTGGCGCCGGCCCTGTTTAGAGACAGATTGAATGTGAGGAATGAAGGACAGTTCAGAGTCGAGGATGACCCCTAAGCAGCGAGCTTGTGGGGTAGGATTAATTGTTGTGTTCTCAACAGTGTCAGAGATATCAGGTTGGTAATTACTCTTGGCTGGTGGGAATATAATTAATTCTGTTTTGGAAATGTTGAGTTTGAGGTGGCGAGATGACATCCAAGATGAAATGGCAGAAAGGCATTCAGAGACACGGAGCAATACTGATGGGGACAATCCAGGAGAGGATGGCGTACAGATGATACTGAAATCCAAAAAAGTGGATTAGTTTGCCAGGAGAGGAGGTATAAATTGAGAAAAGCAGAGGACCTAAGACTGAGCCTTGCGGAACTACAACTGACAGAGGTAGTGAATAGGAGGTAGAATCAGAGAAGAAAACACTGAAGGAGCGATTAGATAGGTAGGAAGAGAACCAACAAAGGGCTGTTTGCTGAAGACCTAGGGATTGTAGTGCTTGTATGAGAAGTGAGTGGTCAACATTGCCAAAGGCAGCAGAAAGATCTAGAAGAATAAGAAGTGAGAAATGGCCTTTAGATTTAGCAGTGGCCAGATCATTGACTACTCTAGTCAATGCTGTCTCTGGGGAGTGTTGAGAGCAAAAGCCTGATTGGAGTGGGTCCAATAAGTTGTAGGAGTTAAGAAAGTGTGTGAGGCGAGTGTAGGCCAGTCGCTCAAGTAGCTTGGAGAGGCTTGGGAGCTAAAAGATAGGATGGTAATTAGAGAGAGAGAGTTTGGAACAGAATTGTGTTTTTTAGAATGGGAGTAATAATTGCATGCTTGAACAGAGAAGGAAAGATACCAGTAGAGAGTGAGAGGTTACAGATTTTAGTTAACCTTGGGATAAGCACAGGAGACAGAGCTTTACTGACTTGTAAGGGTATAGGATCAGAGTAGGAGGATGAGACAAGTGTTGATACTTCATCCTCACTTGTGGGGTCAATTGAGGAGAAAGTAGCAAAAGGCTCAGGAAAGGAAGTAAGCAAGTCACCGGCCAAAGAAGAGCATGCCATTTCATCTTGGATTTTATCAATCTTGTCCTTGAAGAAGGCAGCAAGTTTTTGTGCACTTATATTAGCTGGTGAGGAGGGTGAGGGCAGGTAAAGAAGTGAATTAAATGTATTAAAAAGTCACTTGGGGTTAGTGGCATTAGAAGTGATGAGAGATAATGAAAATATGTTTGTTTAGCAGTGTCCTGAGCATGACGATAAATGTGGTAGATTGGATTTTGAGGTTTACGCCACTGATGTTGAAATCTCCGTGATAGTTTTTACAGTTGTCTTGTTAATTTAGAGTGCCACGGTTGGCATCTAAGCCTACGTGGATTGTGAGGAGTAGCTGGAGCAGCTTCTTCAAGGGCAGTTTGTAGAGTCTGGTTCAGGTGGGTTACAGCTGTATTTTTGTGTTGGCCTCCCCTACATTTCTTTTTGTGAGGCCACGTCTAGAAATTTTGCAGGGCCAAAATTTGTTTCCAAATGCACCTCTGGCAGCTTCTCCACTCTTCACTTCTTCTTAAATAGACCCCTCTGTACCAATCAACATTGCCATTTGTACTATTTTTATATATAAATGTCCAGTTGCCTTTTGACTTTCTCTTTGTTGGAAGTTCAGTGAGTATCCAGGGATGGCTGTTGTGTATGGATTTTTATTTCCTCTTGAGCAGATTTTGTCCATTTGTTGGCTTCCCTTCTGAAAGAGCAGATATGTCTTCCCAGCATATGGTTTGTATGTTTGTGTGGTTAAGAACACACACACACACACACACACACACACACACACACACACACCTGTCTATGGGACTGACTGATTTTGAAGCTTTGCTGTTTTCAGGGCCGTTTCTAGAGGCGGACAAGCCGTGCAGCCGCCCGGGGCGCCGCACGGCTTGTCCGCCTCTGTTTAGCAGCCAGGGCGCCCGCCAGCTTCCCCCACGCCGCTGTACCCCCCGCACGCCCCGTCCGCCGCCCCGTCAAGATGATCTCTCTTCTTGGACTTGGAGGGGAGAGGAGCGCATAAGTCTCTCCTTCCCCTCGCTGTGTCACTGGGCTGTTAGCCAATCAGCTCGCGGGCCTGCAGCCAATAAGGAGCCAGCCCGCGAGATATGATTGTCTGACAGCCGTCACAGTGAAGGGGAAGGAGAGATGCGATATGCGCTCCCCTCTCCTCCCCTGGGAAACAGAAGCAGCGGCGGCGGCGGCGGGACTCGAGACCCGGACTCTGCTCTCCCCAGCAGCAGCAACGGTGAGTTGTGCTGCTGCTGGGATATTATCCTCTGGCAGTGTGGGGGCATATAGGTCTGGCACTGAGGGGGGCAGATGTGTGGCACTGTGGGGGAATATATGTGGCACTGTGGGGCATATTTTTGGCACTGTGGGGGCATATTTGGCACTGTGGGGGCATATTTGGCACTGTGGGGGCATATGTGTGGCACTGTGGGCGCATATGTGTGGCACTGTGGGCGCATATGTGTGGCACTGTGGAGCATATTTGGCACTGTGGGGGCATATGTGTTGCACTATGGGGGCATATATGTGGCACCGTGGGGGCATATCTGGCACTGTGGGGGCATATCTGGCACTGTGGGGGCATATCTGTGGCACTGTGGGGGCATATCTGTGGCACTGTGGGGGCATATCTGTGGCACTGTGGGGGCATAGCTCTCACTGTGGGGGCATATATATGTGGCACTGTGGGGGCATAGCTGTCACTGTGGGGGCATATATGTGTGGCACTGTGGGGGCATATTAGTAAACGGCATCAGTTGTGTGGCAGCGGCGCGTTGGGCATAATGTGTAATAGGCATTACGTTGTGGGGAGTATTGTGTACTTGCCATCATGGTGTGCGGCGTAATATGTAATGTGTAATTGGCATCACGGATAAAAAAGTGTATAATGATTTAAGTAGCCTGTCATTGTTTGGCCTTGATCTGTGAGGCATACTAGGTAACTGTGTGGGGCTTTATATTTTTATGTCACCGTGTGGTCTTCAGCCCGCCAACTTAAGTGCGGGAGGACAATGACAATTCCTGCGGTAACCAATGTCTGGACATGCAGGTTGCAAAAGTGAGATGCAAGGTAATTGTTTTGCTGCTAGACCACGGCCTTATTTTAAGCCACACCCCCTTTTTAAATAAACCACGCCCCCTATTTCGGCGCGCGCGCCTTCGGCGCGCGCAATTACTTGTATTTCATGTTGTGTATTTGGGGGGGGGGGGGGGGGGCGCATTTTTATTTATTTGCCCTGGGAGCTAAATTGTCTAGAAACGGCCCTGGCTGTTTTCAGGAATTTGTGGTACTTGTGGCTTTGGATTTTTGGCATCAGTCTCACACTGCTGGACAAGCTGATGTTGCCAAATCCATTGTCAGGTCTAATTTTTACTGGTCCTATATTCTTTTCTGGTGTCTGTTCCACATATGAATGCAGATATAATGTCTGTATGTACTTCTCTCTTTTCCTTTGCTTTGTCAACACAGTATATTTATTCATACATTATGTGCCTGTCAATCATCTTTTCTTCCATTCTGGGTAACACATTTGTACCTTGGACTTTTATGGACCTTTTTTCTTCTATTCTTTTTTTGTTTACTCCCCTGGTAATGCAGGGCCTTATTCTAGTTCACTCTTCGGTACTTGTTTAATAGCATGGTGCCCACTAAGCTATTTGCTTAGTGGGCTATTCTGCGTAGTGAAATCGCATTGCATCGCATGGTCCATTTTAGGGCCATGCGATGTGCGATGTGATTTTCCTATGTAATTTATTCACTGCTCTCTCAGCCCCGGGCCATCGCATCGCATCTGCCGCAAAATCGCATGCGATCGCAGGTGATTTTATATGTGTGATGGTATACAATAATATGATTGTATGTCCCAAAAATAGGTTTAACGCACACCCCCACTATTCACGCCACCCCGAAGAGTGGCGGCGGAACGCGTCCTCCGACTTTTTCATTACCCCACTATCCACGTCGGCGTGGAGTTGATTTTATATAGTGTGGCGAGCGGACACGGGATACATGTAAAGTAATGCGCGTCAGCTCGCCACGCTGCGGGCTCGGTGGCTGCGCTCGCCACACTGTATAAAATCAACTCCACGCCGACGTGCATGGTGGGGTAATGAAAAAGTCGGAGGACACGTTCCGTTGCCCCTCGTGGGGCTTGCTGCGCTCGCCACGCTGCGGGGTGGCGTGGATAGTGGGGGGGTGCGTAAATTTTTTGGGGGGGACATACAATCATATTATTGTATACCTAATGTCATGGCATCGCACACCTTATAAAATCGAATGCGATCACATGAAAAAATCGCATTGCATGCCGCTATAATGGCCCATGCGATGTGATGCGATTTCCCTACGGTGCCGTACGTAGAAAATCTGGGCGCCGTGCTAGGAAACAAGTATCAATCCTTCTTAGATTGACAAAACCATGTGCACTGCAGGTGGGGCAGATGTAACATGTGCAGAGAGAATTAGATTTGGGTGGGGTTTTACTTCAAAGTGAGATCTATATTGCAGTGTAAAATAAAGCAGCCAGTATTTTCCCTGCACAGAAACAAAATTACTCACCCAAATCTAATTCTCTCTGCACATGTTACATCTGCCCCCCTGCAGTGCACGTGGTTTTGTCCATCTAAGAATGATTTTGTCAGAGAGTGAACTAGAATAAGGCCCGCAGTGCTGTTACTCACATACAGTATGCTTTGTATATTTCACTGGAAGACTGCTTGTAATATGTTACGTTGTACTGTTTCTGGGGCACATAACTCATTGCAAAATATGCTATTTTAGCTTCAGCATCAATGTGCAGGTAAGATTATGGAATACACTGTTCTTCATTACATAATATGGGGGATTAACAGGATAATATATATGCGAGTAAACAATAGTAAAAGAGATACAGTGATAACATAGGATAAAGCAGCACATACTGTACAGTCACTCAAGCACATGGTTGCCGACTTTCTGGCTGCTCTCTCTGGGAGAGAGCAGTCAGCTCAGTATGGCAGGGAGGGCTGGGCCAAAGCCGGGAGGGAAAATGGGCGGAGCCATGGCTGTGATGAGCAGTTTAGGGGCGTGGTTAGAGTGATCGCTTTAAGTAACGCTCATTTGACCCACGGAACCCCTCACGGACCCCCCCTCCGCTGGAGATGCAGGACAATGCGGGAGGGTTGCCGTCCTTTCCGGGGGCCGGGAGGGGGACCCGATTTCCGGGACCCTCCCGGCCATTCCGGGAGGGTAGGCAACCCTGCTCAAGCAACAACCATTCTGCAGCTGTTGCTATACTCTAACACAAGTTGCCAAAATGTAACAGCCTCCGAGTTTGGTGGCTGTGGGAGTTTGGTGCCTGTGCAGGATGCCGACCGAATTTGTATGTTTTTTTTTTTTTTTTAAAGGGCAATCATGTACAAGTTATGATTTGCCTTATAAATTACTGACCCTTTAAAAAAAAAACAGTTCAGCGGCCATGTAGGTACTATTACATTTTGGCCTCTCCAGGAGAAACCTGGAGAGGAGACTCTCTGCAGCTCTTCCGGGGTGGGGCTTGCCGTAATTAAGCTCCACCCACCTTCCGGTAAATGCCATGATTAGCAGATATTCGGGGAGGGGGTGGGACTAAAAGCAGCAAATGAGTTTTTCACATTTCTGTGACCTGTGTGGACACATTGTATGCTCCATCTATGCCCATTCAGATCATGAAGTAAGATCAAGTCGGTTTTTATCTTCTTTACTAAGCCTTGGAGAGAGTTGAAGTGGATGGAGATAAATTCCCAAAGAACCAGCACTGTCATTTTTAAAACACAGACTGTAACATGGCAGTTAGGAGCTGATTGGTACTATTCTGGGGGGGATATTCTGGTTGACTCATTCGGATGCGAATTTGCATCCTTGCGAGTCAACCAAACCCTGTCTTGAGAACCATTCCCGCGACGCGTACATTCGCATGGCCTGCAAATGGATGTCTTACATAAACATCCATTCGCAGCCTGTGGGGGAACACCCGCATCATTCGATGGTCGCCAACCATCGAATGATATGAAATGTGCACGCAGAGCAACCATAGATCTGCGTGCACATTCTGAGAGAAGTGGGCATCACCGGATGTCAGCTGGCCACCCCCCTCACCATCGACCCATAGGGGTTCCCATATGCTAATTAGCCGCCCCACCACCTCCCGCCCTCCGCTCGCAAGGATGGGTGCGTGCACCCAGCGAACAGTTTGTTCGCCGTAGACGCACGCAACAGCGCATGCACAGAAATGTGCATGCACATAGCGAAAACATCAGCCCCGGGCCGTGTGAATGGACCTGAATAAGGTCCTATCCCTCGTCAAGACTTAAGGCCCCCACCCATTAGTTGGAGGTATCACGGTGTCAAGGTTAGCCATTCACTGCGATAGATCCTTGTGGCAGTCACTGAGATCTGCAATTGCGAGGCACACTTGAACGTGCCTTGCATCATAATAGCAGGAAAAGGACCTGTGATATGACCATTTTTCATTCGATCTGTGGTATCAATGTGTCGGAATGGCATGAAAAGTGCCCATATCGCACTAGTGGATGGGGGCCTTTAGTAAATAGACCACGTAGTTCTCACAGCGCCAGTCCCGATATTAAGGATGTCAATGATTTAGCACAGGTGGCTTATTTTAGTCATTATGATTTAACCATCTGTACTGAAGTAGATACCCCTAAAAGCTAAAGTGTCTTGAATTGAAGTCGACCCTGGAAAACCCTGCCCGATACATTCCGAAATGTACTCAATTTATATAAAAACACACAAAAAAGTATCTCTTTGGGGGGAAGTTGCATTTTAGTACTTGTACATGCCCTGAAAAGGGTGCAGAGCTAAGGGGCGGTGGGCATGGCCTCTGGTAAATGGGGCATGGCCTAGCACCGTGACCCCCTTTTACATAAATTTTGGGGCGTACCTGGCCCCTTCTCTGCACGAAGAGGCCGGGTACGCGCACAGCATCTCTTCAGCGATCACTGGCTGCCCCCCCCCCCCCCACCTGTAACCGCCTTCCCACAGGACATTGCCAACGGTGGTAGGGACTGTGGGAGGTATTGGTATAGCACAACTGGGCATGTGGAGTGGAATATTTACAACAAGCTGCAGCTGGATTCCTTTTGTATGTGATATGTGCCAATGATTTTTTTAATCTTATTTTTGCAGCCACCGATTTAGCTACTTCAGGGAGGTACAACCTGTAGACCTTCCGAACTGTCAGTACTTGAAAGGCGTAGGTATGTATCTGAGATTTTCGTGAACATTTAGCAATTTCATTGTCCATGAATATGAGCATGAACTTATGTACAATAAAAAAAAAATTGAACAGAGCATTACATTAGGAGGACATAAACATTTTGCATTATATATATATATATATATATATATATATATATATATATATATATATCCAACTCTGTCGGCACCCAAAAACGGCTGGACAACTTGCTCCCGGTGCCAGAAATATACATACATACACATCCAATCCCACGTGTGGGAAAAACGGCACTCTGGAGACGGTCAGTTTATATCTGCAGCTTGAATTCAAACATGGAGAACGTTTCGGGGTATGAGCCCCTTTGTCAGCTCCAATCTACAGCAGTTGATACAATAACAGTGCACACATGATACACTGGACCATGGGAGAATAGATGTAGAACTGCGCCTATTGGGGGCCAACAACTGTGAGCGCGGCATGTTCAAGACTTGAGCCTTCTGTTTCAATAACAGTCCTCGATCATAACCTCTGTGAACAAATTTCTAAATGAGATCGTTCAATCGATTTTCAATGCCAGATGCATCACTCATTATTCTGGAGACCCGCATCATTTGAGAGAGTAGGAGACCACGTTTTAGAGCTGACGGGTGATGGCTAGATGCCATAAGAAATGTGTTTCTGTCAACATCCTTGCAGAACACATCTGTGGAAATTTTCCCCTCTTCTATCTTAACCGCCACATTTAGAAAATGCGAGATAGTACCACTGCTGGATGCAGTAAATTTTATAGTCGAATCACTAGAATTAATGCTGATCAATAGTTCAGAGAGCAACGATTGTCCACCCGTCCATAGAATAAAGATATCGTCTATGTAACGAGTGTACATCAATAAATGGTCCTTGATCTCTGGTCTATTAAGAAACAGACGCTCCTCCTCACTAAACATAAAAATGTTGGCGAATGAAGGGGCCACAGCCGACCCCATTGCACATCCTTTTAGTTGGAGATAATAAGCCCCGTCGAATAAAAATAAATTACGTTTATTATCAAGGGTCAAGGTCAACAACTGTAAGAACAGATCATGATCCAGTAAAGCTGGATCCAGGTATGCATGAATAAAGGTGCACATAGCCTCCACACCCCCATTGTGTGGGATGGAAGTGTAGAAGCTACACACATCCAAACATACCATTAGCGTGCCATCAGGCACTATGTCAATTTGACCTAACTGTTGTAAAAAGCTGGTGGTGTCTTTTAAAAAACATTTTGTTGGTAAGTAGGGGTTGCAGTAAGGTGTCTAACAATTGTGCGACCGGTTGATATAATGAGTCACGTGCGGCGGTAATTGGCCTGCCTGGAGGTGTTTGGGCATTTTTGTGCACCTTAGGAATAGAATAGAGCACAGGCACCATCGGCCATTCACAATAAATGGCCCAAGACACTTTAGCAGAAATCTTCCCCTCATTAACAGCAGTTTTCAGCAAAGCATGTAACTCTCATGTTGATAAGCTGCAGTAGGATTGCCAGGTAACTTATCATAAACCTCGTTATCCGCCAACTGACTATACAGCTCTTTTCTCTAATCTGTCAGATCCTGTACAATAATGGCTCCGCCCTTATGGGCGGGCCTAATAACTATATCGTCATACTTAGACACATTAGACAGAGCTGCAGATTCAGCGAGAGTGAGATTTGGTACTTCTGTAGTTTCACGGCGCTGGAAGTAACAGAAACTTGGCAGCCTGCCAGAGGCTCGCGTGCCGCTCTAGCTAAAGCGTTATAGTGTAACGTGATGTAGCGTAGTGCTGCGCGTGCCACTCTAGTTGAAATGTAATGAAGTGTAAAAAGGAGACAAACAGGGCTAAACGGGGCTTATAAATCGCACACCCCGGCACACCGCCACCACAGGGGGTGTTCCAAATGTAGACGCTAACATATATTGCGGTTTGAGACGCTTTTAGCGTCTCAATTCATATTCCTGGCACTTCGGCTTAGACGCGTGCGGACAGCGTTACGTAGTCAGTCAGAGAGCTATGCAGTTTGCGTAGTCAGTCAGTCAGTCACCCGAAAATTTCGTCTTTACTGTCTCTGGTGTATGAGTGTGCAGATGTGAATGTGTTCCTGAATCAGCCTCACTATCCACGCCCACCCGAAGCGTGGCGAGGGGCGGTGGTACGCGTCCTACGACCTTTTCATACCCCCACTATCCACGTCGGCGTGGAGTTGAGAATAGAAAGTGTGGCGAGCGTAGCGAGCCACCGAGCCCGAAGCGTGGCGAGCGGACGCGGATACCTTCACAGCTATCCGCGTCCCCTCGCGGGCTTCACAGGTGTCAGCGTCCGCTCGCCACGCACCGAGCCCGAAGCGTGGCGAGCGGACGCTGACACCTGTGAAGCCCGCGAGGGGACGCGGATAGCTGTGAAGGTATCTGCGTCCCCTCGCCACGCTTCGGGCTCGGTGGCTCGCTGCGCTCGCCACACTTTCTATTCTCAACTCCACGCCGACGTGGATAGTGGGGGTATGAAAAGGTCGTAGGACGCGTACCTCCGCCACTCGCCACGCTTCGGGTGGGCGTGGATAGTGGGATTTACACGGTCCACAGCTGTGGCGTCCACTAGTGGCACTGAGGGTGGGTTTCAATAGTGTTCCCCTAGGGCCACCTAAAGTTAGATGCCTTTTGCGTCTAAATTTAGATGTACCCCTTCACCTAAATGTGACTCGAGACGCAGTTGCGTCTGAATCTCGCGTACAGTTTAGAAGCGGTGCCCAGGTGCTGCCTATTTCACTGTGGAACTACAAGTGCCACAGTGACATTGACCTGTCAGCGCCTGGGCAGCGCTGCTGCTGCTGGCCGGCCGCTACGCTGTTTACGTACAGCTAGAGCGGCACAAGCTCAGTCAGACAGAGCCTCTGGAAGGCTGCCAAGTTTCTGTTACAGACTGTGCGCGCGGTGGCGCTGTGAAACTACAGAAGTACCTGAGATTTTTATTGATCTTGGCAGGTGCAGCCACACATTTAGATACAGACTGATCAAGTCCAAATCTACATTCTCATCAAATGCTTCGATTAGGACTTTTGGAAGGTTACTGCAGCTTATTAACATGAGTTACATGCTTTGCTGAAAACTGCTGTTAAAGATTTCTGCTAAAGTCTCTCGGGCAATCCATTTTTTTATGGAGCCGATTACATTGAATGATAGTTAGTATTGTTTGTAACTGGCACTCGGGGACGAGTGCCGGACGGGATCCCGACAGACATTTACCCAACGTCTGGATCCAACTGTCAAAACACCGACAGCCGGGTTCCCGACGGCTGTTGACTATTTTTCTCTCGTGGGGGTCCACGACCCCCATAGAGGGAGATTAGAATAGGTGTCAGTGGAGGATGCATAGCTGGGCTGTGGCAGTAGGCGGAAGCTGGTGATGAAGTCAGGGGAGGCGGCGTGTCCTGGATGCCGGGGGTGTCTTTTTGTAAGTATATATGTGTGCACTGTTATTGTATCAATTGCTGTAGGTTGGAGCTGACGAAGGGGCTCATACCCCGAAACGTTCTCCATGTTTTGAATACAAGCTGTTGATATAAGCTGACCATCTCCAGAGTGCCTCCTCCGCCCTTTCTTATTCTTTCACTGACTGGCCTGTGGGCCAATCAGAACTTGAGGATGGGGTTTTGCGGGTATCAGGGGCGGAACAATGATCTGTGTCCTGGGACCTTGTAAAGGTAAAAGGAACATTGATAGATGGAGAACAGGGCCGGCGCCACCACTAGGCAGCTCTAGGCATTTGCCTAGGGCGCCGGCACCTGGAGGGCGGCAGTTCGCCCCTCACCCCCAGCGAACGAATGAGGGAGGGAGGGGGGGGTGGTACCTGTGTAAAAAAATTGCTGCCCCGGTGTCCCTGCAGTGCTGGGGCGGTCAGGGGTGTCCGTGCCGCAGGGGTACCTGCGGCGCCGTCATGTGTATAAAGCTGGCTGCGGCCGGCGGGGTCCCTGTAGTGAATAGAAAATAACTAGTGCTATGCGCGCGGCGGCGCGGGAAGCGCTAGTTATTTGCTATCCCCCCGGCACCGGGGCACCCCCACCCTGACTCGCCTGGGGCGCTCCAGTGCCTTGCACCGGCCCTGATGGAGAAGATCTGGTTCTCCCCCATCAATGACATCAAAACTATTCGACATTGCCCATAAGCCATCAATAAGTATGAATCATCTAATGTTAATGGCCATCTCTAACCTCAGTAAATATACCCCATCAAGAATACATACTGCACCAAACATGATTTGGGATTAGATACAGATATTGAATAATAGCGAGATCATGCACATATAAATTAATGTATTTGTATTGTTGCAGAGTTTGGTTCTGAAGATATAGATATTCTCCCTAATGGACTGGCCTTTATCAGCTCAGTAAGTACACATTATACAGTATATCTTGGTACACATGCAGGGGTTAAAGTGTGTGTGTGGGGGGAAATGGGGGGAACTAAGTTCCCCCTCCATTATAGTCCTGCACAGTATTTCCAACAGAAAAGACTTTCCCGGCAGCTTTCTTTTCTGGCACGGTGAATGCGATTCAAGCTGTCACAAGGTATTATTGCTGTGGGCATTATGTGTAAGAGGAAGTACAACTGTTGGCATTGTGTATAAGCAATGCTACTGTGTTGCATAAATGTATACGGAGTACTACTGTGTAGCGGAACATGAAAAAGGGGCACTACTGTGTGTCATAGCATGAGTAAGGGGCTATACATGTAATGTTAATGAGATTGTGGTACTGTGTGAAACAATTTCAATTGGGGGTACAATTGTATGACCACCGGCCCATTATAAAGTATGGGAGGTAGTGCACAAATTTATAGTTTGCGGGGGGGGGGGGGGGGCAAAAACCATGGCACTGGCCCAGGTTCACCTAATTAAGAGGGTGGGGGTCGATGGGAGGGCAAATGAGTTCCTCCACCTCTCCATGACCACTTTAAGCCCTGTACATACACTTTATAAATAGAGATGTGCAGGCTCTGATTTACTCTGATTTCAAAGCAGGATCTTATTGGCTATCAACTGTCAACAACTGTCATGTGATTTGGGATAGCCAATAAGATCCTGCTTTGAAATCAGAGTAAATCAGAGCCTGCACATCTCTCTATTTATAAAGAATTATACCAGAATTATAAAGAATTATACCAGAGAATAAAAGATCCATTTATATTGGAGACCAGGAGGGTAGTTCCTGTGCTTCTGAAATAAAAAATGATGGTGTTTCCCAAACGGGATGCAGTGTAAATCCCGGCGTTCAGAATCTCGACGCAGGAATCTCGACGGCCGAAATCCCGACCGCCGAAATCCCGACACTTTCTCCCTCCGTGGGTGTCCACGACACCACCGGAGGGAGAATAAATTAGTGTTCCGAGCGTAGCGAGGCACCGGGCCCGCTGCGTGGCGAGCACAGCGGGCCCGCTGCGTGGCAAGCACAGCGAGCCCGCAAGGGGGGGGGGCGATTCACGTCCCCCCCCCTTGTCGAGATTTCGGCGTTGGGATTCTGACCGCTGAGATCCCGACCGCCGGGATTTAATACTGAATCCTCCAAAGCAGTGTCAACCAATCATTGATTACTACTTGATTACTAGAATTTGGTTGTTTTGACGATGCCACCAAATTAATTTTTTTAACTTGGATAATTTTAGGGAAGATTTTTAGAAAAATACACAGTACATCTCTCATCCTACATGACAATGGCCACAAAGAGAATTTTTTTTATAAAATCGACAATTAGCATATATTCTGCAATAGATAATATAACAGTAGTATTATTGCAGAGAGCGTAGAAAACAAGATATGCATAAAAATAAACGGTAAAAAAGGAGGATGGAGAGAAAAATAAAAAGAGAAAAAAAGAACAATACTGTTACGTACACGCCTACAAAAACCCACGAACCGAAGAAAAACCAACAATAAAACACAAAGATAATTAGATACCAACTATACATTACAATATAGCATCAATAAACATAAAGATGTCAGCCATATATAAAGTCACAACAAACCACCTACAAAGATCGGGCTTATAAATCTACCCATAAGTATGCTAAGGGAAACCTTTAAGTAGAAAGTACATAACCTGAACTGTAGAGGAAGCCACATATGTAGAATGGAAAGCCAGCCAGGAGCGCCACTTAGGTAAAAAAAGGAGATCCAAGCGACCGGGCCGGCTACTATACAAGTCGCCGTGTCCGCTCGCACAGATGGCCTGCACATACGCAGTCTAACAACATCGCTTACCGTTGCGAATTTGCAATAGTGAGAATGAACTAGAATGACCTCCTTAACTCCAAAGGATTCCATATCATAACTTCATGGTATATTTGAAATCATTTTCACATTACAGGAAGGGTCTGTTCTCTTCCAATATTGGATAACACAGAAAGAGGGGGGTGTTAATCGCACAGGTCATAAATCTTTAATGAATTCTTAGGTGGCCCCTTGCATTGGATATTTATTTAGAACATATACCATTACCAAAAGGGTGTGCTACCACTGGACATTAATTAATTGAAGCAAAACATGATGATTTTTGAAGAGACAAAAAAACAACTGGAGAATGTCTCTATGTGGTGCACCAGGAAAGACAAAAGAGTAAAATGTAACTTTTAATTGGATACTTGATAAAATTTAAGCGAAATAAAAGACACAATACATATACACATACACATACATGGACATTGAAATAAAAAGGATAATTAAATCCTCACAACGTGGGATCCCCCTGTCCCCTGCAAGTTTTATAATAAACTTTATTATTTATAAATGTGTTTATTATGATCTGAGGTTCAACTGGTTAATTCAGATACTACCAGTATACATGTGTTGGTGCACAATTATTCCTTTATGTAGGCGGTAATAATCTGGTGACAATCACCTAAATGGTACTGTTGTTGGTGGCTACGTTAGTTGGTTTAAATTCAACATTTAGTGTGGGCAAGCATAGCAAACAAATTTTGCCAATAAGTTGCCAAGATTGGTTGGTGTGTATGACACCCTCAAGAATACACATGCTAATACACAATTCTACCTTTATCTGGGCGGTGTTATTATGGTGATAATCACCTAAATGATATATTAGCTAATAGCTGCGTTTGTTAATTTAAATTCAAAGCTCAGTATACGCAAACATAGCAGGCAATATTTGCCAGTAAATTGCCCAGATTGGTTAGTGTGTATAGCAATATTTCATGAGTAAGTGCTAATAATAGCCACAGGTAGCCACGAGTGCGGCACCCAATATTAGTATATGGGGCCGTAAATTTCAACAGTATATTGTGCTGCGGCGTGATTAACTCGCCGGGAGACAGATAGAAGCTGTGTGGACGTCACACACAGCAAACGTCTGCCGGGCAGACTCGTTATACGGAAAAGCCGCTACCTATACCGCTAAGGAAAGAAAGCAGATCAAAATGCATTCAAGTGGGGTAAGGGGAGCAGGGGGAGAAGCCACGAAGTGTACAGTCGGCGTACGCTTCGCCTAGCAGCTTCGTCAGGACCTGACGAAGCTGCTAGGCGAAGCGTACGCCGACTGTACACTTCGTGGCTTCTCCCCCTGCTCCCCTTACCCCACTTGAATGCATTTTGATCTGCTTTCTTTCCTTAGCGGTATAGGTAGCGGCTTTTCCGTATAACGAGTCTGCCCGGCAGACGTTTGCTGTGTGTGACGTCCACACAGCTTCTATCTGTCTCCCGGCGAGTTAATCACGCCGCAGCACAATATACTGTTGAAATTTACGGCCCCATATACTAATATTGGGTGCCGCACTCGTGGCTACCTGTGGCTATTATTAGCACTTACTCATGAAATATTGCTATACACACTAACCAATCTGGGCAATTTACTGGCAAATATTGCCTGCTATGTTTGCG
This sequence comes from Crinia signifera, assembly GCF_055691185.1. Lineage (NCBI taxonomy): Eukaryota > Metazoa > Chordata > Amphibia > Anura > Myobatrachidae > Crinia > Crinia signifera. The sequence continues at coordinate 306,614,449 of NC_139221.1, read as the reverse complement.
TATACTGAGCTTTGGATTTAAATTAACAAACGCAGCTATTAGCTAATATATCATTTAGGTGATTATCACCATAATAACACCGCCCAGATAAAGGTAGAATTGTGTATTAGCATGTGTATTCTTGAGGGTGTCATACACACCAACCAATCTTGGCAACTTATTGGCAAAATTTGTTTGCTATGCTTGCCCACACTAAATGTTGAATTTAAACCAACTAACGTAGCCACCAACAACAGTACCATTTAGGTGATTGTCACCAGATTAATACCGCCTACATAAAGGAATAATTGTGCACCAACACATGTATACTGGTAGTATCTGAATTAACCAGTTGAACCTCAGATCATAATAAACACATTTATAAATAATAAAGTTTATTATAAAACTTGCAGGGGACAGGGGGATCCCACGTTGTGAGGATTTAATTATCCTTTTTATTTCAATGTCCATGTATGTGTATGTGTATATGTATTGTGTCTTTTATTTCGCTTAAATTTTATCAAGTATCCAATTAAAAGTTACATTTTACTCTTTTGTCTTTCCTGGTGCACCACATAGAGACATTCTCCAGTTGTTTTTTTGTCTCTTCAAAAATCATCATGTTTTGCTCTTCCAATATTGGGCTAAAGCCACAATACATATATGTCTATAAAAACATTCTTATTATGAGCCTGGACCGATAAGGGGAAAATATGTAATTTCCAGTAATTGAGGGACTAATTAAGGGTAATTGAGTGACTTAGTTCACTCATTTAAATACACGGGGCCTAATTCAGGTTGGCTCACTAGCGAGCCCATAAACGCTGCCTGGCCGAATGCCCGCCCCCCCACCGGCGAATCCCCTCGGTATCGTGCAAAGGGATGTGTAAGTGAACACATCCCCTCGCAAGTGGCCGAAGGGGAGAGAAATAATCTGATGGTCACCGACCATGTGAACACCATGTACTGCGTCCCTACACGTGGCTCGCTGCATCCGCCATGCTTCGGGTACGACGATTTGTGCAGCGGATGCAGCGCCCGGATACAGCACCTGACGGAAAGGTAAGTATTAAAACATGGGTGCACCTACCGGGGGTGTTTGCACGGCACACGTTGCACCCATTACAGAAATCATGAATTAGGCCCTATGCCTGTAATACTATAGACAAAGGTGGCAAGGTGACCCCCTCAGGCAGCTGCCTTGGATTATCTCCCTCATTACCAGGAACGCTGCCTGGCACCACATCCTCTCAGTCAGGCTGAGGCTTAGGGGGCCAAAGACAGGCTAAGGGGATCCTTTATCATTCCACCTACTGCAGCTTGGAGGGCACCAGGTGCGACGACACAGGGCCCGTCCTGCACATGTGCAGCTCTCCCACCCTCGGAGCTGTACACACACCATCAGGTTTGGATATACTTCTGGTTTAGGCCTATGGATGAGAAATAGTTGTATTTGGTTAATGATTGTGGGGCTCATTTATGATACTATATTTGCCGCAGATATTAAGTATCCCGAATGTATCGGGAGGGACCGCAGCAGGAATCTCTGATCCCTGCTGCGATCTGTCCTGCACCACCACCCCCATAGGTTTCTATGGGGGATGCGAAGCTGGCCGATGTATCAACATCGGGCAGCAGCGCATCCCTGGGTTACCGCCATTCTGAGATGGCGGTAGCCCATTGTTGCCTATGGGCCACACACCAGTGTGGTCGTGCACAGACCCCACCTGCGAGCGGGGGATGATACATGCCGCTGTTAGGATTGCATTTTACAATGCGATCCTGGGTGGTAATATTCAGCCCAGATCGCATTGTAAATGGGCCCCTGTGTTTGTTCTACATTCTTGTGTCTCTTGCTCAGTGTAATATTGTTCCTGGTCTGTTAGTGGAACCATGGAATGTACTACTGCCAATGTTCTCTCTTTCCAATCACGTCTGCACTGGAGCACAATGGAATGTTGTACATCCTGTTTTCTCTCATTCCAATGAATCTCCTGTGCTCCAGTTCAGTGGAATGTAGGGGGTTATTCAGGCCTGATCGCAAAGCACATGTTTTGGCAAATGGACAAAACTATGCTGCACTGCAGGTGGGGCAGATGTAACATGTGCACAGAGAGTAAATGCCCACATACACTATGCGACTTCTCCTCCTACGGGAGAAGTCACATCTAATTCCCCTGGAGCCGCCCTTCTGCACGCTTCTTGCCGCCAGACTGGGATCTGACACGATTATACGTGCAGCATGTATGATCTCCTGGTCTGATCCGATGCGCACGGGACCGCGCATCGGATCAGACATCAAACATATTCTATTTGGGCGGATTTCTCAGGCCGATCCACCAGAATCTGGTGAAATCGGGCCCAAATCGCATAGTGTATGGGGGGACCTTTAGATCGGAATCGGTACATCTGTTAGAAGAGACTTAGGTCTACAGTCATTAGGTCGACCCCGGAAAGTCGACTGGCCCCAAGGTTGACAGGGTTAAAGGTCGACATGGGTCAAGGTCGACGTGACTTAAGGTCGACATGGGCCAAGGTCGACATGGTTCTAGGTCGACATGAGTTTTTCACTGTTTTTTTTTTTTTTGACCCGAGTGTCGACACAGTCGACATGGACACAGTTGGAGTTGAACCGCAGCCCCTCGCATCGCTCGCAATGCTTTGGGCACTTTTTTATTCTCCCACTACGCCCTAGTGGATGGTAGGGCATGAAATACCGCCTGTCGGCTCAAAAAACAGTGAAAAACTCATGTCGACCTAATGACTGTCGACCTAGAACCATGTCGACCTTGGCCCATGTCGACCTTTAACCCTGGCGACCTTGGGGCCAGTTGACCTTCCGGGGTCGACCTAATGACAGTCGACCTAAGTCTCTTCTGACAGATGACAGTTTCCCTTTAGATCTGGGAGGGGTGTGTGCAAACTGAAATCTAAATTGCAGTGTCGAGAGCACCGACCACTCCCTGTGTGGCAAAATAATCAACTACAGCAGTGTCCTCGGCCACTGTTCCTCAGGTCGCAGCAAATAGTCCCTCTTGGCATGTCAGATCCTGGGTGACTGGATCAGGTCTCCCCTTGCACAAAATACGCGTCTTATTTGCTTAAATAAAACAACTAGGAGTGACATAATTATGGTCTTTCCAGTGTGTGCAGTCTGTGTGTAGCCCAGGACTTACTTGGCAGCTGTGATAGAAACAGGCTGATCGGGGGCAGAGCTGATGTCACATGACTTTCCCCCTAAACGCCTGGGCACGTCTGCGGTTTCCCTGACACTCCCAGTTACCTCCCCCAATTGCCGGTTTGATGTCAATCAACTTACGTACAGCCAGCGATAAAAGAGTAGCAGGAGTGTATTGCAGGAAGGCCCCGCACATGCACAGTCTATCGATTATCGCCTGGCCTGTGCATTCGCAGCCGTGCGATTAGGTCATTAAATAATTATATGCTTCGCTACTTGTCTAAAGGTGCCCATACACTGCTGCGACGTCTCACAGCAGTGTTTGGACACCCGATACTCTGGCAAGCCTCCAGGGGCTTCCCGGCTGCAGGGACGAATGCGATCCGTTGTGATGGAACGCATGCGTCCCTGCTTCCCGCCTCCCTCGCCGCCAGGAGGGAGGTCCCAGGACGGGTGGTCGGGCGGGCTGCAGGTCCAACCACCCGGTCGGGTCCGATGCACACGGGACCGCGCATCGGACCCGACGGCATGTCAGGGAGAGGCGATTCGGTCCGATTTAACGGGCCGATTGGTCGCAATTGGCCAAAATCGGCCCAAATCTCCTCAGTGTATGGGCACCTTTAGAGTATCTCCATTGTGAGGGGCGTCTCGCACTGTATGACATATAGGGCAAAATTGACTAAGAATATGACTATGCATTAGTCATATTCGTATTTTGTATACAACTGAACACGACTGTTATCGGTGGAGTATTTAATTTACACATTCGTATTCCAGAGCATAATTTACAAAGGAGTCTTATTTTTGAGATTCATATTTTTCGATGTCATATTTTTTTGGAGTATTTTTTTACAACTTGTACTAGAATACACCTACAGTAGTATACGTTCCTATTCTGAAATACGACTTGATAGTAAATTTCTAAATTACATTGGAGTAATGTAAATTTAAAGGCGTATAAGAGAGTCCAGAAGTGGACCAGTGTAATAGTTGCTCATAGCACCCAATCAGCATTGCTATAATCAGCATTTATCAAGTGCATTCTATGAAATGATAGGTAGTGGCTGATTGGTTTATATGGGAAACTTCTGACCTCTTTTCAGGTGATAAAAGGATTTTTGTCTTAAGGCCCATACACACTTGACGATTTTCAGCTAAAAATCGCCTAGTGTGTATGGGCCAGAGATCCCCGACTAGCGATGATGCGTGCTCCCGGTGGGAAGTCTGCTGGTTTTATCAGCACATCTAGCGATGATGGCTGGTTTTTTAGCCATCATCGCTAAATGTGTACGGCAGCCGGGCTGAAAGATCACAGACTTTCAGCCCAGCTGACCGCCCGCTCCCTCCCCCTGCTTATACTCACCCCTCCTCGCTCCCACGCTGTCCGGTCACAGCAGGCTGCAGATATGCACGCAGCGCAGCCTCCTCTCCCCCTCCTCCCGGCTACACAGCAGCACGTCGGAGCGCCCCGCCCCCCCCCCAGCCGAACGCCCCGCCCCCAGCCCACTGGCCGCATCCTCCCTGCTCCAGAGAGTGTGTATAGTTTACACACGCAGCCGCTGACCACCAATGTTAAAGGCAGTAATATATACATTGCTGGCACATGCCAGCAATGTATACATTTCTGCCACCACTGGCCACCAATGATATTTATAATGCAGTAATATATGCATTGCTGGCACAGGTCAGCAATGTATATATTACTGGCACCACTGGGCACCAATGTTATTAATAATCCATTAATATATACATTGCTGGCACATGCCAGCAATGTGTATATTGATGGCACCACTGGCCACCAATAATGTTTATAATGCAGTAATATATACATTGATGGCACATGCCAGCAATGTATATATTACTGGCACCAATGTTATTAATAAGCCAGTAATATATACATTGCTGGCACAGACCAGCAATGTATGTATTATTGGTGCCACAGGGCACCAATGATTACGTATTAGCAAGTAATATATACATTGCTGGCACAGGCCAGCAATGTATATATTCAGGGACATCTTAATGCAAGGGCTTGATGGGCAGTTGCCCTAGGGCCCCATAATCCTAGGAGCCCAAGTTCAAGTAGCGGACTGTGTCGGGTGGCAGGACGGCATGTGCCCCCCCCCCAGCCAGTACACTATCCGTCACCATCACCGGCCACCCTTACGCTGCCGTCACCCACAATCCGTCACCATCACCCACTGCCCATCACCCTCACGCTGCTGTCGCCCACTGCCCATCACCCTCATCCACCACCCTTATGCTGCTGTCACCCACTATCCATTACTATCACTCACTGCTCGTCACCCTCACACCGATGTCGCCCTTATGCTGCCGTCACCCACTATCCATCGCTATCACCCACTGCCCATCACCCTCATGCTGCTGTCACCCACTATCTGTCACTATCACCCACTGCCCGTCACCCTCATCCACCACCCTTACACTGCTGTCACCCGCTATCCATCACTATCACCCACTGCCCATCACCCAATGGTGTGTGGCATATTGTGTAATGGGCGTTCTAGTATGTGGTATAATGTGTAATGGACATGATGGTGTGAATGAATTTCTCCCTACGTGCACGGCTACAAATAAAAGCCAGCAATCAGTTCTGAATCAGGCACCAAGAACGGGGAGCTTGATTAGATTGGCACTTGATGTGCCGTTTTTTACATGTGATAAATCGTCTCGATTTATCACATGTAAAAAACCCGGGGAGCAGGGGGGGGGGGGGGGGGGGGCTACAGAGCAGGGCTGCTGGTGGGAGCAGGGGGGGCTGGGGACGCTGCGGGGGACACAGGCGGCATAGAGCTGGGCAGAGGGAGCCGGGAGCTGTCAGTGCTAGAAAAAAAAGCCTATACAATGAATGGGCAGCCTGTGATTGGCTGAGCGCTCTCTCAGCCAATTGCTGACTGGCTGAGAGAGCGCTCAGCCAATCACAGGCCGCCCATTCATTGTATGGGCTTTTTTTTTTATTCAGTACTGACAGCTCCCGGCTTCCCCTGCCCGGCTCTATGCCGCCTGTGTCCCCCGCAGCGTCCCCAGCCCCCCACCCTGCTCCCTCCACCGCGCCGCCCCACTAGGTCCCAAGTCGGGTGGTCGGACGTGCAGCAGGTCCGACCACCCGACGCAGATCCAATGCGCACGGGACCGCGCACCGGATCTGAGGGGACATCAAAACTAGCCGATTTTGGTCCGATTTCGGCCAGATCCGACTGATCTGGCCGAAATCGGACCAAAATCGGCTAGTGTATGGGGGGCCTTAAAGTGTTGCTTGAAAGCTATACCAGTGTTACAGTAGATGGCGCTGTGTCCTCAGCTATGTTTATATCATTTTCGCTCTGGTATAATATTGTACTCTCTACTACAATCTTTTTTCTGTAATCCTGTATGGTATGTTATGTTATGAAGTTTAGGGGGTACTGGTCGCAATAAGTACAGTAAAGTGTAACCCAATTTTTTTCCCCTGTGTACACACACACACAATAGTAATCCATATAACACATATTTGTTTTTTTTCCCCATAGGGTCTGAAAAATACTGGTGCAGTCAGCTTTGCTCCTGATAAACCCGGAGAAATATTTCTGTTAGATCTGAATGATGGAAACCTTCAGGCAGTTTCACTTCCCATCAGAGGAAAGTTTGATGCTTCTTCATTGAACCCTCATGGAATCTGCACGTACATTGATGAGAAGGGTAAGTCGTGACCAATGGCAGCTGGGAACCTGGTGTGGTAGTGCAGTCCAAAACTAAAAAGGGGGAGCCACACTGACTGCAAGCCTGCTGGTGACCATGATGCACAGCAGCAGCGGATAAGCCAGCCCACACCGTCTCTGGTGTCAGCCAGCTTCCATTGGCTAGCTCTCTGAGTTTTGGGGGTGGGCAGATAGTTATCTAGACAATGAAAGCTGGTTGACACCAGTGACTGGGGGATGGGCTAATCTGCCACTGCTGTCACTGTGCTGCATGGTAACCAATGGGCTTGCTGCTTTCCCACTGATGATGCTGGGCAGCATTTGGGATGTGGTGGGTGTGGCTCATGATTTTAGCTGTGGACTGGTGGTGCAGCCTCAGGTTCCCAACTGCCATAGGTCATTTGTCATGTACAGGTCTGCTCCCATATGCCATGCTGCTCACCTGCCCTGAATGCTCTTAATTGTCACCTGAAACAAACTCCGTACCTCACCAAATGGAGCCTTGATACGGCAACTTAATTGTAGATGAACATCTTCTGCCCACCTGCGTAGTCCACCCACCTAAGCAAACATCTCAACGCTGGCACATACAGTACAAAGTTTAAGGCCTGGGTTCAAGCAAGGCACCCCTCCCCAAACACAACACCTACCCTTACCTCAAGAGTCGGTCATGGACGACTCTGAGCTGGAGAGAGCAGGTATGGAGCCTGCCCTGTGTCGTTTCGATATGACCTAAGCACGGGGTGAAAAAGTCCTCAGCAGCGAAGGATTCAATATACCAGTTAAAACAGTCACATTCCCCCTGCTGCATTAATACTGTGACAGATTGTAATCTTTGTCTCCCCCTTGTTTCCAGACGACACCGTCTACCTTTTTGTGGTGAATCACGCAAACTACAAAACCACCGTTGAGTTATTTAAATTTGCAGAGCAGGAGAATGTTCTCGTGTACCTGAAAACAATTACACACCCGCTGCTGCACAGGTACCGGAAACCGAAACACGCAACTCATTTATTGTAGAACAGTGGTTCCCAAACTTTTTGAATCACGGCACCCTAAAGTATCAGAATATTTTTCACGGCACCCCTAGGCCAAAAGTTGGTTACTAATTTTAGGAAAAATATTACATTTGTTGTGATTTCAATGTTTTCCTTAGGTCCACTTATGTGGTGAGAAACATGATTCACTTCTGTTTACCCACATATTCTTAATTGGAAGCCCCAAGCACTGATTTTGCCTATTTCATTGGCCATAAATAACTTGAATTGGTTCTGGACTGCCAACCTGAGGCACCGCTGCATGTGCTCCAAGGCACCCCAGGGAGTCTAGGCGCACAGTTTGGGAACCACTGCTGTAGAACTATAAATTTGCAGAGTATTTACAAAAATGTTCTATTTCTATTACTGTGGTCAATTAGCAACAAACCTATACAACATCTTAACCCCTTGTTACAAAATATCTTTTTAGGTACTTGTTTCCTAGCACGGCGCCGGTCGTGGTAGATCGCATACCTTAAGTTAAGGTAACTTATGGCATGCGATGCGACCGACGCGATTTTCCATAGGGCTCAATGTTAAATTAGCTTTCAATGCTAAAATCGCGTCCATTGCATGCCATTATAATGGCATGCTATGCGATCGACGCGATCTACGCGATCAACGCAATTTTACATAGGGAACAATGGGAAATGAGCCAATGTGCCCAAATTTTTATTGTATATGCCCCCTCATGGGTTTTTAAGTACGTGAAATGTCCCCCCATTGTTAACGCCACTATTGACGCCAACCCGAAGTGTGGCGAGCTGCCGCGTATACCTGTTAAGTTATGCGCGGGGCTCGCCACGCTTCGGGCTCCGTGGCTCGCTGCGCTCGCCACACTTTATAAATTCATCACTCCACGCCGATGTGGATAGTAGGGGTATGACAAGGTCGGAGGACGTGTACCGCTGTGCTCGCCACGCTTCGAGTTGGCGTCAATAGTGGGGTGGCGTTAACAATGGGGGGACATTGGGGGCGTGGCCTAGCGGTACATGGAGTAGGACGCGTGCCGGCGAAGCTCCTGACCGCATGATCCTGAAATAATCCGTATCGGAAGAAGAGAGCCTCTAACGAGGCAGATCTCAGCAGCCTATCTGCCCCTGACGGTGCTGAGTCGGTGGAGGTGATCCTGTGCTGCCTGGCTGCCCGGTGCCGATCCCCGCTGAGCTCGCCTCCTGTGACACGCTGCCGGGCGCCATCTTGGAAGGGGAGACGGAGAGGAACGCGGAGGCGCCGACTGGGGGACACCGCGCCAGGAGAGCGGCGGCTGCTACTGAGGTAACTCTGTCCTCAAGACCCGTCCACCGGAGCGCAGCACTCCCCACAACCCGGAGATAGACCAGACGGAGCCGGAGACGCCAGACTGCGCTCCCCCCGCCGGCTGCTAGACCCGACAACGGGGGAACCCTTTCCCTGCTGGAAACCTCCCCTATACTGCCATCGGCGACGGAGGGGGCTTGGGGCGACGGGGGAGTGACGACTTAGCTGGCTGAGGAACATCTGTCGACCCCTCTCGACCAGCCGGGCCCTAGGGGGAGCGGTGAGTGTCCTGCCGCCATTTTGTGGAGGAGAGCTCTCAACGGGGCAGAGATCACCCTGCACCCAAATTACACTTGAGCCCTGCACGCCGCTGGGAACTTTGTGCCTCGTGGATAGGGGCTGCTGTTCCTACTGTCCCACACTGAGCTGAATACATACGGTGGGGGGGGGGATTTCTGCACAGGGATCTGCTTCCCATCACCTTGGAGAGCTGCCTGTGGAGGTGGGACCCCAGCGTGACCTCCCTTCCCCACACATAAAGAGTTGTGGCTTCGGATTTGTGCCCCACTGGTGCCCCCCCGGAGACACAGAGCTGTGACCAGTGCAAACAGCTGTGCAATCACTGTGCACCTATTATACCCTCGCTCCCCTACGCTGGACTCACAACTGTTGCCCCCTCTCCTGCAGCACCCATTACTGTGAGTTATCCTGTGGACACTGCCTCATACTCTACGCACCTAATATTGTGCCTACACTGCTGGTAGCCTCGTTCAGTTTTAAAAGACTGCTGTGATCTTTCCTCTACTGGCGGACCACGTTATAATCTATGTCCCGAAGAAACACGCCAGCCGCTGCGGCAAAGCTGGCAAAATTTGCCAGGCTAGAACCTGTGTCGGATCCTGCACCACCCCCTGCCGAGCCCCTTCCCTCAGGGTCTGATATGGCGGAATCACCAGAGGTAACAATGGCTCAGCTTTTACAGGCTATTACCGATTCGGAGAAGAGACTTGCTGGCAGGGTTGCGGAGGTGAAAATCGACATATCCTTCATAAGGCAAGATATGCAGAAACTAAGGGACCGAGTCGAAGAGACTGAGACCCGAATCTCTACACTAGAGGACACCACTGCACCTATTCCTGACCGCCTATCCACGCTGGAATCCCAAATGACATCATGTCAGCAGAAGCTGACGGATATGGAGGGGAGGCTCAGGAGGAATAATGTGAGATTCGTGGGCCTTCCTGAAAAGGCGGAGGGTACAGACCCTGAATCCTTCCTCGAGGCTTGGCTGATATCCCTGTTTGGTAAGGACGCCTTTACCCCACAATTCGCAGTGGAGAGAGCACATAGAGTACCTACACGTCCGCTACCACCTGGTGCACCACCACGCACATTCATTGCGAAGCTTCTCCACTACAAGGACCGAGATGCTGTTCTTCGACTTGCAAGATTGAAGGGTCCCCTTATCTATGAGGGCCAGCGGGTGGCGGCCTTCCAAGACTTTTCTGTAGAAGTCCAAAAATCTCGATCTCAGTTTACTGGGGTTAAGCAACGCCTACGATCCCTCCAGCTGAAATACTCAATGCTTTACCCTGCGCGGCTGAGAGTGGTGGCTGGTACCCGCACCCACTTCTTCGACACGCCCCAGGCGGCCTCGACATGGATGGACACACAGCCAGCCCCGAGAGAGCTTCCTCCTTGAACTGGCCCTCTGCTGTATATGCTGGAGACTGCCCGATATGTGCAAAATCTTTATTTCTTCTTTGTCTCTTATAGGCACTTCAATTGGTAATGTATGATGCAAAAGATATTGATATTTAGGGGTTATCCCTTAACAAGAGGTATATTCTCTTCTATCCGACTAAATGAATATTTGCCTAGGTCAGGACTACCATGTACTTCAGGTTATAAATAATAGTTGCCCCCTAAGGGTTTGTTTATTTGATTGTTTTTCTTGGTTGAAACGTCTCCTTAAGAGGGGTCGTTTCGGGGTTCAATGTTAGGGAAGCAAAGTGTACCTATGTTTGGGTGGGTATGCCGGGTGGGACGGGTTTTTCTTGTTTTTCTTGTATTTCTAAGTTCTTTTTATTTCTTTTGCAATGTGTGTACTGTTCCTATACATTTGCTCCTGGATACTGGGTGGGATAGGATGGCCCAACGTGGCACTTTTGCCGCATGCGGCCCCCTCCTACCCATTATCTTCCCCTGTATGGTGCAATGGTGAAGGTTATCGGGTGGAACGTTAGGGGTCTCAATGACCGAGTTAAACGTACCCTGGTATTAAACCAACTTAGGGCTCGTTCCCCAGGAGTCGCATGCCTTTTCGAGACTTACCTTGTGGGTAGCAAGGTGCTTGCACTTAAAAAGCCGTGGGTGGGTTGGGCCTTTCACTCGGTCTTCCACCCCAACTCCAGAGGAGTCTCGGTATTAATACATAAATGTATGGGGTTCAAATGTCAAAAAGTGCAAATAGACCCTAGGGGCTGCTATGTATTCCTGGCAGGTACTTTGAATGACTCCCCCATTGTAATACTGGCCATCTATAACCCACCTCCGTACCAACCCACTATAATCAACAAAGCATGTACCTTTATGCAGGACTTCCCATCATACCCAGTTATAAGTGTTGGGGATTTCAACGCTGTGATGGATGAATCCTTAGACAGGTGGAGGCCTGTTCCTGGAGGGGCACGGAGCACACCCTTTGCTCGACTCATTGGGGAGGTGGGCCTGATAGATGTTTGGAGATTAAGGTACCCGACGACCAGTTGCTTCTCATGTTTTTCTGGCACTCACGGGGTTTTCTCGCGTATTGATATGGCACTGATCTCTAGGCGGCTGATCCCCTCTGTGACTGCTATTGAGTACTTGCCCAGGGGCGTCTCGGACCACTCCCCGGTATGTCTTGAGGTGGAGTTGGAGGGAACCAGGGGCGCAAAATTCTGGCGCTTTAACCCTTTCTGGCTGACGCAGATGGGAGCAGCCTCTGAACTGTTGGTGTTATGGGAGGAATTTTTTGTAAATAATCCTGTGGAAGGGGATGCTTCCCTGGTCTGGGACGCATTTAAGGCATTCCTGCGTGGCTCACTAATTTCCCGGGTCGCACAGCTGAAGATCTTTAGCCGCAGGGCTGAGACCGAGTTGGAGGGGCAGAGTGCAGAGCTTGAGCAGAAATACTTGACAACCGGACTTGAGGCGGACCGTGTAGAGTGGCTTGTTGTACATAAACAATGGACGGAGATGCTGCTGGATAAAACCAAGCGACGTCTCCTGTTCCAGTCCCATGACTTTTACACACAGGGTGACAGATCGGGTAAATTTCTGGCTTACCTGGCCAGAGAAAACCTTCCACCGACAATAGTGCACAGTATACGGCGGGAGGACGGTACAATATGTTCGGGGACTCTCCCTGTAGCAACCTCCTTTTATAACCACTTTGAGAAAGTATATGGCACCCGAGTATCCTACAACCCGACAGAACTAATCGACGACCTTAATGGGATCACGGTTCCCAGCTTAAACACTGACTCTAGGGAGTTCTTGGATGCCCCCCTTACATTGGAAGAGGTTGAGGCGGCAATTAAGACTTTCCCCAATTCTAAGTCCCCGTGAGTGGATGGACTTCCAATTGAAATATACAAAACTCATGTTACATTCTTTGCCCCCAAATTACTATCCCTGTATAATCATTTGCTGAAGCAGGGCTCCCTGCCTGTGTCTATGGCGGAAGCACTAATTGTCCTTATTCCGAAGCCTGGCAAAGACCCGTTGTCCCCTGACTCTTACCGGCCCATCTCACTATTATCCACTGACGTCAAAATACTGGCCAAGCTGCTTGCGATACGCCTGAATGCGGTTGTACTTCAGGTGGTACACGCTGACCAAACTGGCTTCATGCCTGGCAGATCGACAACCCTAAATTTACGTCGCCTCTTTACTTATTTGCAGTGGGCCCGGGAGGGAATGGAGGACGCGGTGGTGGTCTCCTTGGATGCAGCCCGCGCTTTTGATTCGGTAGAGTGGGGCTACTTGTGGGAGGTCCTGAGTAAGTTCGGAATAGGCCCAAATTTCCTTTCATGGGTCAAATTGCTGTATACAGGGCCGACTGCTCGCGTGCTGGTTAATGGTTACACCACAGAACCCTTTAGCTTGGGTAGGGGAACCAGGCAGGGATGCCCCCTGTCCCCCCTGCTCTTTGCACTTGCGGTGGAGCCGTTGGCCTGTCACATTAGGGCGTCCCCCTTAATAAAAGGGTATGAGATAGGAGACACCGAGGAAAAAATCGGGTTATATGCGGACGATATGATTTTGTATTTATCTGACATGACCTCTTCCCTCCCAGAGTTACTGACCCTGATGACGGAGTATGCTAGATTCTCGGGGATCGGAATAAACTGGGATAAGTCGGTGGTGTTCCCCCTACTTTCTAACACGCAACAACCACAATCTTACAGTTGCCCTTTGCGCTGGTGCACACAATTTAAATACCTGGGTATCCAGGTTTCCCACGCGCCTGCCGAATTCATATCCCTGAATCTGACCCCGCAGATTGACCACCTACGCCAGAGGGCCCGTACCTGGAAAACACTTCCCTTATCTGTGACAGGCAGGGTAAACCTTATAAAAATGACAGTCCAGCCCAAATTTCTATATATATTGCAGAATTCGCCCACCTACATACCTATCTCCTATTTCCAACTTATCACTAGACACATAGTTTCTTTTGTATGGGGAGGCAAGCGCTCTAGGGTGGCTGCCAAGACCCTATGTCGGTCAAGATATGACGGAGGCCTCGCACTCCCAGACTTAAGATTATACTATCTGGCGGCACAACTGGCCCAACTCGCTGGATGGGTCACACCAACAAACCGTGAGAACCTGTCTATGGCTCTCTTGAGCAGGGCGGGCCTCTCCTTCACTCCCTTGCAGTTCTTACTGGCAAAGTCTACGATGGGGACGCTTCCACCTCTTCTACAGCAGGCTCGTAGAGTGTGGGTGACAGCGGGAAACATACGGGGTGACCCGGTAATAGACTCCTGCTCTCCTATATGGAGAAATAAAGAATTTCCTGAACTACATAAATTAAAAACAGGCACAGACTGGATGTCATTTGGGGTCTCTGAACTGGGCCACCTCTTTCAAGACGGAACATTCTGTTCTTTTGAGCAAATGGTTGACAAATATGCAGTACCGAGACAGTTTTTTTATAAATATCTCCAGCTTAGACATGCGGTGGGTGCGCAATGGAGGGGGAATACGCCTGAACTGGCTACAGCCCCGGTCCGCACGCTGTATAGTGAACTTCCGGTTCGTGGGAAGGTCTCAGCTCTGTACTCTCCCCTGCTCACTTTCTCGGGGGTGGGCCGTTTGGAGGGTTTACGGGCCAGATGGATTGTAGACCTGGGGCCTATTGAGGATGAAGAATGGTCACATATGCTAAGTTCACCTAGGGAGGCCACTGCATTTGCACGATTTCAGCAGATCCAGTTCTATGTCCTGCATCGGGTCTACTGGACCCCTCACAGACTTATGAAGATGGGTGGTGCTGGGTCTAATGTGTGCCCCAAATGTAAGAGCCCAGATGCGGACTTCTGGCACATATTGTGGCAATGTCCACGGGTACACTCCTTTTGGATGGCTGTTTTGGCTAGCATACGGGATACGGGAATACAGGCCCCACTGACTAGCCCCCGGGTATGTGTCTTCGGACTTGAACTGGAGGAGCTGCTCCCTAGGTTCCACAGAATTTATGTTAATAACCTTCTCACGATGGCTCGTGTATGCATCGCAAGGACCTGGTTGGGACCTTCTGCCCCAGCGCACGCAGCATGGATAGCCCTGGTTAACACTACTGTATCCCACGAGCGCTTCATGTACACTAAGAGGAACTGCATGGGGAAATATGGCAAGGTTTGGAGTCTATGGCAATCGTCCCCCCTATACTTACAGGACTCGAGCCTGTGAACTATCATGATCCTGCCTTGGGTTTATAGAACCCCCAGGGACATCTTAGTATTTAAGACTCGGCTAAGAGCTCACTGAAACCCCATGTCGTATGAAACCATTGCACCCACTTACATGTGATAAACATTGACTAATGTAACTGTGTATATGTACAAGATGGAGCATGATAAATATATCCTATGTATATTATAATTTGGAATAATGTAACACACAAGTAACTGTTTTATATTTTGTTTATTATTATTATTTTTCTTTTTTGTATTTTAAGTTACGTAATTGTTTATATGCAACTTTTCAAAAACTAATAAAAAAATACTTGATTCAAAAAAAAACAATGGGGGGACATTTCAGCCATGAGGGGGGGTATGCAATTAAAATTGGGGTTTGGGGGATTTTTACATTGGCCCCAATGTAAAATTGGGTCTCGGGGATCATTTTACATTGATTCCAATGTAAAAATCGAGTTGATCGCGTCGATCGCATCACATGCGATTTGATTGCTTGCGATGCGATCGACGCAATTTTTTTGGTCCCGATGCTTAAGATAAAAATCACTGGCGCCGTGCTAGGAAACGAGTACCTTTTTTTTTATATAATTTTATGTATAAGATCAAAAGCAATTTCTCTAGCAAATCAAAAACAATAGTACAAGTAGATGTAGTATGTATGGGCTTCTTTCCGCAGCGCTGTTTAAGGGATCTGAGGCGGCATTCTCCATGGCTGCCGGTCTCACTCTGTGCATGGGCATAAATCCGGAAGAACATCACAGAGGACAGCTCTTATCGGAAGAGTTGTCCTTTGCGGTAGTAATAGCATATGTTAGTGCTTATTAGTTTTAATGCGATGCCCATGCGATGTGTAGTGGGATGCACCGGTGGGGTTTAGTGCAGGATACCCATAGATGGAAATAATGCAATCAGTGGCCTAAAGTGGTTACAAGACGTGGAACACTATTCAGTCTCCACTGCTGCCCCAGGATTTCTAGAGGTGGATCCAAATATTCGATTTTTGTACAAAGACTCACAGTATTTACAGTATACAGATGGAGCGCCGGTCAGCCAACCTCCAGGATCGCCAGATGTCCTGAGCTGGTGCAGGCTGGCGGACAGGAGCGCCATCTGATGGGGACGTGCGAACATCTCACATAGCTTCCCTGCCCGTCTCCACTTCAGGGAGACAGGCAGGGAGTGAGGGCAGCTGGTGTGGGCTGCGGGAAGGTGCAGGGGACCAGTGGGCGGCGTAGGGCTCCGACGGAGCGGGGCGCGCGCGCCTCCTTCCATCCGCTGGCGCGAGGCGGTGAACAGCAATTATATCACCAGGAGCAGCTCCATTGAGAGCAGGTCCATCTGTATCTTGAATTACCCAAAAATACAGATATCATCAGTTTTCCAAAAATCCCTACATTGACCATGACCAGGGGCGGATCCAGGATAAAATGACAGGGGGGGCACCATGATAAAAAAGGGTTTGGGTGGGGAAGGGGCGGTGTTAGTGGTGCCAGTGTACATGCTAAGAGAGCGGCAGGAGAGGGTGGGAATGGAATTAAAAATAGGCCCTGGCATTTAAAGTACGCAGGCCCACCAAGGCGACAAAAGTGAAGGATGTAGTTGTGCGAGCGCCAAAGGCGCGCTCCGGAAAAGGGTGTGTGGCCACTCAACAGGGGGCGTGTCAACACCATATACAACTTCTACACATTATGCAACAAAATACTAGACCCCATTATACTTGCCCCTTACACATGATGCCAAACGGAATGAGCCAAAATTGACATAATGCCACATGGATTGAGACAAAATTCAAATAATGCCACATGGATTGTGTCAAAATTCACATAATGCCACATGGATTGAGCCAAAATTTACATAATAACACACACGGATTAAGCCAAAATTCACATAATGCCAAATGGATTGTGTCAAAATTCACATAATGCCACACGGATTGAGCCAAATGCATAAAATGCCATACGGATTGAGCCAAAATTCACATAATGCCACATGGATTGAGCCAAAATTCACATAATGCCACAAGGATTGAGCCAAAATTCACATAATGCCACATGGATTGGGAAAAAATTCACATAATGCCACATGGATTGGGAAAAAATTCACATAATGCCACACAGATTGAGCCAAAATTCACATAATGCCACATGGATTGAGCCAAAATTCACATAATGCCACACGGATTGAGACAAAATTCACATAATGCCACACGGATTGAGCCAGAATTTACATAATGCCACACAGATTAAGCCAAAATTCACAATACACTTCATAAACAGGGACATTGTCTACCAAAGGCTCGCATTAAACATTTACACCATAATGTCCATTACACGTTAAATTACACGCCATTATGTCCATTATGTCCATTATGTGTTATGCCAAACACCATAATGCCTATTAAAAATTATGCTACATAAGTACTGCTCCTCTACATGCTCATTGCCAAGGGTTCCATGCTCATTGCCAGAGGTTCCATGCTCGTTGCCATGTGGGATTACATGCTCATTGCCAAGGGGGAATACAGGCTCGTGGTAAATGGGGGACAGCCGCCGGCAGAAGTGATAGCCACTGACAGTGGCAGAGCCTGGCTGTATTCAGAGCACTGCAGGTCCCGGCTATTTGAAATAATACCCCTTTCACACCAGAAAATGCATTCCCAGGTTGGTCCCTTTTACACCAGCCTAGTCCCTGCATTTTCTGGTGTGAGGGGGAGAGAAAACCACCCCTCCCCCCTTTAACCAGTTATCTCATTTAACCGGCTATATCTTCGGAACCAACTGACCCATTTGCATGAGACAAGTATTATATTGAAGAACTTTTGAGTGGGCTTTGAATGATTTGGTCCAGTGAAACTGGAACGTTTGGTTCCAGAGTAATCTGTCCTCAAAGAACATGA
Source organism: Crinia signifera (assembly GCF_055691185.1). NCBI lineage: Eukaryota > Metazoa > Chordata > Amphibia > Anura > Myobatrachidae > Crinia > Crinia signifera. The sequence continues at coordinate 306,596,429 of NC_139221.1, read as the reverse complement.
ACAGCCATGAAATTACATTTCAAAAATTAAAAAATCGGTTTACACGCAATATCTCTGGAAGCGATTGACCGATTTGGACCAGACTGGTATCATATTGAAGGCCCAGCGATTTGGAATTGAATGAAATTAACCACAAGCTTCTGTGATGCCAGGGCGGGAACTGGCAGCCGTCGGAATCGGGTGGGGGTCGGAATTGACGGGTCCCATACTATCCTATGGGGAAAAAAACGTTACAGGTTTGCCAGGCGATATCTCCGGTTCCCGGGGGGCTAGAGACACGGGGCTGCGCTCGTTGGAAAGCCCTGGTCCTCAGCTACAAAATAAATGACAGGGGGGGCACGTGCCCGGGTGCCCCCCCCCCTGAATCCGCCACTGACCATGACTGAACAAAATTACGAACTCTGGGCCTAATTCAGCTTGAGTAGTAGTTTTGGGAAACTCCTGGCACCAGTAAGGCCGCCCCACATGCCTGGTCCATCACCGGCCAACATCTTTTGGCCGGTGATGGACCAGCTGCGGGTGTTGTCACGCAGCCACCACAGCTTGCCCCGCAAATGATTTGGACATGACTAAGTTGTCCAGTCCCCCACACACACACATTACCGTTTAGATGCCCTAAAAAGACCACGTAACCACCCATATATACTGTACTGTAACAAATTATTAGGATTATTGTAAAAGATATGGGTCGTGTTGGTGCTTACCATGAATGTTGGTCCTACAGTAACTGCCCAGCCTGACAACTGTATTATCTTATTTCCTGTTTGTATTTTTCAGCGTGAATGATATTGCCGCGGTTGGACCTGAGAGCTTTTACGCCACAAACGATTTTTACTTCACGAATTACTACTTTAAACTCATAGAACTACTATTTGGATTACAGTGGTCAACCGTGTCCTACTACAGTCCCGGCAATGTCAAACAAGTGGCGTCAGGATTTTACAGTACCAACGGAATTGCCATGTCCGCCGATAAAAAGTACTTATTACATTTCAGTACAACTCTTTGTATGTGAGCTTTGTATCAGTGTGTGCACTGTGTACATAACAAGAACCAGCAAATACGTCTCTAAAGGTGCCATAAAACATGGGGCGATTCACATGCGATTTGGGCTCTTTTCATGCAATTGCAGCGATCAATCTCATGAAAAGCGTTCAAATCGCATGTGATTGACAGCAGGTCTCGTGCACGTTTGTATGCGAAAGGACCGCAAGAGATATAGGTCACTGGTGGCTCAAGGGGAGAAATGGCACAAGTGTATGCCCAGCATAACTTTCTTATGGGTGCCGGACGGAGTGCCGACAGTCGGGATCCCGACAGGCATTCACCCGACGTCGGGATCCCAACTGTCAAAACACCGACAGCCGGGTTCCCGACAGCCACCCGCTATTTTCCCTCGTGGGGGTCCACGACCCCCATAGAGGGAGTATAGAATAGGTGCCCGCAGCGTGGCGAGCGCAGCGAGCCCGCAAGTGGCTTAGTTGCGCTCACCATGCTGTCTGGGTCCGGCCAGTAGGAATCCCGACATCGGGATAATGACTGTTGGGATCCCGACTGTCAGACCCCCTATACCGCACTCCTTTCAGTCAGCACAAAAGGTTCTTGATACATTGCAGTAGATCTAATATAGTAAAGCACGTGGGCTAAATGCATGGTAAAGGATAATAAAGTCCTCTTTGACCAAGGGAAGTCTAGAATAAAATAATTTTGGTACTTATGTAATATCTGGGCGCCCGATTTTTTTCATCGCATTGCATGCAATATAGTGGCATACAATTCATGCGATGCGATTTTTCATTGTAAAGACCCAATTTTTAATTGTATAGTAACCCATGCATGGAGTTGGGGGTATGAAATCACCTATGGTTGACTATACAATAAAAAATCGGGTCTTTACAATGAAGCATCGCATCGCATGCCGTAAGTAGTGGCATGCAATGAAAAAATCGGGCGCCCAGATAATACATAAGTACTATAATTTTGAACATACTGTAGAACCTAATATAACTTAGCACCTTGTAAACAGTTCCCGTGCTACAAATTAATTTTCAAATAGCATTGCTGGCGACATTTCTGCGGAATGTCCAGGACAGTTACACACATATACCTACAGACTTTAATCTCGTCATTTGCTATTTTGCTGCTCTGGAATATCTGAGACGGGGATTAGCGAATTGAAACCGGACATTGGGGGGGCTCACACATTGTGTGCCTGTGGCCCATATTCAATGCGGCCAGGGAGGAGGTTAAAAGGCGGGGATCGCAAAAAACAAGCGATCCTCGTTGTTTAACCCCCGCGCCAGCTGCTCACTCTATTCAATGTTCTGGGGGAATTCTCGCTGTCAGGACAGTGAAGATTCCCCAAACAGCAAGGCTCGCGGCTAATGCAGGGAACCCACTACATTGAGCCGCGAGTCTCGCTGCTCTTGCGTTCCCATACGCCGAATCCCCCTCGCTCCAAAAACGGAGTGGGGGAGAATCTGCGTATGCGGGGGGGGTGAGTTGAATACTGACCGGGCAAGCTGTCACAGCTCGCCCCCGGCATTGAATACACCCCTGTGTGTGTGGGAGTAGCCGGTTGATAGGTCTAAAGCAGGGGTGGCCAAACCGGTCCTTGAGATCTACCAATGGTCCATATTTTCCAGTTTACCTAGTTGGTGCACAGCTGTAGTCGTTACTAACTGTCACATTCCCAGATCACCTAGCTGGAGCACAGCTGTAGTCGTTACTAACTGTCACATTCCCAGATCACCTAGCTGGTGCACAGCTGTAGTCATTACTAACTGTCACATGTCCCAAATCACCCAGCTGGTGCACAGCTGTAGTCGTTAATAACTGTCACATTCCCAGATCACCTAGCTGGTGCACAGCTGTAGTCGTTACTAACTGTCACATTCCCCAGATTACCTAGCTGGTGCACAGCTGTAGCCATTACTAACTGTCACATTTTAAAACATGCTGCATTCATAAACTCGCCATCTGGTATCCCCAGGACCACTTTTCAGTTCAACCAAACAAACCTTAACTTAACTTATCACTTAACTTTAACTAATAAATAAGACACGGACACAAAGTGCTCTCGTTTCAAAAATGAATGTCAATTTATTTTTGACAATTAACTATAACTATTATTGGTGGTGGCACCAAAGAACGGTCACTATAGGAAAGTGGGGTTATAGATGACTCCACATACACACCATCGCTGGTGATCACTCCATACCTCCCAAGATGACCCTCTCCAGGAGGGACACAATGCTCTGTTCCTGGACTTCCCTCCAAATGTATGATTGCCATCACCTGAGTTGAATCACCTTTCTTATTAGTAAACCTGTTCAACACAGGTGATGGCAATCGTACATTAAGAGGTAAGTCCAGGAGCAGAGCAATGTGTCCCTCCTGGAGAGGGTCATGTTGGGAGGTATGTCACTCTCCCATGTCATCCACCTTGGCAGGTGGCTTGGCCATCCCCCGGACAGAAGCATGGCCCATGACAGGCGATGCCAAGGAAGAGCGCACCCCACTATCTACACACACACAAGATCTTAAAAGGATGACCGTTCTTTACCGCCGCCGAAGAAGACAGAAATAGGGAAGGGTGGGTGGGGCTTCTCTGGACAGAGTGACACACATCTAGCATGTGACTTCCTTTCCCTATCTAATTCCCTCCCCCTGCTCTGATAGGCCTTGTGCCCATCCTCATTAGCATGTCACAAGACACCTTCCAAGTGTAACCTGGGGAACCTATCAGCGGTTTATGTTCCCTCACTGCTTACTCGGCATTCGTGATTCTTTCTATTCCTACTATAGATCCACAGGTTGCCTGGAAAACATGCACCGTTGGTAGATCTTGAGGACAGGCTTGGCCACCCTTGGTCTAAAGTGTCTAGATAGACAGTCAGTAGGTCACCAGCAAAAGGTCGACATGAAATAGGTAGACATGATGCAATGGTCAAAAGGTCAACATGATTTTTCCACAATTTTTACAATATTTCTGACTTTTTCATTCTTCACCAATTATGTCACATAGAGGGAGAATATACTTGTGTGCCAAGCGTAGCCAGACACCGTGCCCGAAGCACGGCGAGCGAAGCGAGTCATGCAAGGGTAAGAGTTATACTAATTGATGGTTTATGTCGACAGGTGTTGACATTGGCACAAAACTGTGAAAATACATTTTGCCATTTTTGATTGTTGACCTTCTGACCTTGTCGACATTTGACCGTGTTGACATCTTAAATGTCGACCTTTTTGAATGTCAACCTTTTGACCCTGTCGGCCAATTGCATGTTGATCTTTCACTGTCGACCCACTGACTGTCTACCCAGACACTGTAGATCTGTCAATCCACAATTTCAGTCTTCACAACCAATTGCGCTATCAAGTTCCAGTCCCTCCCAATTCACTGGGAAAGTGGTGGCTGGGATATTGAAGGAGTAAATTGTATGAATGTATATTAGTACATGGGTGTCAGAAGGTTGATAGAGTTGTGATTTAATGTATACAATACCCTATAAGAGACGTGTGTGGAAATGATTTGGTTTTACATTTTGAAATCATGATTCACATTCCAGTGACTGTACAGCTGTGCACGGCCTCTTGTTACAGTGACTGTACAGCTGTGCACGGCCTCTTGTTCCAGTGACTGTACAGCTGTGCACGGCCTCTTGTTCCAGTGACTGTACAGCTGTGCACGGCCTCATGTTCCAGTGACTGTACAGCTGTGTACGGCTTCTTGTTCCAGTGACTGTACAGCTGTGCACGGCTTCTTGTTCCAGTGACTGTACAGCTGTGCACGGCTTCTTGTTCCAGTGACTGTACAGCTGTGCACGGCCTCATGTTCCAGTGACTGTACAGCTGTGTACGGCTTCTTGTTCCAGTGACTGTACAGCTGTGCACGGCTTCTTGTTCCAGTGACTGTACAGCTGTGCACGGCTTCTTGTTCCAGTGACTGTACAGCTGTGTACGGCTTCTTGTTCCAGTGACTGTACAGCTGTGCACGGCTTCTTGTTCCAGTGACTGTACAGCTGTGCACGGCTTCTTGTTCCAGTGACTGTACAGCTGTGCACGGCTTCTTGTTCCAGTGACTGTACAGCTGTGCACGGCTTCTTGTTCCAGTGACTGTACAGCTGTGCACGGCTTCTTGTTCCAGTGACTGTACAGCTGTGTACGGCTTCTTGTTCCAGTGACTGTACAGCTGTGCACGGCTTCTTGTTCCAGTGACTGTACAGCTGTGCACGGCTTCTTGTTCCAGTGACTGTACAGCTGTGCACGGCTTCTTGTTCCAGTGACTGTACAGCTGTGCACGGCCTCTTGTTCCAGTGACTGTACAGCTGTGCACGGCCTCTTGTTCCAGTGACTGTACAGCTGTGCACGGCCTCTTGTTCCAGTGACTGTACAGCTGTGCACGGCCTCTTGTTCCAGTGACTGTACAGCTGTGCACGGCCTCTTGTTCCAGTGACTGTACAGCTGTGCACGGCCTCTTGTTCCAGTGACTGTACAGCTGTGCACGGCCTCTTGTTCCAGTGACTGTACAGCTGTGCGCGGCCTCTTGTTCCAGTGACTGTACAGCTGTACACGGCCTCTTGTTCCAGTGACTGTACAGCTGTGCACGGCCTCTTGCTCCAGTGACTGTACAGCTGTGAACGGCCTCTTGTTCCAGTGACTGTACAGCTGTGCACGGCCTCTTGCTCCAGTGACTGTACAGCTGTGCACGGCCTCTTGTTCCAGTGACTGTACAGCTGTGCACGGCCTCTTGCTCCAGTGACTGTACAGCTGTGCACGGCCTCTTGTTCCAGTGACTGTACAGCTGTGCACGGCCTCTTGCTCCAGTGACTGTACAGCTGTGCACGGCCTCTTGCTCCAGTGACTGTACAGCTGTGCACGGCCTCTTGCTCCTACATACTGCAAATGGGGTGGAATTGTTAAGTATCTTCATAGATGGTGTCTCATCTCATACATGGTGTCTCTCTTGAAGGTTCGTCTACGTTGCCGATCTCACTGGTCATACCGTTAGCGTTTTCAAAAAAGAAGCGGACTGGTCTCTATCTCCAGTAAAGGTAATATTTTTATATATTGGTAATCCCTGCTGGAATGTAATGACTTGGTCTTCATTTACTTTCATGTTTCTAGAAGATGCAGTTATTATATTTGGTCAATATCCCATTGGGTGTCAAAGCTGGAAGAGTTTAATTGGGTTATACACGTGGCAAAAATGCTGACCAATGGTGTGGGTGCTTGGGAACATTCAGTTCATCAGACAATCTAACTGGCTATCGGCTGCAAAACCTAGTACCGATTTGTCAGCGACGTGTGGTGAGACATATTTACACACACACACACACACACACATATGAACCTGATGGTTCTTGTCTGCATTATATTGTATTGGATTGTATCTGATTACCTGGATTTTTTTTTTTTTTTATGTCTCAATACCATTTTATTATTAAACGTAATCTCTTGCTGCGGTGCGTGGCACCAGTTTTGAAGAGGGTGAGGCTAATCCAGTTGGACCATTGCGTTGTTCACAGCAGCATAGAGTATTTCAGGAGATAAATGTGAGTTAGGTAGTAGTAGGAGAAAGGTCCCCAACTGCACAATGTATGGTGTGATGCTACTTTTAGTAATATATTACTGATCACAGTACTATCTCCACCTAAAAATGTTTGCTGCACTACTGTGATGCGTCGCACTGGCCCTTATTCTGGTTCACTTATAAAGGCAAATTCCTTCCCAAATGGACAAAACCATGTGCACTGCAGGTGGGGCAGATGTAACTTGTGCAGAGAGAATTCGATTTGGGTGAGTTATTTTGTTTCTGTGCAGGGTAAGTACTGGCTGCTTTATTTTTACACTGCAATATAGATCTCGCTTTGGAGTAAAACTCCACCCAAATCTAATTCTCTCTGCACAAGTAACATCTGCCCCACCTGCAGTGCACATGGTTTTGTCCATTTGAGAAGGAATTTGTCTTTGCGAGTGAACCAGAATAAGGGCCACTGTCTGCTGATTAGATATGGCTTCTTGCCGCCTATCATGGGCAGGCAGTGATTATATAGATGTGAATAGGGGCCGGGAAGGCCCATGACTGGCACCTGTGCAGCAATCAGGAGTCAGAACAACATAGCGGGTAATCAGGAATCGGTTCAGGTGGCCGCCATCTATTGATGTCACTACAGTATAGTAAAATATTGATCATCTGAATAATTCTGTCCACTTGCTGCCACATAATTAAGGGGCCGATTCATGTACAGACAAGTTACCATGGAAACCTCTTGCAGTGACGTAGTGGGATGTTTCTCTGCTTGCAGCCTATGGAGGTGTGAGCAGAGATCAGCTGCTGTGAATGCGGTTAATGTGCGGTCAGCTGCTGTGAATGCGGTTAATGTGCGGTCAGCTGCTGTGAATGCGGTTAATGTGCGGTCAGCTGCTGTGAATGCGGTTAATGTGCGGTCAGCTGCTGTGAATGCGGTTAATGTGCGGTCAGCTGCTGTGAATGCGGTTAATGTGCGGTCAGCTGCTGTGAATGCGGTTAATGTGCGGTCAGCTGCTGTGAATGCGGTTAATGTGCGGTCAGCTGCTGTGAATGCGGTTAATGTGTGGTCAGCTGCTGTGAATGCGGTTAATGTGTGGTCAGCTGCTGTGAATGCGGTTAATGTGCGGTCAGCTGCTGTGAATGCGGGTTATGTGCGGTCAGCTGCAGTGAATGTCCGAGGATGTTCTGTCTGTATGCAAATCTGCTCCTTAAAGTAGATGATCATAGTGTATAATGCAGCCACATATAATGCAGTATGAATTCTAAGTATGTTTATTGCAGCAAAAACTAATCTATTATCTCTGTTATTTCTACCAAAGGTGGTGGAGCTGGATACAGCTTTGGATAACCTGTCGGTGGACCCAGTTACCGGAGATATTTGGATTGGGGCCATCCCAAATGGAATGAAAGCGTTAGTCTACAATCCTGAAGATGTGCCTGGATCAGAGGTCAGTGTGTACATTATACCATCACTAGTCATTAGGTTCGCTGCTCGGTGAGGATCAGGGCCATTCGGGGAGGATCAGGGCCGTTCGTGTGATTAGGCGTCCAAACACAGGAATGCCCGAACATACGAACAACTGCAATCTAAGGGTTGGCAGGGGCAGGGTGGTTACGTGGCCTTTTTAGGGCACCTAAATGGTATTGTTTGGGCCGTGGACTGGACAATGCCATTCGTGTGTTCAGGCGTCCAAACACAGGAATACCCGAACAGACGAACGGCTGAGCACCAGAGCTCTCCCGAACCCTCCCAACCGGCCCCAAACTCCTCCAAGCGGCCGCAATCAGGCAAAGCCGGCAGAAGCCCCCCCCCTAGGGGAGCAGGGGCTGGTGCAGAAGGCAGTTGCTGCCCCATCTGTGGTGAGTATTTCTGGTTCAGGGCAAACCGGTTAGCACACGCTGCCCAGTGCCGTGTGCTCAGAGATGCAGCTGCAGCATGTGCGCCGGCAAACAGCCCGCACCCCCTGCAATTTTTCTATAGGTGCGCAGCCATGCCCCTCTCATTGACCATACCCTCCGATTGACCACGCCCCTTTTTACCGGGGCCCAGCAGCGCTAAGGACAAGTCGGACCTGATTTCCCCCTGCAGCTCCCCGGGAGGGGGACACACGATTTGGCACTTGATGTGCCAAGTTTTGCAAATGATACATCGCATGCGATGTATCATTTGCAACTCCCAGGGAGCTGCAATGTGGAGCGAGCAAGGGGGCCGGGGACATCGAGGTGGCGGGCGGGGGATGCTGCAAGGCGGCTGGGGGGACGGACGCACGCTGCTAGTAGTGCGGACGCTGCGGGGGACACAGGCGGCAGTAACATAGAGCCGGGCGGGGGGAGCCGGGAGCTGTCAGTACTGAAAAAAAAAAAAGCCCATACAATGAATGAGCAGCCTGTGATTGGCTGAGCGCTCTCTCAGCCAATTGCTTACAGGCTGAGAGAGCGCTCAGCCAATCACAGGCTGCCCATTCATTGTATGGGCTTTTTTTTTTTTTCAGTGCTGACAGCTCCCGGCTCCCTCCGCCCGGCTCTATGTCACTGCCGCCTGTGTCCCCCGCAGCGTCCGCACTACTAGCGGCGTGTCCCCCCCCCTACCCGGACGGAGCATGACAGCTCCCTACTCCGGCTCCCCCTGCCGCCCTCGCCGGCGTCTCCCGCCCCCCTCCCTCGCCGGCGTCCTCAGAGTCCCCAAGGCTGCACATAAGATTTATCTTATGTGCAGCCGGTCCGACGTCCCGACTCTGACCCGATGCGCACGGGACCGCGCATCGGGTCGGACCGGTTGTCAAAACCTGCGATTTGGTCCGATTTCACTGCCCGATCCATCTGGATCGGGTAAAATCGGGGCCAAATCGCATAGTGTATGGCGGCCTTATGACAGCACCCTTAAGGGGTCACCTGATTAAACCCATCTTCAAACTTAGATTGTCCCTTAAGATGATAAGGTAGTGTGCAAAGTTTGAAGATGATTAGTTAAAGCGTTCGAGAGTCATTGCGGAACATCCATACACATACACACACACACACACACATATCATTCAATTATACCTTTGTAGATTAATAATATAGGTTCACATTTATAAGTAATGCCGATATTTACGGAGTTTAGCAATTATCGGTAAACTGTGCGTGTGCGCCAAGTCACCTTAGCAGTGCGGTGAGGATTTCAATGAGGATTTATTCCAAAGTGATTGACATTTTGGGGGGAAGATAAGATTTAGAAACAGTTGGGTATTTTTGCGTAGACTAATGCACGACATCTGGTATACTGACGAGCTGTCGGATTTCTAACGTCACCACCTGTATTATAGTGCAGGATACCACAGGTTTAAACAAGAACAGAGCTTTCCAACTGCCTTCTGTTTGCTCTTCCACACCCACCTTTGTCACCTACTGTATGCAGAGGTAGTGAAACAATTACGAATCCTTTGAATTATTTTTTTACAAGCTAAAAATGATACCATTGATTTATTCAACAATTATCCAACTTTGGATTCTTCTAATAAATATTGGCCATAAAAGCCATGAAGTGGTATGGGAAAAAGGGATGCAGTTTAAATCCCGGCGGTCGGGATCCCGGCGTTCAATCCCGACGCCGGAATCCCGACTGCCAAAATCCAGACAGTTTCCACGACACTCCTGGAGGGAGAATAAATTAGCGTGCCGAGCGTAGCGAGGCACCGGGCCCGCTGCGTGGCAAGCGCAGCGAGCCCGCAAGGGGGAGCGATCCACGTCCCCCCCTTGTCGGGATTTTGGCGGTCGGGATTTTGAACGCCGGGATCCCGACCGCCGGGATTTCATACTGAATCCGGCAAAAATTGTGAAGAAGTATTACTAGTTCCGATTGGGGAATTGCGTTCACACAATGGGCCTGATTCAGTTGATCGCAGCAGATGGAATGACGGCACATGCTTTACGTACGCAATGCGCATGGGCCGAACCAACCAGTGAAATAAATAGTTGATGAATCGTAAACGCAAAACGACCGGAGGTTGACTGGGATGGATCTGGTTGGATTTCTCACAGCAGGAATCCGCGATAGCAGGGTATACGCCCATTATTTCGACAAGATAAGGTTGACATGCATTGGCTTGACTACTGAAGGTCGACATGGTGTTATGTCAACAGTCAAAAGGTCGACCATGTGTTTTTTTTTTTTTTGACCCAACGTGTGCCAACAGGCGGTATTCCATGCCCCACCATTCACTAGGGCATGGTGGGAGAATAAAAGAGTGCGCCAAGCCATGCAAAAACATGTCGAGGAGATGCTGTGCAACGTTACGATGTCCATGTCGACTGCCTCGACATTCGGGACATAAAACGTGAAAAACCCCATGTAGACCTAATGCTTGTGTCCCTCCTATTGACCCTGTCGACCTAACCCCATGTCGGCCCGGTGAGGTGTTGACCTTGATGCATGTCCACCTTCCTCTTGTCGACCCTATGACCCATTCACGATAGATCAGTAATATCCTTTACCTCAGTCTGAGGTATGTGGGAATGTCACTGTAATAATGTTTATCCTACAATAAGCAGCATCCTGCCTTCTCCATATTTCCACTGCAGCATTTTACATGTAAGTTGTTACGTATTGTCTCTATTAGCAACTGAAATTTTTGTAAAATATTATGATATAGTGCAATATTGGCACCCACACTCCTTACATGATCTTTGTCTTGTTGCAGGTTATCCGCATACAGAACATTCACTCCGACAACCCCATAATCACCACAGTGTATGCGAACAATGGGTCTGTGCTGCAGTTATCGACAAGTGCGTCTGTGTACGAGGGGAAGCTGCTCATAGGTACAATATTCCACAAGGCGCTGTGCTGCCAGCTGGAGTAATGTCACGTGGAGCCTGAACATGGAACCAGATGGATTCTCTAGTGGTTTTCTGTTGGAGGCTGATTTGAGCAATTAGCAAAAACATTTATAACAATCCTCCAATGAAAACTGTTAGAATAGTTTTGGGTGGGGAGGAAGTCCACGTTTCCCGGCGGCGGGAGCGGTCAGACACCACTCTCCGTTCTCTGATTACCATTCTACCTGTTCCATTATAACTCTGCTTTTGTCCGGGTGCATGTTGGCATGTGCATTTAGTACAGGATTGTCCGGCATACATTACCCATGAGTATAACTATCTTGCAGATTCTCCATTGACTTTAAAGATATCCCTTCTACTGGGAGGGGATGGGGCTAAAATGATGCACTTCTAATCGAATCCTGTCATATTGGCTCCGCCCCCTCACCATTGAACTGAGAGGGTTCTAGGAATATTGTGACGGTCTCCTCTATCAGGAGGCTTTCTAGGTACTGAGAACCCCCCCCCCTTGAATCCGCTACTGCCTTCCACTCTGACACCTACTGTATGACATTATTAAACTCACAATTTTGATTATTATTATTTTTTTTAAACTCAAAGCTAAGAACAAAACAAAATCTGGAGAAACTAAACTAAAAATATTGACAAAAACTTTTTTATATTATTATTATTATTTTTTTAAATGACTGAAAATTTCAGTAAATAACTAGTATGGTTTATAAATGTATTCTATTGTCAGGTCGTTTAAACTGGGTAACATAAATCACTGGGAGATGTGTCGTATATTTTATCCAATTTCTTTTATGTCAATTTTGTACATTTCTGTAATTTTTTTTTTCTACTGGCCCAGGAATGAGACCTATACTTGTAGGATTTATAATGATTGACAAATATGTTTGGTAATAAATCTGGCTTTAATATAATACTCCAGTCTGTTTATTAAATTTTTTTTTGTTAATGACACTAAAAAAATATAAACTGAATAATGTGTTCATTAATAATCTGGTCCAATTCACAAAAGTAGGGACTATTATTTCATTTAAGACCATAAACAGATTAAAAAAAGGTCTGTCACCTACATTTCATCTACTTCCAGTGTAATAATAAGCAAACACCAAAAGTGACAACAAGGGGAAAGTTTAATAACGTTTCTAAATGTTACGCTCCAGGGAAATATAGTGCTATAGATTGTTTGAGGATGGGGGTCCGAAATGTGTGTCTTGACTAGGGCTCCAGGAAGCCTAAATCTGCCGCTGGAGAGACCCACTATCTGTATATAGAATGATAGATCCAGCGGCGTAGCTACCGTCAGGCAGACCCCGCGGCTGCTTGGGGGAGCGAGTGCCAGCGGGGTCTGTGGCGGGCCCGGTGCACTGACACATGAGGCTGCTGATGCAGGCCACGACTGCCCACTGGCTGGCTGAGCTGAGTTTACACACTAACAGGAGAAGGGAACAGTCAGTTAGTATGTCTGATGCCCGGCCGCGGCAACAGTGCCCATGCGCGGCATGTAGTTGTGCTGCTGCAGCTGCCACTGGCCACCTGGGCATTGATTGACAGTGAGTGTCACACAGACAATCCCCACTGAAGCTGTACACAGAGCCTATTGGCTACTGTGCACAGGATGGGCGGGTGGGGGCGGGCTCAGGGCTGGGATGGCGGGGAAGCATGCTGAGCTGCAGCAGTCTGCTGGTCTTTCTGGCTCCCTCTGGGTTATGTGTGTGATGTCATCACGTCACACGCAGGGGAAAGTTAAACACACTGGAGAGGAGCAGGGAAGCAGCGAGGGAACATCACAGCAGCCAGTGAGCAGAGACAGTCCACTCCCAGTAGTCAGTCAGTCACTTGTTATGTGGGGGTGGGGGGTGCCACAAACTTTTTGGCAGGGGGGAGCAAAATTTATAGTTACGCCACTGCCTGAGACTTACAATGCAGAGGATATGTAAAGATACTTACAGTACAAAAATATTTATGAGCATAGAACACAAGTTCCCTGTAGTGTCTATTGATAAAGACATGACCATTACATGATAAAATGTGCTTGTACAAAAGCAGTAAGGGCTGTGAACAGAAAACCAAAATGCATTGGTTTCGTAAGTGTAACTTCTAGCCGCAGTTTATTGCACCTAATTTCATGGACACATTGCTCATAATTTGGATGAAGCTTTGGCATATAGTAGACAGTAATCTGTTTCTTCGCCTATGTCACGTACCTAGGGGCTGGCTGGCAACTTTTAGCCTAGGGGGCAAGTCCAGAGCACTGGCCCATACCCCCCATCTTTCAGGAAGACTGAATGCTTGTGCGCACCGGAGTGGGTGTGGCCTGTACCTTGATTGTATTGTGTACCTGCAGATTGCACATTGTGATGCTAATTACACATTATGCCGCACACCTTGATGCCCATTGCGTGTGATGGCAATTACCCAATGCTCCCCACACCGTAATGCCCATTACGCCCCATACCATGATGCCCATTACACCGCACAATGTGATGTCCACAGTGCCAGATTTGCCCCACAGTGCCAGATATTCCGCCACAGTGCCAAATACACATATGCCCCCACAGTGCCAGATATGCCCCCACAGTGCCAGAGACACATATGCCCCCACAGTGCCAGATATGCCCCCACAGTGCCAGAGACACATATGCCCCCACAGTGCCAGAGACACATATGCCCCACAGTGCCAGATATGCCCCCACAGTGACAGATACACATATGCCCCACAGTGACAGATACACATATGCCCCCACAGTGCCAGATATTCCCCCACAGTGCCAGATACACATATGCCCCCACAGTGCCAGAAACACATATGCCCCACAGTGCCAGAGACACATATGCCCCACAGTGCCAGAGACACATATGCCCCCACAGTGCCAGAGACACATATGCCCCCACAGTGCCAGAGACACATATGCCCCCACAGTGCCAGATATGCCCCCACAGTGCCAGAGACACATATGCCCCACAGTGCCAGATATTCCCACACAGTGCCAAATACACATATGCCCCCACAGTGCCAGATATGTTCCCAAAATGCCAGAGACACATATGCCCCCACAGTGCCAGATATGCTCCCACAGTGCCAGAGACACAAATGCCCCCACAGTGCCAGAAACACATATGCCCCCACAGTGCCAGAATTTCCCACCAGCAACTCACCATTGTTGCTGTCTCTCCATCTGCTGCTGCTGCTGCTGGGCAGGGGGTGTCCGGTGGGGTCCGACAGCCCTCCTGCTCCCCCGGGCCGCTTAGCCAGTCACTGGCTGCGGGCCGCGCTGGTCACCATCCACCTCCTCCAGGCAGCCCTCCTGCGCTGGCCGCGGCTTCCAGAACACGGCCGCGGCTACAGGAAGATGGCCGCCGGCCTCCTGCACTGAGGACATGTCAGCTTTCTGTGAATGCCTGGATGACATGTCATGTCTGGATCCACCCCCTACCCATTGCTCCCTGCACCTGTCAGCTGTCAATCAAATGACGAACAGGCAGCAATGCCAACCTCCCCTTCCTTCCCTCTTCTCAGTGTGCTGTGCCAATGCCGCTGCCAGTCCTCAACACTCTGCCCCCTCTATCTCCTCCCCTCTTCTTCCATCTCCTTCTTCTCTCCCTCGTTTCCCCCTCAGTCCCGAGTGCTGCACATACATTTTGTACTGCTTTCAGATCGCATCGCACGCACATTGCATGCATGCCGTGCAGTGCAATCTCGCCCATAACGTATGCGATTCTTGCAGCGTGTATGGGCACCTTTAGTGCCTGCAACATTTTGCGGACACAGCACTGAGATGGTGTATGCATACATGTACATGCACCCAAGATCTTCCATAGGATCGCATGTTGCATACACTCCCACAATCGGGCTGCAGCTTGTTGCAATGGCAATGTAAAAGGGCGCAAAATGTATGGTTTGCAGGAGGGCGCCGGACATCCTAGCACCGGCTCTGGGGGGAGATATATTGCTGTTTCTCCTTTTCATCAGCGACCAGAGCAAGCTCCTGCGATTAGCGATTAGAACGGGGCTGAAAACGGGAGCGTGCACCCGGCGATTTATTGCTGGGGCACACTCCCATCACTGGCAATATGGTCGCCTGCGACCATATTTCCAGCAATTTCAGCCCCTATCGCCCCCGTGTGTACACAGCTAAAGGCATGAAAATCTCAGAATGCAACAGACAGGATGCCAAGTCTGATAAGAGATCTGTACTGGAGGTGGGGAACACCTCTGGCCTCTCTCTGGACAATGTTACTCTAACCCCCAATCTGCTTTATGAGGGGTCTCAGATCTTAGCTGACATCCTAACTTCAGAGAACTCTACAGATTGTCACTCTGAGGGAATACCGAACCAATCTCCTAGCATCCTCCCTGGGTCACCAACAGTTCACAAGTACTGAAGAAATACATTGATAGCACACATAATAATAATAACAGGAGACATTATTTATTCGATCCGTCACGTGATTGGATCATGTCAGCCTACATTTGTGCACTCTGCATTACCAGCTTCACACCCTTTCCCCCGCTGGAGAAATCCTGGCAAAAAAAGCATGGACTATTTATTTATCTATCTCCGTCCCACGGGCTGGTTGCCCCCAAAGACAGGGCTGGGTGTAGTGCCGGCTCTTCATCTGTGATAGGAGCCGGGTGCTGCAGGAGAGTATCACACTCCAGCATCTGGCTCCTGTCACTGCAGAAGAGCCAGCAGTGTTACTACCTTCTAGGGTGACACCCCATTGCGGGCCACACCCGGCTTGTGAAGCCACAGTCTTAACCATTACCATTTATTTAAGCCTGCTCTCAGGTAATGCGGTGTGTGTTTGATGTTTCAGTGTTGGATAGAAATGGACTGCCCGTGAGGCTCCATTTGGCTCATTCAGGGTTATTTTAGACAATTTGACTCCAGAAAGCAGAAAATAAAAAACAATTTGCCAGCAAAATAAAGTGGGTGTGGCCTCAATACAAGGGTGTGGCCTTGCAGGAAAAAAGAGGTTTTGCCCTAAAACTATATTATGCCCCACACGCATGGAGGACAGATTAATAATGGGGCAGATGGAACTGCAGCTCCAGGCCTCCACATAAAAATTGGCCCAACGTCATGACAGCATGATGTTCATCAGACAGACAAGAGCTGGCCATAAATCATAAGTATTGAGAAGGCATTTCTATTTTACACATTTATGCAATGTTTGTACATTGAGATATTTATGGAGACACGGGTGCTCATAGTCAGTGCCGGATTCTTGTGTCAGGCCGCCCCTAGGCACAACATTATTGGCTGCCTCCCCTGACCTATTTTAAAATTGTCATTATTAAGTTAAAAGTCCTAACTTGGCAATTGCCAGTATAATGTAATAGTAAAAAGAGTGGGGGAAGGAGGGAGGGAGGAAGGAAGGATGAAAAGGAGGTATAAAGAAAGAAAGAAAGAAAGAAAGGCAGTGAGAGAGAGAAAGGAGGGAGCAAGAGAGTGAGAAAGGGAGTTAGAGAAAAGTAGAGCGGAGAGGAATCTCAGAGAGAGATGAGCACAGAGAGAGAGAGAGAAAGGGAGCGCAGAGAGCAGGGGCATAGAGAGAAAGGGACCACAGTGAGAGAAGAAGCGCAGAGGCAGAGGGAGCCCAAAGAGAGAGAGAGAGGAAGGGAGAGAGAAAGGGAGGGAGAGAGAAAAAAGGAGAGAAGAGAGAGATGGAGCACAGAGAGAAAGGACAGTAGTGAGAGTTAGAGTAGAAGGCAGGAGAAATTTTGTTGGTCGCACAAGACACAGTTGGGTGGACCCCCTAGATTAGGTTGTTGTGTTTCAGTATACTGAATAACTTGTATGGGGGTGTGCTACCTTTAGACATATGGGATTTACAAAATCAGAAAAGAAGAAAAGAGATGTCCTTTGTAGGTGCACCAGAAAAGGTGCACCTACAGAACTGCGAGATAAAATTTAGAACTGCGAGATAAAATTTAAACATGCGAGATAAAATTTAAACATGTAACAACAAATGAAGGTGGGGTTCACACAATTATAAAACCAAGGTGGCGGGCAGATGCTGTAGGAGCTTTATTTAAATGATGTTGTGTTTAAAGAACAGTGTGTTCCTGGTCTGTGCAGAAAGAAAATCTGTTCCGACAGGCCAGGGTACTTTAATGAGAGCGGGTTCCAAAAACCTCTTTAATATTAGCCTCTCATTGACGCTTGCTCATCTAAAAATGAGTGTGGTTAATACACCTATAGCCTGGGGGTGGCGTTGGATAAGGATCGGCACACAATGCAATGATTGGACAGTGTGTGTGTGTGACAGATCACTGTTAACTCCAATAGAGGAGGATCCTTTGAACGCCGTAACCCCCTTAGGATTAGTGTGCTGGGCCGGTGCAGTTTGCCCACAGCTGTCTGGTGTGGGTTGCCTAAGGTACAGGGGTACACTATCAAGCGTGGAAACGCTCTATAGTCTGATAGTGTGGACTCCCAGTGGCAGAAATTGTATCGCTGCACCGCCTAAGTGTCTGGTAGCACAAGTCCAATGGAGCCGCCTCCAATTGGACTGACACACTCAAACGTGAGCGCCTTGAAAAAGGCTGTAGCGTCAGTTCACTGTCTAAGTACAGAATCAAAATGCATCAATATGAAAAATAAAAAAGACTACAAACATCTGCCCACGCACCGCAGTAGTGAGAGTTAGAAAGGGAGGGAGAGAGAGAAAAGGATAGTGGAGAGACAGAAAGGTAGCGCAGAGAGAGAGGGAAGGAGTGCATAGAAGGAGAGTGACAGCAGAAATATTGATAAAGAGAGAGTGCTTCCCACTGACGATTTACGGCTCCCACGCGCACGATTCGTGACCATTTTCTTGTGATTTGCGTCCCTGCCTCAACTCACCCTCCATTATTCGCACACACACACACCCCCCCCACCCCCCGCGACACCCTTCCCATGACTACACTACCCCCCTCCGGTGACCGCTCTGTGACCTGCGAGGGAGGGGGATACCGTGCCACCACCAGCAGGTGCCACTCCTAGGCCCATGCCTCAAATCCGGCCCTGCTTATAGTGTATTGCAGTGGTTCCTAAAATGTGTGCCATGAGGTGGCTCGGGACCTTTGCAAGAGTGACTCCAGTTCTTGGTCAAGGAGTCAGGACAATTTATTTATGGTCATTGTAATGGGCAAAACCAGTGCTAATAATAAACTATGTGGACACACAGACATGAATACTGTCCCATCCCACATCATTTAACCTTTGGAAGACATAGGTACACAATTTTCTTTATTTTTATATTTTTTTTCTAAATTTCTCAATAAGAATCTTTTATCCTAGGGATGAAAAATTCTGATACTTCCGGCTGCCGTGATTCAAAAAAAGCTTGGAACCACTGGTGTATGGGTTCTACATGACATTTGCCTCACTATAATAGGCTCTTGAACATTTTCAGCTCCAGACCCATTAGGCCCTCAATCCAGGCCCTGCCCACACAATAACGCCCCTTACAAATTTTATCCCACAGATATGCCTCTGACACAATATTGTGCCCCACACAGTAATGCACCTTACACATGATGGCACACAGTTATGCCCCTGCACCATAATATGGCATCCTTATTGATTCCGGTATTCCGGCTCCGGTGTTGTGGCCGCAAATCTGCGGCGCTGTAGTTCATCGCTGCTTAACAAGGATGAATCGGGCCCAATATTTCTTAATGAACAAGAAAAAAACAATAATCCATAGTGTGTATATATACATCAAAGAAAAACCTGGCATTAGTAAATTCCCATGCATATGCCCTTTAAATGTCTAAATCCACACAAAGGGGTCAACTTACTGTGCAGAGATTCCCATAGCTTTGTCCATTACAGACACTGGATGTTGATGAAGTCAGTCATTACCGATACACCCTCTTCACTGCAGCAGAGGGTGAAATGCGAAGGCTGTCTGCGAAATGCGTGGCGAGCACGACATTCCGGAATAGTGGATACATATGGCCAACCAGTAGCCTACTGTAATCACCTTCACATATATAGCTTGTTTTATTAATTTATGATATTTGCACTAACACAATATTCAGAGGCACACAATGGCCCTTATTCTGATCTGTGCGGCCAGATCAGAATATGCGGCCAGGACCGTGCAGGCGAATCCCCGCCTTCCATACGGATCGCCACCTCCGTCCGTACGCGGATATGTGGCGGTCCGCATGAAAGTGGACGGGGATACGCCTCCTCCATCTTGGGAGCAGCCCCTGCATTCGATGGTCGCCGACCATCGAATGCAGGGCCGCACGCTCCACCAGCTCCCGCCACCCTAGACCACACGGACACTTGTCCGTATGAAATCATGTATGGGGGCGGGCAGCTGACATCCAGCGATGTCAGATGCCCGCCCCCTACACATGCGTCACGGCTTCATTACCATGCATACGCCCAGCGTTTGCATGGGAACGCCCATGAAACGCGGGGCGTATGCATAGGGTAATGAGGCTAAGTAGCCCTTCACGCCCCTCTCCGCCCCCTGTGCGGCGTCTAAAGAAAACGTACGGCGAAACCGCTTGCACATGCGCCGAGTGACCTCTGCACATGCGCAGACGACAAACATCGGCGGTACGACCGCAAGCGGAAAACACTGCACCGATCAGAATAAGGGCCAATATGTCATAAAACTACTGTGTGCCCTTAATATTTACAGTAGCGACAGATCAAAAGTAGATGTCTGTTCTCTGATACTGATTGAAGTAAACAAGCTGGGCATGGCTTCAATACAATAATTACATCACTCCCATCAAACAAACAAGCCAGTCAGCTTAGCAACATCCTGGTCTGATGATTCTATTTGCTTAACTCATGATTCTTTAGCTACTGTATTCTTTTTATACAGAGCATAGCTTTTATCTACAGTTGGATATAGTATTAATAATGGATGAGTGTCCAGAATCTTGTCTTGCTTGTACAATGTGATCACAGCCCTCGAGCACCCAAGTTTATTGCATTAATATTTGTGGTCCAACACGATACTTTGTAGTTTTCGTTAAAAATTTGGAAAGTGGAGAACACTACCGGGCAGGCTCCATGCTGCTACCGATGTAGGAAAGCTTCATTCCCTGAACCAAGATGGCCACAGAGGCTACTAATGAGCAAGTGTCTAGCCATCTTGAGACTGTTCAAGAGTGACACGGTTGGAGACAGTAGTCTATCACTTATCTCCAGTGATTCTACGATTACCTTGTATCTACTTACACTCACCAACTGGTAATCTCTTTTACTCTTGGCTCCACCCACCAGTGCATATAACAGTGAGTACTTTATTTCATTTCCCTATCTTTTACACAGGGCAGCATTGCACATATATGTTACTGGTCCGTGTGATGCTGCCGGGTAATTCGGCAACCAAATATGAATGACTTCACCATCGGAAAATACGAATCCTGAGAACACGGCAGCCTTGTAAATTTGCCGTATTCTCTGTTCGTATTTTTGGGATAATTATAGCCTATCCCGTTCGTGCCCGTACCGGCCGTAATTGTCAATCTTAGTAAATTTACCCCAAATGTCTAACTCTAACAGCACTCATTAATCACCTCCCAGCACTCTCCATCCCCCCTCCCCTCACTCCAATAAACACATGCCAGCCCACATCGCTCAGTACCAGGCTACTCTATACAAAAACTATTTGGGGGATGTCATGCATTGAGATATATTTTAGGGTATGCCTCAGCAGAGTCATCTATTACACTTTCTTTGCTAAACAGTCACAAATGTTTCACACGAGAAGAGCTAGAAGTATATTCTGCAACAGAGTCACATGTAATCTACTGCAGACAGTAAGTATAATAGTCCATACAGCAGTCACAAACATGCGCCAGTTTAAAAATGTGTATTGTTTGCAGTTGCACCAATACAAGAAGAATAATCTACGAGAAATGGGCATTCAATAAAATCAGAGAATCCTCTACAGCAGGGGTCAGGGAACCTTTTTATCTTTTACCCCAAAATATATTTAGATACGCCGACGTTACCCCCTTGATTTGAAAGGAAGGAAATCATATAATTGTAATACACACTGTGGGGGGTATTCAATCTCCCGCAGCCATCTCCCAACGGGGGAGATGGCTGCGGGGCCCTATTCAATGCTGTCTTTCCCTACAGCATTGAACAAGGGATCTTGGCAGACTGAACCTGACTTCACAAGCAGTCCGGATAGTTCTGCCGAGAAGGGCCGGGAAGTGACAGCTCCTGGCTGCAGCTCACTGATTCACGCCCTCTTCTCGTCCTGCTGCAGGTGGGACAGTGAAACCCGTCTGCAAATTGTCGGTCAAGCAGACCGAGAACGGGACAGGGTCACAGCTGTCGGGCTAGCTTGACAGCCGTGACCCAAGACTGAATACCCCCCTGTACCCCCAGAAATGTATGATATATCCTGCTAGTATGGTACACAGCCTGGCAGCGATTGATGATGATGAAGATTACCATGTATGGCTGTGTGTCGTATAAAATTTATATAGCCATTGATAATGTGACGTCCCTATTAGTATTTCAAGATGATTTTTTGCCCTAGACTAGAGATTGGTATACAATAACCAAGCAAAGAAACTCGGCGCCACAGCGGCAGTACAAACTGTGTGCTGCCGAGATGGTGCAGCAACTAGTCGACTCTACTGAAGAAGTGGGCGAAGTTGGAGGCGGGGCCCAGGACATCATGCAGGGAAGCGTGTTATACACAAGGGCCTGATGCACTGCACTGTGTCAGGTCCTTGTACACTACAGTACTGTAACACACACAGCCGGGCATGCATATAGAATCTATATATAGATTGTATATGCAATTAAATTAAATTCCTGGGGGTAATGGACGGTCGCGCTGCCGAGACACAGCCGGGCATGCATATAGATTCATATGCATTCCCGGCTGTGTCTTGGCAGCACGACCGTCCATTACCCCCTGGAATCTCATTTTTACCCCATTTAGGGTAATTTACCCCTGTTCCCTGACCGCTGCTCTATAGGAAAGTATGTCTTATGATTATAGTAAAATCTCTGTCCAAGAATTCCAACGAAAGATTGGCCTTAGATAATTAATTATGACTATTGTGAAAATGATTCTATTTCAACTATTATTCCAGGTCTATTAATTAGCATGTGAGTTTGTGGGTGAAATAGAGGGGACTGGGAGACTGTAACTGATGATTTTGGTATTTTGAGTGCATAGGTGATCCAGTATTTTATAAAAATGCATCACATCAGTCCCTGCCCCAGTGGAGCTTACAATCTATATTCCCTACTACATCAGGGTTGCCGACCCTCCCGGAAATTCCCGGGAGTCTCCCAAAAGTCGAGTCCCCCTCCCGGCCCCCCGGAAGGGTGGGCAACCCTCCCGGAATCTGGGGGACCCCCCTGGGCCCCCCGAATCGCGGCATGTAAATGGTCTCAGAGGAGGGGGCGGAGCTAAAATGGCACAATCGTGTCATTTTAGCCCCGCCCCCTCCATGGAGATCAGTCATTTCTCCTATTTCCCGTAATGGGGCGGGGCTTAATGATGTCACAGTCAAGTCCCACCCCCCGATCGGGTACGGAAAGTGTCCTCTCCGGGCTTCTCCCGGAGAGGAGCATAAGTCGGCAACCCTGTACTACATATACACGCACACATAGACATTCTAGGGTTCATTTTGTTGGAAGGCAATTGACCTAGAAGAAGGTGTTTATGTAGGCTTGGTAAGGTAAGGAACCCCACCAATACTACAAGTCCCGGCGCTAATGCTGTGTTTAAGATATATATCTATATTCAATATATTAATACACCAGCTGCTGCACAGGTCAGGTGAGTTCGCCTATACTCACAATTATAGACTAAACACAAGAAAAAAAAGAAAAAGTATGACGCTAAGCGCTGCTGTGTATAATTTGTACTCTGAGTAGTTCTGCTGAACAGATGATACTGGACAGACTGTTTGACTTCAAATTTATATTATTAAAATTATATAATACAAATATTGGCTACTAAGATATTGCTAGAATAGCCGCACATAACAAATACATATATACACTAAATAAACAATACAATATGCATAAAATTATCTAAAATATTGCTCGATGAGAAGTAGCACTTGGATATGGGGTCTCCAGGTCTAAATTAGTTGCAAGCCTTAAAAAATTAGATGTGGTCAATATTAGATAACAACAAGACGTTAATATAGGAAATGAAGATCCGCAGAGTAAAGGGTTATTAAGCCATTGAAGGTAAATATCTAAGGTAAAGATACTATCTTATATTGACCACATCTAATTGTTTGCGGCTTGCAACAAATTTAGACCTGGAGACCCCATATACCAGTGCTACTTCTCACCAAGCAATATTTTAGATCATTTTATGCATATTGGGGCAGATGTACCAATCTGCCTATAACGTTTTTTTAAATATCGAGTCCCGCTTCTCCAGCATAACGTGGAGAAGCGGGCAAACGTTATAGGCAGATGTATTAAACCCCCCCACCCCCCGAAGCCGATAAGGAGAGTTGTTATGCCCAGTGTGTACGGCTCTCCTTATCGGCTCCCCCAGCGCTCCCCCCCCCCCCCCCCGGCCGGCTTTCTGGGCATGCGCGAGATCTCGATAAAACCGCGAGATCTCCAGCGCAGCCCAAGCCAGAAGCAGGGCTAGCGTTGTCCCCACATTGGGGGATAGGACAACGCTAGCCCTGAGCTGGCGAAGTACAAATTATACACAGCAGCGCTTAGCGTCATACTTTTTCATTTTTCTCTTGCGTTGAGCCAATTGACCTGCTGATATATTTTTGGATTGTAGGAGGAAACCAGAGTACCCGGAGGAAACCCACGCAGGAAGGAGAATATACAAACTCCACACAGTTAGGGCCATGTGGGAATCGAGCCCATGACCTCAGTGCAGCGAGGCTGTAATACTAACCATTACTATTATCCAGTATGCCGCAGTTCTGTCAGTCTGATTTATCTCTCATTTGCCAGACTCAGAACAACACTGCAACTGCAACCATTGCAAAACACATCTGTTTTCTGTACTTTTCCTTAGTAGTACCTTACTTATTACGGTGTACACAATACACAAGCAATCTATTGTCTTAACGCACTGACTGGAAAGCGACACCATTGTTTACTATACTTATCATTCAGTGGCGTAAGTTTGTCCCAGTTGCCCGGAGGCAAGATATATATTGCCCCACCACTCACACACACAACCTGAAATATCTATCTATCTATCTATCTATCTATCTATCTATCTATCTAGTGAGAACACATATATTTTAGAACTCCACAGAAGTAATATTGATGGCTTTCAATTAACGAATTTAAACTTGCAGGGGAGGAGAGGTGCCCCCTTGGGAGCAGGAGCCCGGCGGCAGATGACTCCATTGCCTCCCAGAGTTCTGCCTCTGTTATCATTACTTATCTTGCAGTATTAATACATATGACTGCTGCAGCATTGTACATGTCCTATCCCCTAATAAATAACCTTACTACACCTGATTCAGGGATGATAGCTGCATTGATATCGAGAAGAGGGCGATTTTTTTGGACTGTTCACATGTCACAGTGATTATTACCGCCAGAGGAAGCAGGGAGAATCTGGAAACAGATAAGTGGAATTTCAGGGGGTGTTGTGGGTGGTAATGAAGGTGGCTAGCTAGACATGGGCATGTCACAGCCAGCGACGGGTACTTCTTTATTGTGGGGTCCCCACTCCCCCAAGTACTCTGTCAATGGCTGACCATCCACGGTACTCATGTGACGGTTGGGGGGCCTTGTGTAACAAGTGTCCTCCTGCTGTGGCATGACACCACTGGCTCTTGGAGCCCAGGGCTGGTTCCAAAATATGGGGGACCCCTACATTTTCTGTCCCCTGGATTTTTTTTTGAACCAAAAGCCTGGTGCTGATTTCTTAAATATGGGGGACCTCTATGATTTTTGTCGTCTGTATTTTGGAACCAAGACCGGCTCAATGAGCCGATTTTCAAACATGCGCTGTAGTCTTTTGGAAGAAGGATTAATAATTGTGTCACATTTAGAATACGCTGACTGCCCACATACAGTGGATTAAACCATTGTGTGTGTCCAAACATTTTTTATCTTATCAAAGGGACTTTGGGAGTGTGGGCAGGTCCATGTGATGTCATGACATCACACAGTTGTCGCTCAAGGCTTCTCTGGGAATGTTTTGGATGACAAGATTACTGTATGAGGTCCCATAACTCCTCCTGGGCCCTTGGCAAGCGCCTCGATTGCCTTGTGGAAAATGTCATCTCTTGCCATGAGTCAAACATGGCCTTAGGGCTGTGTGCCATCTTAGTATGCTGGCTGAGCAGAGCACTGTGGGGGGTGGAGCTGTTCAGCCAGGTCTTCATGCAGCTCAACTTGGCCCATAGCCCAGCTCTCCTGGTATTTGGCGGAGTTGCCAGGTGGCTAGTCCACCTCTGAACTCCCATGACACCCAAGGTTAAACATGAAGGAAGAATTGTACTGATCTGGATCTTGAGTCTGTGACTTGCGCAGACTGACTGACACCCATACAAGATCCTTTTGTGTTGGACGACGGTTCATCCTATAGAACAATAATCATCTATAACATACCTCCAGGCTATGGGCCCCATTCAGAGTTGATAGCCATCGCCCAGCCAGGAAGAAAACCCGCTCCATTAATATCTGTGAATGAATTATCGTAGACTGGTATCCTCCATCTGCAAATCCAGGCGCAATTCCTGAACCGAAGGTTTTCTCAGTCTGTGCAAATGTGAATAATTCTGACCCTTCCATAGCTCTGCGACAGGCTGATCGAGGCCGACGCTGACGTCATACACCCTCCCTTAAAATGCCTGGGCACGCCTACGGTTTTTTTCGGACACTCCCTGAAAATGGCCGGTTACCGCCCCCAAACATGTGATTTAACCATTTGAGTGCCAACATCTCTGTGAGAGATGTTCACAATATCCGCTAAAATCGCCGGCGTCGCTCACATTTGTTATATAAATTCAAATAAAAAATGTGTAAAAAAAACCATTATATTTCCTATATAAGGTAACATTATGGGTCATCATGATGAATAAAAATGTTTGCTTGACATATTTCACACCTATTTTGACAAATTCACTTAGCACAGGGTTGCCGACTTTTACAGTCTCCTCTCCGGGAGAAACCCCTGAGAGGTGACTGTCAGCATCACTTTTGGGGGCGGGGCCTGATGGAGACATCATCAGTCCCTGCCCCCAGTGCTGCAAATCCCGCAATATGCGGGTCTCCGGTGAAGGGGTGGGGATAAATATGCATGGTTAGCATATTTAGCCCCACCCCTTCCGCCAAAAAAGCCGTGAATCGCGGCAATTTAAAGCTTCTGCAACCAGGTACATTAGGGGCGGAAGGGGGTCTGCCGGAATCCGGGAGGCTTGCCCACCTTTCCGGGGGGCCGGGAGGGGGACACGATTTTCGGGATCCTCCCGGCCATTCCGGGAGGGTTGGCAACCATAAGCGAATCTAGGGGGGTGGTCTAGGGGCATTAGCCCATTATGTAGCTGAGGGATGGGGCTTTCCAACGAGCCCAGCCTCATGTCTCTAGCCCCCTGGGAACCAGAGATACTGCCAGCCATCCCTATAGGATAGCATGGGACCCGCTAATTCCGACCCCCACCCAGTTCAATGGCTGCCAGTTCCCCCTTTGGCATCGCTGAAGCTCGAGGTTGATCTCAGTCGAACCCAAATCGCTGGGCCTTCAATCTGATACCAGTCTGGATCCATATGGGTTAATTGGTTCCAGGGATATTGAGGTTAAACTGTTTTTTTTTTTTTTTCATTTCTTAAATGTAATTTCATGACTGTTTATGTTCTTTGAGGGCAGATTTCTCTGGAACCAAACAGCCCAGTTTCACGGGACCAAAACATTTGAAGCCAACTCAAAAGTTCTTCAATATGATACTGGTCTCATGTAAATGGGTCAGTTGGTTCCGAAGATATACTGTAGCTGGTCGGTTAAAGGGGGGTAGGGAGAGGGGAGTGGTTGTCTCTCCCCCTCACACCAGAAAATGCAGGGACTAGGCTGGTGTATAAGGGGTCAGCCTGGGAATGTCCCTGCATGATCCTGGGACCATATCATACCTCCCAACTTTTGACCTCAACAAATAGGGACACGCCCGAAAAGGGGGCGGGGCGTATGCAAATGAGGGCGCAGCTTATGCTAATTAGCCGCTACCTCATTTTCATACGAGAATAGACGCTGTGCGCATGCGCACAGCGTCTATTCCACTAGATTGGGGGGTCTCCCAACTGCCACCCCCCGCAGCGGGACAATGCCTGCCGCGGGTGGGACAGAGGGACAGGACCCGAAAATCGGGACTGTCCCTCTAAAATCGTGACAGTTGGGAGGTATGCATATTCCTGGGTATATCCCAGCATTTTCTGTTGTGAAAGGGGTATTATTTCAAACAGCCGTGACCTGCAGTGCTCTGAATACAGCCGGGCAGCCCCCTGCTCTCTGCCCAGCTGTCAATGACTGTCACCCCTGCAGCTTCCGCTCCAATTCTTCTCCCCGCTACCCCGACATCACGCACAACAACAGCACGCACAATATTTCAAATGTCCACTCGGCTAGAGGGGACACCAGGAGGGGAGTGGGAGCGTGCTCTGCGCTGCGCTCTGCTCCTCTCCCCATAGAAGCAGCTGCACCGCTCTCCATCTCTCCCTGCAGCAGCAGCGAAGGCTCATATAAAAATTGACAGTAAGTGGCACTTTTGGGGGCATTGCAAGTGGCGGTATGTGGGGGCATTACACATAATGGTTGGCTTAATGTGTAAGGGGCATTATGTGTGCAGCATCATGTGTAAGGGACATTATGTGTGCAGCATCATGTGTAATGGGTACTATGGTGCGCAGCATCATGTGTAATGGGACCAACCATTACCATAATTCTAGATTCGCCTATGTTGGCAACCCGGGCTTAGCACTTGAAGGGTTCATTTACAATTCATACACAATTTCTGACGATATTTGGTCCCGCGCATGCGTGCTATGATCTGTATGCATGCACAGTCCCTCGATAATTGTTCGATTTGTGAATATTATATATTACAGGCAATAAAGGAGGACACTTTTTTTCAGAACTTACAAAAGAAGGACTGTCCTCCCTAAAGGCATACCGCCCAACTGTTCCATGTTGAGAAGAGGGACATTCGCGAAAGGGGCGTGGTTTATGCAACTTAGGATGTGGCGTATGCAAATGAGGACCGCACCCCCGTTTTCATCCGCTGCGCCCCTGAATGCGCCTCTGAATGTCTATTCTGTCAATCGGAGTCCACGTGGAAAAATATGAAAAGTCCTCAGAAATTTTAAATCACGAAAAATATTTACATGCGGCGACTATTTTTATGTCGACCTTTTTTTGTTCCAACAAAAAAAAATGTTACTCTCATTTCAACCTTTTTGCTTGTATTCACCTTTTGTCAATGTCGACATTTTGCATATTGACCTTGAGTGTCTTTACAAACACTGTTGACCTATAACCGGGGACCTTATTGTCAGGAGAACACTGCTCTGCTGCCTGTGCAGATAAGGCAGATCCACAGGGAGTGTATACATAGCTCTGACCGGTCACTGGCTCAGGGATCCGCCCTCTCTCCCCCAGTCCCCGCTCTTACTGCATGCACAAATATCCTATAGGGCTCTGCAGCCAGATAATATCCTACAGGGATCTGCAGGCATGGGGAAGCTGCTGAAGGTAGCTCTCATCGGGCTCTTCCTGGCATTCCTAGGGGAGAGGATACTCCAAGTAATGTAAGTTCCACATTCCCTTGCAGTGGATGAAGTTAGTGTTTTGCATACCTCTCAACCTGACCCTCTCCAGGAGGGACACATTTCTCTGCACCTGGACTTTCCTCTTGATGTATGATGGCCATCCCCTGTGGTGAAGCACCTTTCTCATCAATTAACCTGTTCAAAACAGGTGATGGCAATCACAGATTAAGAGGAAAGTGCAGGAGCAGAGCGATGTGTCCCTCCTGGAGAGGGTCATGTTGGGAGGTATGGTTTTGCAGTGTAACCTGATGCATGCACAGAGCTGGGTGCAGGTGTTTGCACTTTGTATAACGCTGCTCAATAAATTGTTATTTTTTTTTTTTTAAACAAGTGAATAAATTGTTGCTTTATATGTAAATACCAGACATAGCAATAGAGGGGGATTGCACTTTATACTCTGCAAAGTCAATTTATTCAATATCATGTTGATCACAGCAGACAGACAGTCCCTGGGAACTGGGCACAGAGATTATAGCTGGGGTAGCCAACCCTAGTCCTCGAGAGCTACCAACAGTGCATGTTTTGCAGGTCTCCTCACAGAATCACAAGTGAGCTAATTAGCTCCATCTGTGTATCTTTTAAAATGTGTCAGTGATTAATGAGTGCAGCTGTGCAGCAGCTAGGTTGTCTGGAAAATGTGAACTGTTGGTAGCTCTGGAGGGCTAGGGTTGGCTACCACTGGATTATAGTGTAGCTGTGGAAGGGCTCAACTATTGGTCTCCGTTTACCTGCTTGTCTGTTGCTCTAATTTTATTTATTGGTTACCAGTTATATAGCGCACACATATTCCACAGCGCTGTACAGAGAGTAGTTAACTGCAGTAAGGGTCTCATAGAGTTGGGGGTGTCTGCAGTGTAATGCTCTCATAGATTTGGGGGTGTCTTCAGTCAAAGGCTCAGAGTTTTGGGGGTGTTAGCGGTCGAAGGTTTTCAGAGATTTGGGGGTGTTTGCAGTGTACAGCTGTCAGAGATATAGGGGGATCTGCAATGCTTCCAGAGATTTGGAGGTGTCTGTTTATAATTATCAAAGATTGAGATCAGTTCTATTAATTGGGAAGGGTGCGAGGTGCCGCTCCAACTGCGTTTAAAAATTGGTAACGGCACCTGATCTTCCACCCTTTGCAGGCTGAGTTTGCTGATAATTGCTGGCTACCCTATGGGGCAGTGAGTACTTTTCTACGATTCTGGCAACCGTAAAGTGCGGCTGCTGCTGCAATGATTCAACCACTTAAGGGGGGTATTCAATCCCCCGTCACTATATCCGACTGGGGAAATAGCAGCGGGTGTCTATTCAATGCTGTCTTTCCCGCATTGCATCTCGGCATAAACAGACCCGACTTTAAAAGCAGTGGGGCCCGCTTTGCAGAGAAACGATGGTTGAGCTTTTTTGTCATTCCGCAGGCGGGAGATTAATAACGAAAAACAGTCGAGTGGGGCGAGAATGGGCCAGGGTCACTACTGTCAGACCTGGGGATTGAATAGTCTATAAATAGTAAAGCAATCATTGCCTTTGCTGTGTTTGGGGTATGATTGGAACTATCGCCCCCTCTCCTGGCTTTCAGGTTTTGTAATTGAACCTACAGTAGCACTCAGCGAAGAATGAAGAAGCAAATACATCAGTCAGCCAACTCCCTGATGGTCAACTCAGTTCTCGGATCATCTACAAAAAACATGTTCAATACAGTAACCTCGACTTGCTGATTCTGAGTCTGATTTGTTGGGGTGTGAATTGAAAAATCGAGGATTTCCAACACTGGGCCTGATTTGTGAACAATTGCACAGCCCATAGTTACCTCCCCTCCTGCATTCTGCAGGAGACTCCCTTAAATATCAGCAATCTCCCCCTCTCCCTCATTAGTCTAGCAATCTCCCTCATTTCACCTAGCCCACATTACACTGTTACAATTTTGTGGAAAAACAAGGAGTGAGAGACAGATACATTCACATTGAATCATCAGCACCATTTCCCAGCACTTTAGCAGTAAAGTATCTCTTACTAACTGCTTTTGGATAGAAGTCATTTTACAAGATTCCTCTCAGATGTAGCAGTACACACCCGCGCTTCTAGGTGCCACGTTCACATATATATATATATGGAACTAGACACGCCCGTTGGGTGGAGCATGACACGCCCCCTCAATGATATGCTGTGAAATTCTACTACCAACTATAATCTCCCTGAAACTAGTTTTCAAAAGTAGGAAAGTATGGCACAGCCACAGGGAAAGGCAGAGAAGCAGCTGTGCCATTCTGTCCAAACTAAATGCATCTGTAGGACATAGGCACGCACCTTCTGCCAACATCTGCGAGATGTGATGGTACAGCCTCAGATCACCATCGATACCATCAGCCGCAATGTTTGCAGGTCATGGGTCAACCGGCTGCAAATGATCCCACAAGACCAGTTCTGTACATGTGTACAACAGGTCGTGTGTTTGCACCGGCCTCCCAAATATCAGATTTTGTATGTAAAGCATGGGGTCTAAAATCCTAGTCCCCCTTCAGAATTGTGCTGATTGGTTGTTGACTTAAGGGCTATATGCTGAAACAAGTTTATACTGTGCCAGCGCTCTGGTGCCAGTGATAAAATCTCCCTGTGAAACACCAGGAAGTAGCTAAGTAAATAGCAATCGTTCCACCATCCTTTGGTGGAAGATATAACCCTTTGCAGCCTGCAGGTGTCAGACACCGCTACCCTTTGTCCAATTGTCATGATTGCCTATTGTTAAGGTCCATTATTGTGTTTTTTTAATGTATTTATTTAAATTAACATTGGAACAATATTCCAACCATCGGTCACTGTGGGCCCTGCCCTTGGTCAGTTTATTCGGAACCCCTCTGCTTGGTCCAGGAAGTCTCCGTCTGATACAGCCACAGATCCAGGACTCCCCACACCTGCAGGCAGTGGTGGATTTACCACTAGGCAATTGAGGCACTTGCTGGGGGGCGGCACACCAGGTTAATAAGGTCAGGCGATTCCATTTTGTATGTAATCATCACTTATTTTATATTTAATCTGCAACTGATAGGAGTGGGATAATGGACAGCAAATTGTGGTCCTGCAGGTGTTATTGGGTTGAGGATGAGGCTGCTTGAGGCGTCTGCATTGAGCATAAAATGAAGGGAGAAGTGATGTGATGGGGGGCAGAGAATAATGTGCCTAGGGGAGGCCCGACCCCTAAATTCGCCCAGGAGGGTGTTTCCATCTTGTAGAACAGTGTACACGAACAGACCCCAAAACATCGGATTTGTAAGTAAACCAACAGGATCCCATACACATCCAGCCCATAGATGGAAACCTGCACAATGGATACGTTTGTACTACAGTGTCTTTTATTTTCTGGTAAATTGTGTAAATGACCTTTTTCTAATCTTCCTTTTGCAGACGTCGAGGCAACGTCTTCCGAGAGATAGAACCTGTGGACCTTCCCAACTGTCAGTACTTGAAGGGAATAGGTGAGTGTCTGACCTCGTATGGCCAAATGACAAGATTTATTAGTTACATTTTTTGTAACACCAGCATATTCCATTAGTGGCAGTTGCAGAGCAACATTCCAAAATTCAGACCGGGGAGCCCACCAACTGCTACATCAAATGCTGTCAAACGGGTGTGGTGTATGGTCCCGGCAGTCAGGATCCCGACTGGCCGGACTCAGACAGCGGGGCAAGTGCAACAAAGCCCCTTGCAGGCTCGCTGCGCTGGCCACACTGCGGGCATGGTGGCTCGCTGCGCTCGCCACCTATTCTATTCTCCCTCTATGGGGGTCGTGGACCCCCACAAGGGAGAATAGCTGGTGGCCGTCGAGGACCCCGACTGCGGGGTAATGACTGTCGGGATCCGACTGTCGGGAAACTTTGCCCTCCGGAACCCACTGGCTGTGGGTGTGGCTCCCCTATTTTAATTGTGTACTGTACCACAGCCCCACCTCTGCAACTGCCAATGTTAATGACATTTTCCAAAAAATAACAGCATTATGTTACTTGGTGTCAGATGTACTAAAGCTTCTAAAACTGAAATTCGATGGTGTTGCCCATAGCAACCAATTATATTCTATAATTTATCTTAGATTCTGATTAGTTCCTAAGGGAACCTTAGATAAGCACAGTGTTTAGCATTGCTGTATCACAGTTATGGGATCATGGGCTCATTCCGGTCTTATTGGATGGAGTTTGTATGTTTCCTGCAGTTTTTTGGGATTCCTCTTATAGGAGGAGGTTTATTGAAGCTTAAAGAGATAACATGGAGAGGGATAATGTAGCATCCAGTCAGCTCCTAACTGGCATGTTATTGGCTGTGTTTGAAAATGACAGGATCCGTTTACACGCAATGTTGGTCTATGATCAGAGGGTTGTTTAAGTGTGGAAAAGAACATATGTAAGTTTTGTGTGAGCTGTGTAGAAGGCTGGTATAGCCTATGGAGGGTATATGAGTGAACCAGGAATTTGATAGGCTTGTCTGAAGAAGAGAGTTCAGGGATTTGTAGAGGAGGCTAGAAGAAGGACTTGTGCATGGGAGAGGTTACCGCAGAGTGAGTGCCACCCCAAAACAAGCCTTGTGACCATGACTGGGAGTGTGGAAGAGAGAACCCGGTCCTGCACAGAGCCAACCGGCCAAGCTGGGAGACAATTTGAGAAGTAAAGAGATATATGTTGGTGAGCTCTTGCTTCTTAGGATAAATAATTTGTATTGTGTGGTGGGAATTTTATTAAGTAATTATTGTGTTAATAATAATAAAATGGCATTCTGTTATACGGGCCAACATAGATGGTGGGATGTGGAGAGATCATATGGAAATTTCAGCATCATCTGCAAAGATATTCCTCTGGATCTGTGAATCTGAACTTGGACCATGGTTAGCTTGAGCATTAATTCAAGTGCACCCCCCCCCCCCCCCTTGCCTTGCAGCATAATCCGAACGGTCCCGTCCCCCCACAACGTAACCCTAACCATCTTGTAGAACAGTAGACTATAAGCCTTTACCGTCCACCCAGTGCACTCAATCCTCACACTCATGAGTAGATTGGTACATGGTTGACATCAGAGGTCCTTTAGCCCACTTGGATTAGCATCTACCCTAGTGCCTCCGCATTGCAGCTCTGCTTTGAGCTCTCGTTTCCAGACCAAAAGATGCCTTCAGTGCACAGTGCTCACAAGAACAGAGAAGAACGTCTCAAAATTTTGGACGAGACCGTAATGCCTGGTGGTTGCATGGTACTCTCCTGACTGGGTTTGTGGGCAATTAGGTGCATGCATTGACCCCAAGAGAAGAGACAGAAGATAAGAGCAGGGGTCTAAAGAAAGGTTGGATAGGTTTTTTTCCATGCTTACTGCAACGTTTGACCATGGATCTGCCCATCTTAGAGAAATGAATTGTGGGCCAAACATGGCTTTGGCTCGGGTATAGTCAAATAACAAGTCCTGTAATGCATTTATGTTTTTTGCAGAATTTGGGTCTGAAGATATAGATGTTCTACCTAATGGACTGGCCTTCATCAGCTCTGTAAGTACATGCTATTCTTAGTACATACTGCTGGCAAATAATGATATTAGCGTCAGGATGTAGCAATGAATTATTCGGTCTACATAATAGTGGATATTTGGGAGTCGATTCACTGGGGTCATTACATGCAGATCGGTCATGTGAATTTTTGTGTTCTACAATGTCACTTCTCTGTATAGTTAGCTAGCTCCCAAAACCGTGAAGAGATTGGTTGTGGTTACAATAATCAAACAATCATTTATTAAAATGTCATAAGAAGTGATTGTTTTCACACTCAGCCAGCAGTACAGTTAATCCCTGCAAACGTTCTATTACACATCCATCTCCGAATATTTGTGTTCCTGCATTACCTAGAAACGTAGAAAAGAACCACTTGTCCCACCTCGTCTACCCATGTACATAAACACACCTATACACTAGGGTTAATGTTTGCCTGGGCGAATTAACTTTAGGACCCAGTGGAAACCCATACAAGGACGGAGAGACTATACAAACTCCACACAGATAGGGCCAATGGAATTAACCCATGACCTCAGTGCAGTGAAGCAGCAATGCTAACCATTACCCCATCAGTGCTGCTCATATATAGAGGGTGCACTACATCGACTGACTGGGTTTTCAGTTGTGTGATCTGATGCTCCCCTTTTTTTTTTGCTGTTTTTGGATTCCAAAACAGATAGTGTAATGAAGGATACTCAAAACACGGGAGAGTTATGTTATAGGGAAAATCCATGAAATGTGACATCATTTGTACAAAGGGATCTTACAGTTATGAAGAAACAACACTTGGAGTTATTATTATGAGGTTGAATCAATATAGAAGGTTTATGACTTTGGTTAAGAGTCAGTATAGGGGGCAGGATATAAGGCAACATCAATACATGTGTGTCCAGGGGTAAGCTTGGAGGACACTGTGTGTGTCCGGGGGTAAGCTTGGAGGACACCGTGTGTGTCCGGGGGTAAGCTTGGAGGACACCGTGTGTGTCCCGGGGTAAGCTTGGAGGACACCGTGTGTGTCCCGGGGTAAGCTTGGAGGACACCGTGTGTGTCCCGGGGTAAGCTTGGAGGACACCGTGTGTGTCCCGGGGTAAGCTTGGAGGACACAGTGTGTGTCCCGGGGTAAGCTTGGAGGACACCGTGTGTGTCCCGGGGTAAGCTTGGAGGACACCGTGTGTGTCCCGGGGTAAGCTTGGAGGACACCGTGTGTGTCCCGGGGTAAACTTGGAGGACACAGTGTGTGTCCCGGGGTAAGCTTGGAGGACACAGTGTGTGTCCCGGGGTAAGCTTGGAGGACACAGTGTGTGTCCCGGGGTAAGCTTGGAGGACACAGAGTTTTCTGTGGTCATTAAAATGCTCGCTATTGTCTGTGGCAGTAAATGGGATGATTTTTGAATTGTGTATAAATTCCTAGAATGATCTCTGTATTGTATATAGTTACTGTGATCCATATAGTCATTGCAGTATTTTTTAAAAAAAAATTCATTATTTGTGAGGTAATTTTTGTTTTACCCTAATAATACTGGGATATATGTCCCGCATCTCTCTCTAATTACTAATACTTAGTAGGGTAATTAACCAATAGAGAGGTGACAGACAATTGGAATGCCGTTAAGTGGTTAATAGACAGCTCTGCCTGCTACTGTACGGTCTCTAGTCCCATCACATCTGCATTGCTCACATACCAGTCTTCTGTTTCTTGAAGGGGCTGAAATATCCGGGTATAGTAAAATTTGCGCCTGACACACCTGGGGAAATCTTCCTGTTGGATCTGAATGAAGAAGAGTTGCGCCCGTCCCCTCTACGTATCAGCAGAGGGTTTGACGTGTCATCATTTAACCCTCATGGAATCAGCACGTACATTGATGAGAAGGGTAAGAAGTCATTAGCCATGTCCAGGTCAACTATCACACAACATCAGCGGGGAATATTGTTACAGCTTGCTCAGAGAACCGGCCCCGGGGCCCCTTCTGCCAATCTCTCACTGCTGTTCTAAAAGTACCTTCCACCCTTGGCCTTCTTGTCAGCATAGCAGTCTCACTGCACCTCAGGCTGGTGGCTCCTCTGCTGTCTTCACTGGCGCGGTGTGACGTTATTACGTCACATTGTATAATGAAAGTTATTGTACAGGCTGGGTGTGGCTACCATACATACATACATACATACATACATACATACATACATACATACATACATACATACATACAGTGACCAGTAATAGCAATTAGGTAACTAAACATTTTGGTGCTATGTGCCAAAAAAGGAATTGGTGCAGCCAAAGGTACGCATCAAAAATGCAAGGTATAGGGAAGGGGTGTTGCCACGTATTAGTACCAATTCGCATTATACCACATACTGCACCAAGTACAGCCCCTTAGAGACTCTGTGCCAGGATTACGCACACTGTAATGTCCATATTATACAGCACCAGGGCAGTCGAGAGGTATGCCGGGCCCCGGTAAAATTTTAGGGGAGTGGCCTAATTACGGGAGGCGTGTCCACCTCCCGCTATTAGGCCACACCCCAAAACATTTAGGGGGGGCGAAAACGCACTTACAAAGTCGAGGGGGGAGCACTGCTGCTGCCCGGGAGAGAGAGGGGGGGAAGGGGGGGTTGGACGAGGGCCCCTAACGGGCCCCTCCAACAAGCCTGGGCCTGGGTAATTATTACCCTCCCCCCCTCCCTCTCAGCAGCCCTGTACAGTAAATTGTAATGCCCATTATATATTATGCCACACCCACATACCATAATGCCCATTACATATTATACAGTACACCGTAATGCCCATTACATATTATGCCACACACCATAAAATGCCCATTACATATTATGCCACACACCGTAATGAGTATTACATATTATCACACACACCTTAATTACTATTAATATTAAGCCGCACACTGTAATGCCCATTGCATATTATCCCACACACAGTAATGACTATTACATATAATGCCACACACCGTAATTGCTATTACACATTGTAATGCCTATTGCATATTATGCCGCATAACTGCAGCTTACCTACATGCTTGTTGTCAGGAGTTTCTTACTTGATATCAGGGGTTACATCTTGTTACCTGGAATTTACATGGTCCTTGTAGAGGTTTCATGTGTTTTGCTCTGCGCGACTCCTCCTGCCTTTGTGTCAGGGGAGCGGCGTGCTTCATGAGACAAGCATGCCGTTGCTGTATCCTGGGTGCGTGGATCGGTGGCAGCAGGAGGCAGAAGATCCGCCACTGTATCCTGCGAGCGGGGAGGGCGGCAGCAGGGTACCGATGGCTGTGAGCAGGGGGAGGTGTGTCCTGGGCCCTGCCGCTCTCTTAAGAGCACCCCCCTGATGGCGGCCCTGCTCATTTGCATGTGTCGATCATTGCCATGTCAACCTATTGCTTGTAGTAACCTTTTGATATTGTTGACTTTGAAATTGGGACTGCAAATATTAAGTATCCCCCGAATATAACACTGAGGGACCGCAACAGTATCTGTCTCCTATCCCTGCTGCCATCTCTCCTCCCCATGGGGGACGAGAAGCTGCCTATGTATCAATATCGGGCAGCATCACTTTGGGTCCCTGGGCTACCACCATTCAGAGGTGGCGGTAGCCCATTGTAGCCGGGGCTTAGCACTGACCGCACAGGCACCCATGGCACCCGTAAAAGCGTATCGCAGGGACGTGCTTCTTTTCCGAGCCCCTGCGCCTTCAGTGACATACAGTACATCCCAGCGATAGGATCACATATTGCAATGTGATTCTGGTGGTAGATCCCACCCACTGCGATCCTATGCTAATGAGCCCCATCCTCTGCCAGCCATCCTAAATCCTCAAGAACAAGGTTCCATTTCCGGTTCCTTTACTCTGTATGAATGCAATTACAAATGTTTATCTTTAAAAACAATGTAACTATGAAATAGCTTAACATCCTGCAGTCATAGTGACAGATAACGTTTATCTTTGTAAAGAAAGGTTCCTTATCTTCATTCCCGCCCTCGGCAAATACAGACAGTCTCATTTACTGGTGCTTATTAGGAGAAAATTTGCCTTCCCCGGTTTATGTACTAAAAGGTTCTGTGGTCAGTAATTCTTCCAGTGCAGTAGAAATAATGAACAGTTTCACGAGTTGCAATAAATAATCAATATAACTTGTAATAATGTTATTATTGCAATTATCTCAAATAACAAAAAATTTACAGCTCAATAAATCCCAGCGTGATCATAAACTGCTTCACATAGGGCCTTATTCTAGTTCACTCTTTCTGACAAATTCCTTCTTCGATGGACAAAACCATGTGCACTGCAGATGGGGCAGATGTAACATGCAGAAAGAGATAGATTTGGGTGGGTTATTTTGTTTCTGTGCAGGGTAAATACTGACTGCTTTATTTTTACACTGCAATATAGATCTCACTTCGAAGTAAAACCTCACCCAAATCTAATTCTCTCTGCACAAGTTACATCTGCCCCACCTGCAGTGCACATGGCTTTGTCCATCTAAGAAGGAATTTGTCAGAAAGAGTGAACTAGAATAACCCCCATAGGGCATTATTGAGTGTTATACCGTATTTCATTAGTCACAATTTAGACTCGCTGTATATTGTATGACAAAGGAGTGAAAGGAATCGAATGTTTATAAATATTTAATTATGAAAGCCAATCATTTTACACCCTGGGGAGAACGCAGGATTTCAAGAGTGGTGACAAGAGAAATATGTTATCAACAAGTTGCTTTATTGAAAAAAATATGAATATTGTGACAGATGGCAATTTTTTTAATATTTATTATTATTCTTATTAATACTGGTCACATTTATCCCTATAGCATCAGTACTCTGACCGATTGTAAGCTTTGTCTCCCCCTTGTTTCCAGATGACACAGTTTACCTTTTTGTCGTGAATCATCCTAACTACCAAACCACGGTTGAGATCTTTAAATTTGCAGAGGAGGAGAATGTTCTCGTGCACCAGAAAACTGTTAAACACCCGCTCCTGCACAGGTACCGGAAATTGTTCTACAGTAACTGGAACGATTTTTCCCCTGCAGTTTGTGGATCCAGTTAGAGTAACTGCTAATAGACACATTATTAGACTTTGGTATACTATACTTGTCCTGTAACTTACAGTAACAAGGTGAATGGTTACCAACAGCGGCTCCTACCTAAGCATAGGAGGGGGGCTGCCACTGGCCGCACTGCCAGCTCTCCCCCACCGGCCAGGGTCCTGGCACCTGTGCAATGTAGTTGTCAGGTACTAGACTGGGAGCATTCACAATAGCGGCAGTGGCATTGGAACTGCACATGCTCAAAAGCCTGGCTTCTATGGGCTGCATTGGCTGCAGTCCATACAAGCCGGCTAGTACTGCACGATTAGGCAGGGAATGGCTTGCTACATGAAGCCAGCTCTTTTCCTTTTCCTATCGCAGCCTGGACTGGCAGTCCCTATAGGAATTCATTGACAGTCACAGTGATGCCAGTGCAGTCTCATGGATATTTGGCTTCACTAACACTGAGAGGGATGGTGGATTTTACTGGAGGGGCTGCAGTCCTGCAGCCCATAGGTAGAATCTGCCACTGATGGTTACTATATGATTTTATTTACAGCAATTATGTTAATATATATAAGCCTTACTGTGTTTATGTGTACAAAGTGTATCTGAAATAAAAATAAATGTGTTTTTATGATTTTAGTCCC
The DNA here is from genome assembly GCF_055691185.1 of Crinia signifera. Classification (NCBI taxonomy): domain Eukaryota; kingdom Metazoa; phylum Chordata; class Amphibia; order Anura; family Myobatrachidae; genus Crinia; species Crinia signifera. The sequence goes on along the minus strand of NC_139221.1, from coordinate 306,556,119 downwards.
AACCCCAAGATATCTTATTATGGTATGCAAATATTCCAAAATACGGAATAATCTGATATCCAAAATACTACTGATCCCAAGCATTTTGGATATGGGGGACTCATCCTGCATCTAGTTTGTATAGTACCCTGTGAGCTGCACTCTGTGACCGCTGTACCCGGATTATTGTGTTTAATTGCTATTCTCTGTTCCTTGCATTATTATACATACTACTGCTGCCACCTGGTGGCCAAATGCCTGCTGATTTTGGGCTTTTGACTTTCTAATGGCCATGATTCTTGACTTTTCGACTTGTGTAAACTCCGGCTAAGTGACTACCTGTGTTCTTGCCTCGCCAACTCACTGTTTTTATTTTAATTTGGGGAGCCCAATAGAATAAAAGGATGGTCTCTTATGTCTCCATCCCTAAATTGGGGGAACTGCAGCCTGATGATACCCATTGGTTACCTCAGTGACGATTGGGTGGAAATTTTTGGTAGTTTCTAACTGAATACCCTGTAGAATAGCCAGCTCATTGTAGAACACAAATTATATTTGGACGCCTTCTAATGACAGTTGCTTTAACCCCTTCCCGACAATTGACGTACATTTACGTCATGGTCGGGAAGTACTTCCCGACACATGGCGTAAATGTACGTCATGGCATTTAACTGTCACCGCGTCTATAGACGCGGTGACAGTTTCAACATGTCTGCTGTCCCTGACAGCAGACATGTCCGTGCATGCCCAGGGGGGGCTGCGATGCCGCCCCCCCGTCGGCGATCGCTGTGATTGGCTGTTCAGTGTGAACAGCCAATTACAGCGTTTTCTGTGTCACCGGCGAATAACGTTCGCCGGTGACACGCGATCGGAGGTGATTGGTGCTGTAAAGTACAGCACCAATCACCGCGGGGTGTAAGGATGACACTGGTGTCACCCCACCTCACCCCGCCCGCCCTCAAAGGCCGTGATTGGTCCGTCGGACCGACGGACCAATCACAGCCATGGAGGGGGGTTTAAACTAACGGTGACTGCACTGCAGACGCCATTCCGGTCTGGAATTGCGTGCAGTGCGGTCACCGTGCCTAGCTGCCGCGATATACTGACCAGAACCTTGCAAAATACTTACCTGATCCTTGCAAATATCTTGCCTGCTTCATCACTGCTTGTAGTGTGCTGGATGCTTCCTGGATCCTGTTACTTGTGACTTCCTGTGTTGTGAACTTGTGCTGCTGCAGTGTAATAGCGTTAGTTAGATAGAGAGAGATAGAGAGAGATAGTGTCAGAGAGTGCTATATTTTGTGCTGCTGCAGTGTGATATAGTTATAGAGAGAGAGATAGAGAGAGATAGAGAGAGATAGAGAGAGATAGAGAGAGATAGAGAGAGATAGAGAGAGAGAGAGAGAGAGATAGAGGCCTAGTGACAGAGAGTGCTATATTTTGTGCTGCTGCAGTGTGATAGTTATAGATAGAGAGAGATAGAGAGAGAGAGATAGAGATAGTGACAGATTGTGCTATATATTTTTTATATAACTGACTGCTGCCCCCCCTTTTGTGCTGATCAGTATAAATTAACTGATCAGCAACTTTTTGGGGGCGCAGGTTTTTTTATATATATATATATACCTGTCGCTGCTGCTGCAGTGTCATAGAGTGTTAGATAGTGAGAGATAGAGAGATAGAGAGAGATAGTGACAGAGAGTGATAGAGAGTGCTAAATTTTGTGTCTGCTGCCCCCGCCTTTTGTGCTGATCACTATATCTGAGGTGATCAGCAACTTTTTGGGGGTGCAGAGGTTTTTTTTTTTTATATATACCTGCCAGTTGCACTGTCAGTTGCACCAAAGGTTGTGCACCTGCTGCCCCTCACTGGTAATCAGTGTCGCATCACTGATCACCTTTTTTTTTTTTTTGTGTGCTGTGGGGTCTTTTTTTAATTTTTTTTTTACACACACTGTGATTTTGTGGGTGTCCTGTGGCCGCTGTGCGCTGATCAGTGACGTACATCACTGATCATCTTTTTCGGCACAGGGTTGATCTATTTTTTTTTTTTTTTTTTTTGATCAAATTCCTGTTGCCTTTGAGCGCTGTTCAGTGACGGACGTTACTGACCAACATCTGTGCTCAATTTTTGGCGCAGGACCTTTTTTTTTGTTTTTTTTAACCCCTTCAATTTTTTTTTTTAACCCCTTCAATTTTTTTTTTAACCCCTTCAATTTTTTTTTTAACCCCTTCAATTTTTTTTTTTTTTTTAACCCCTTCAATTTTTTTTTTTTTGTATAAAGTATTTTTTTTTTTCTGCACTACATACACACTACACACTACATACCCCCCGGGTTGAAATAAAGTTTGTACCCCCCCCTACACTATACACGTGTTGAAACATTTCACTACCAGTAACACAAAAATAAAAATGGCATCCCAAATGTCATCCCAAATGTCATCCCAGTCATCCAGAAGAATTTATTCAGCGGAGGAGGCATATGCCATGCTTGCTTCTGACTCTGACACAGCCAGTGATGCAAGCGGGGAATTTGAAGGATTCGCCTTAAGCTCCTCTTCCTCCTCTGGTGATGAGGGACCCCCTCAAAGACGCCCCCGTAGAGCAGCTGAGACCCCCCCCCCAATAATTGATCTCGTATGGACCCCACCACCAGACAATTTTGAGCCCCAGGTTCCTGAGTTTTTGGCCATGCCAGGAATCCAATTTGATTCCACAGGTCTCAGAGAAATTGACTTTTTCAAATTATTTTTCTCTGATGATTTTATAAATTTAATGGTGGACCAAACTAATTTATATGCCCAGCAGTTTATTGCTCAAAACCCCACGTCATCATTTGCTAGGTGGACCCCTGTAGATGCAGTAGAGATGATGACGTTTTGGGGTCTGGTGTTTCATATGGGCATAGTAAAAAAGCCAGAAATTAGGCAATATTGGAGTACAGATGTTCTGTACAGCACCCCATTTTACCGTATGGCCATGCCCCGGGCTCGATTTGAGACGATCCTTAAATTTTTGCATTACAACGATAATGCACAGTGCCCACCCAGAGATGATCCCACCTTTGACCGGCTATTCAAAGTCAGGCCGGTCATTGATCATTTCAGTGCCAAATTTGAAGACATGTACATCCCAGATAAATTCATTTGCATAGACGAGTCCCTTATACATTTTAAAGGAAGGGTTAAATTCCGCCAGTACCTTCCCAGTAAGAGGGCAAGGTATGGCATAAAAATGTATAAGCTGTGTGAAAGCACCTCAGGGTACACTCACAGGTTTAGGGTATATGAAGGGAAGGATTCAAGAATTGAACCGCCAGAATGCCCCCCCTCCCTCGTAGGTGTTAGTGGAAAAATTGTCTGGGATTTAGTGCACCCCTTCCTGGATAAAGGTTATCACCTATATGTGGATAACTTTTACACCAGCATCCCCCTGTTTAAGGCCCTTGGTTCAAGAGGTACAGCAGCTTGCGGTACTGTGCGCAAGAACCAAAGAGGCCTCCCAAAAACGCACATTGCCCAAGTAATGAGAAGGGGTGAAAGCAGGGGAATATGCACCGAAAATATGTTGTTGGTCAAATATAAGGACAAGAGGGATGTCCTTATACTGACAACAATTCACGGAGACAGTACCACCTCCGTCCCTGTACGAGGTATCAGTACCCACACCTCAAAACCTAATTGTATCCTGGATTACAATAGGTACATGGGCGGAGTGGATCTTTCAGATCAGGTACTGAAGCCGTACAGTGCCCTGCGGAAAACAAAAATCTGGTACAAGAAGCTGGCCGTGTATATCATCCAGATGGCACTGTATAACGCTTACGTGCTATTCCGTTCTACCGGCCAGAGGGGGACATTTATGCACTTTCAAGAGGAAGTCATAAAGGGCCTAATATATGGGAACCAGCAGGCAGAGGGCCCCAGTACAAACCCGGCCTATGTATAAAGGAGTGTTTTAAAATATACCACACATCTATGGATTATTAGGTTCATAATTTCACCGTGCTTCGGGGGTCTTGCTAATGCCACATAGCACCCACCATTCATTCCACCAGAATCTGAGCCGCAAAATCCAAAAATCACTCCTTCCCTTCTGAGTCCTGCCATGCACCCAACTGGTATTTTTTGGTCACATGTGAGGCATTGCCGTACTCGGGAGAAATTGGGGCACAGATTTTGGGGTGCTTTTTCTCCTTCATACCTTCTGAAAATGAAAAATTTTGAGCCAGAACTGCATTTTTGTGTAAAAAAATGTAATTTTTCATTTTCACTGCCCACTTGTATCAAAATTGGTGAAACCCCTGGGGGTTTGAAATGTACACTATACCCCTAGATGAATTCCCTGAGGGGTGTAGTTTGCAAAATGGGGTCACTTGTGGGAGGGTTCCACTGTATTGGTGCTTTGGGGGTCTTGCTAATGCGACATAGCACCCACCATCATTCCACCAGAATTTGTGCTGCAAAATCCAAATATCACTCCTTCCCTTCTGAGTCCTGCCACTTTTTGGTCACACATGAGGCATTGCCGTACTCGGGAGAAATTGGGGCACAGATTTTGGGGTGCTTTGTCTCCTTCATTCCTTCTGAAAATGAAAGATTTTGAGCCAGAACTGCATTTTTGTGTAAAAAAATGTAATTTTTCATTTTCACTGCCCAGTTGTATCAAAATTGGTGAAACCCCTGGGGGTTTGAAATGTACACTATACCCCTAGATGAATTCCCTGAGGGGTGTAGTTTGCAAAATGGGGTCACTTGTGGGGGGGTTCCACTGTATTGGTGCAACATAGCACCCACCATTCATTCCACCAAAATCTGTGCTGCAAAATCCAAAAATCACTCCTTCCCTTCTGAGTCCTGCCATGCACCCAACTGGTATTTTTTGGTCACATGTGAGGCATTGCCGTACTCGGGAGAAATTGGGGCACATATTTTGGGGTGCTTTTTCTCCTTCATACCTTCTGAAAATGAAAAATTTTGAGCCAGAACTGCATTTTTGTGTAAAAAAAATGTAATTTTTCATTTTCACTGCCCAGTTGTATCAAAATTGGTGAAACCCCTGGGGGTTTGAAATGTACACTATACCCCTAGATGAATTCCCTGAGGGGTGTAGTTTGCAAAATGGGGTCACTTGTGGGGGGGTTCCACTGTATTGGTGCTTGGGGGGTCTTGCTAATGCGACATAGCACCCACCAAAATTCCACCAGAATCTGAGCTGCAAAATCCAAAAATCACTCCTTCCCTTCTGAGTCCTGCCATGCACCCAAATGGTATTTTTTGGTCACATGTGAGGCATTGCCGTACTCGGGAGAAATTGGGGCACAGATTTTGGGGTGCTTTTTCTCCTTCATACCTTCTGAAAATGAAAAATTGTGAGCCAGAACTGCATTTTTGTGTAAAAAATGTAATTTTTCATTTTCACTGCCCACTTGTATCAAAATTGGTGAAACCCCTGGGGGTTTGAAATGTACACTATACCCCTAGATGAATTCCCTGAGGGGTGTAGTTTGCAAAATGGGGTCACTTGTGGGGGGGTTCCACTGTATTGGTGCTTGGGGGGTCTTGCTAATGCGACATAGCACCCACCATTCATTCCACCAGAATCTGAGCTGCAAAATCCAAAAATCACTCCTTCCCTTCTGAGTCCTGCCATGCACCCAAATGGTATTTTTTGGTCACATGTGAGGCATTGCCGTACTCGGGAGAAATTGGGGCACAGATTTTGGGGTGCTTTTTCTCCTTCATACCTTCTGAAAATGAAAAATTTTGAGCCAGAACTGCATTTTTGTGTAAAAAAATTTAATTTTTCATTTTCACTGCCCAGTTGTATCAAAATTGGTGAAACCCCTGGGGGTTTGAAATGTACACTATACCCCTAGATGAATTCCCTGAGGGGTGTAGTTTGCAAAATGGGGTCACTTGTGGGGGGGTTCCACTGTATTGGTGCTTGGGGGGTCTTGCTAATGCGACATAGCACCCACCAAAATTCCACCAGAATCTGAGCTTCAAAATCCAAAAATCACTCCTTCCCTTCTGAGTCCTGCCATGCACCCAAATGGTATTTTTTGGTCACATGTGAGGCATTGCCGTACTCGGGAGAAATTGGGGCACATATTTTGGGGTGCTTTTTCTCCTTCATACCTTCTGAAAATGAAAAATTTTGAGCCAGAACTGCATTTTTGTGTAAAAAAAATGTAATTTTTCATTTTCACTGCCCAGTTGTATCAAAATTGGTGAAACCCCTGGGGGTTTGAAATGTACACTATACCCCTAGATGAATTCCCTGAGGGGTGTAGTTTGCAAAATGGGGTCACTTGTGGGGGGGTTCCACTGTATTGGTGCTTGGGGGGTCTTGCTAATGCGACATAGCACCCACCAAAATTCCACCAGAATCTGAGCTGCAAAATCCAAAAATCACTCCTTCCCTTCTGAGTCCTGCCATGCACCCAAATGGTATTTTTTGGTCACATGTGAGGCATTGCCGTACTCGGGAGAAATTGGGGCACAGATTTTGGGGTGCTTTTTCTCCTTCATACCTTCTGAAAATGACAAATTTGGAGCCAGAACTGCATTTTTGTGTAAAAAAAATAATTTTTCATTTTCACTGCCCAGTTGTACCACAATTGGTGAAACCCCTGGGGGTTTGAAATGTACACTATACCCCTAGATGAATTCCCTGAGGGGTGTAGTTTGCAAAATGGGGTCACTTGTGGGGGGGTTCCTAACTTTTAGCATCTTATGGTGCCTAGAAACCTACATGGTGCCTAAAAAATAATCTCATAAAAAGGAGGCTCCAAAATCAAGTAGGTGCTCCTTCTATTATGAAGCCTGTGGTTTGGTCAACGTGCACACTAGGGCCACATATAGGATATTTATGAAAACAAAAGAATTGGGGGAATCAATTTTTAGTCACATTTCTCTAGTAAAATGTACTGTGTTCCTTAGAAAAATGTATTAAAATTGCAAATCTGCAAAAAAAAAATGAAATTTTGAAATTTCACCTACACTTTGTTTTAATTCCTGTGAAACGCCTAAAGGGTTAACAAACTTCCAAAATGCTGTTTTGAATACTGTGAGGGGTGCAGTTTTTGAAATGGTATCATTTATGGGGGTGTCTCACATACAAGTCCCTCAAAGTCACATCAGAACTGAACTGGTCCCTAAAAAAATCAGTGTTTGAAATTTTCTTGAAAATTCGAGAATTTGCTATTCATATTGTAAGCCTCCTAGTGTCCAAAAAAATTAAAAGGAAGTTGAAATAATGATGGAAACATAAAGTAGACATATGGTCTATGTTAGTTATTAACTATTTTGAGTGGTATGATTATTTGTCTCACAAGCAGAAAATTTAACATTTTGCAAATTGCAAAATTTTCCATTTTTTCACGACATTTTGGTATTTTTCACAAAAAAACACAGACTGTATCGACCCAAATTTACCACTAATTTGAAGTACAATGTGTCACGAAAAAACAATCTCAAAATCACTGGGATAAGTAAAAGCAAAAAAAAGTTATCCCCACTTAAGTGAGACATGTCAGATTTGAAAAAAAGGGCTCTGTCAGGAACGCAAAAACTGGCTCTGTCAGGAAGGGGTTAATTGCCTCATTGTTTTCTTTTGTTCTTTACAGTGTGTGACTTGTGGCTCTTGTGGCTCCCTTCTTTTGTCTTTTTGGGGGTACATATAAGTGTTCCTCCATGCTTGGGGATTCCATTCTGCTTGTGGTCTATGGCCTTGCCTTATATTTTGCTAAGTTGCAGTGTTGGGCCAGTGTAATTCTTGGTGCAGTGCGTTCGTCTTATTGGTTAGTTTGAAAACAAAGAAAATGTGGTGTTCTGAAATATTGTTTTTAGTCTATTGTTCTACATTGTCCTGTAAGCTCTGACATGTTTTTCTATATTGTTCTTTTGGTACTTGTTTCCTAGCACGGCGCCCGTCGGGTCCCATCGCATACCTTAAGTTATGGTATGCGACCCGATTTTAAGCTTTTAAAGACCTTCCCTTATGTTACCAGGTGTATATTTGTGTGCCTGTTTATGTCATTTTTGCATTGTTTTTCCTCCACCACAAGCAGCTTCTGCTGATTTAAAATTACATCCAGCATCTGCATACAAAATCTGATGGTAGTGTGTACTACCCAAACAGTCTAACATTATTTGGTATACAGATACAGCCGCATATAATGATATAAGGCATGCCTATATTTTGTGTGTCATTTTGACTGCGCATACCAAATTATATTACAGTGTATGTCTGGGAAACCCTGTAGCAGAACATTTTTTTTTTTATGCAGAGACATTCATAATGTCAACACTGGAAAAAGGTTGACATAAAAAGGTCAACATTGTGTTTTTTTGGTGTCTGTGACACCTGAGCTTGACACACTTTACCATTCCCAATCATAGTCCATGTGTGTGGCACGGTATGGAAATTTTAATGTGAAAAACTCATGTCAACTTTCTGCTTGTTGACTTTTTTTCTTGTGTCGACGTTGTGTATGTGGACCTTTTGACTGTCGACCTATCATAGGGATCCCCATTAGTTAATCAGACTCACAATTTTATTATATATTATTACTTGTATCTATATAAAGTATATATATTGTATTTTCCAGTGTCAATGATATTGTCGGGGTTGGTCCTGAGAGTTTTTATGGTACGAATGATTTCTACTTCACGGATTTCACCATGGGACATCTGGAACGCCTCTTCGGATTGTCGTGGACGAACGTGGTGTATTACAGCCCCGGTGATGTCAGAGAAGTGGCATCGGGGTTTTTTAGCGCCAACGGAATTGCAATGTCAACCGATAACAAGTAATTTATTTTAGCTTTGAATTTTCATTTGAGTATTTTACCTTTGTGTGTGTAAGGAAACATTGGGGGTTATTCAGACCTGTTTGGGTGGCTATGAATTCACAGGCCATCCGATTGATTGCATGCATACAGATAATAACGTGGGTTTTTTTGACTGGCCGTAGGCAAGGTGATTGACAGGTTGCTGGTGTTTGTGGTGGTAACCAGACGATTATTGGGAGTATCAGTGAAAACACAGGTGTTTTCATGGAAGTTTTCTTCTCTGGCCCTGTGAGCAGGTCTGAATAATCCCCATTATAATGTGGTACTAATGCTTTCACATTCCTTGTAAAACATCTCTCTTTCTCGATCTCTAGCACATAGGCCCTTATTCTACTCGGCTCGGTACGGCCCGCGTGCGGCCGTACCGCCGATGTTTTTGTTCTGCACATGCGCAGAGGTCATTCTGCGCATGTGCAGCCCCCTTCGCCGCAGACGGATTTCGTCCGCCGCAAAGGGGGCGTATAGGGGCGTGAGGGGCTTCAGCCCCTCATTACCCTATGTGTACGCCCCGCGTTTCATGGGCGTTCCCATGCAAACGCGGGGCGTATGCATGGTAATGAGGGCATGACGCCCTCATTACCATGACATGGGGGCGGAAAGCTGACGTCGCCGGATGTCAGCTTTCAGCCCCCTTTCAAGCTCCCACACGGACGATTGTCCGTGTGGTCTGAGCTTGCGGGAGCTGCCGCGGCGTGCGGGCCTGCCTTCGATGGTCGTCGACCATCGAAGGCAGGGGGCAGCTCCCACCATGGTGGAGGCGTAGCCTCCACCATTTTTGTGCGGATCGCCAGCCGTCCGTGTACGGACGGCCGTGGCGATCCGTCGGGTGGGCGGCCCTTGGTTTGTGCGGTCGGAGCCCCGTGTGCGGCTCTGACCGCACCAACCAGAATAAGGGCCATAGTCAGGTCTGTGTATAAATATCCATAAATCTGGGGCGAGATAGGGCTGCAAGGGGGTGAGTTCTGATGCCATCGCTGGTGTTTATGATCTGTGGCGAATGTAACTCGCCCTTTTTTGCATGCAGGGGGTAAGTTAATTGTATTAGGTCAACAGGGCATGGAGCAGAGAGTCCCGTAATGTGTTAACTCTCTCTCCTGCTAACCTGGACCGGCAACAAGCATTGTATCCACTAGCAATGCAGGATCCCCTGTGCCCACATTAGGAGATGCTCAGGGTAATGCGGGTACTCAGGCGATTCATTATTTTGGGACCAGAATTTATTTTTCATTTGCTTAGTGATGAATTTGAAGGGAAATGTATCAAGACCTGGAGAGCGAAAATGTGGAAAACAACCAATGAGCTTCTGTCATTTATCTAGCGCAGTCTTAAGCTGGTTACTTTGAGCAACGTCTCCAATGCTTGATGCATTTCCTCCATTATCATTTAAAACCCAGCTGTGTGGAACACATTTAACGAGATATTACCTATTCAGGGCTGCTGAATGATGGGCCTAGATATTGTGGGGGAGTTCTGTTTCAGATGGGATGTTGCTATGGGCAACCAATCGGATACTATGTATTATCTTCTGTAAGGTGCAAAAGAAATAAGACGTAGATTCTGATTGGTTCCCATCTGAAATAGAACTCCCATCTTCATCCAGAGCGTGCTCATGCACCATTGGGTGCTGTCTGAATACGCAGAGGTGCAGTGAGAGGAGTCCGGCTATGTAAAGGCGCAATGAGGGGGTTCCTCCTCCGTCATCTTCTGAGGTGTGGCTACACCTTCCGAGTAAGCTCAGACCTAGAGGTACCAGCAACCTTCTACCCGGCTCTTTGCATCCCAGGCCATATAATCTGGTGCCTCCTAAAGCAGTTGGTAATTTAGGGGTGACAGCCTCCATCTGATAGTTTTTTTTTTTTTAAAGCGGCAATCATTTACACTGCAAAATCATAAAGGTTTTGCAGTGTAAATGATTGCTGCTTTAAAAAAAAACAGGAGATTTCTTACCAAATCTCTCACTTTCTCTCATCTTATTAAATTTTCCCCCATTTTTTTTATCAATTTGACATCTCTATGGAAGAGGCGGCATATTTTCCCCCCTTCTGATGATATGCATGTATGAATCAGGCTGCAAGGGAGAGATCACTGTCATTCGGCGTGCAGCGAGTAGTGTGGAGGCATAAAAAGATCAGACTTTTGTCTTCGTAATGTTGGTTCCTATAGACAGTGTTTAAAATCTGAAATAAATTGTTTTACATTATGAAAGGTTTAGAGAGGGGATTGGTTAGAGATCTGCACACAAAAAAAGGGGGAAAATTTTTTTTTGTACCCTATTGAATCAGGGTATTGACCGCTATATTGAATTCTGCTAGCGGGGGGTGCTATCCTATCGACTCAATACGATGGTTGCAATAAAAGAAGAGAAAGAAAAGTAGTCGTAGCGGATGCACACCACATTCATTTGGGGTAATTATTGTCTTGATGAGTTATTATTTTGGTTTTATATCTTAAGTGGGGAATCCTTTTAATCTTTATTATTATTGGGATTCAGGATACACCCACTGTAGTTTGCGAAATACAAGAAGATAAAATTGACATACAACATGTACATACGTATAGTGACAAAAAGATAAGAATAGGTGCCCAATAGGTTTTTAAAATATAGGTAGACCTATATTTTATATAATGATTCCAACAGAGATCAGGATTATAAACTATGCAGATAACGGGGTTCCAACCCAGAACTACCATGATCAATAATATAAATATGAGGAGCACTAAATATTGGAGACCTAAGATCTCAATATTCAGCAGATGTATGACCAAGTGATCGATTAGCCCCTCGAAGTGAGCATGGGCAACTTCAATCAAAACAAAAGTCATCTTTCAACATGAGAAATTGAATTGTTATACTATATGCTCAATGCAGGGCTTAACTCCAGGCAGCATACTTCCGGATTTACGCTGCCGTTGACATTCCATTGGCCCAGAATATACCACCTGACACGCGATGCTGGTCACGTGACCTCCGCGATGACGTCACGGCGTAAAAAACGTCAGAGAAAGGGCGGAAACAAGCCCGACTCACCGCTACACTATCCTGATACCCATTGGCCAAATTTTAATTGTGACCCGAGTCGCACGCATTGATTGGCGGGCTTAACAAATAAATATGGCATGGGGGAGATCACTCTCTGGTTAGCTTGAAGAAGCTGCTAGTGCGAAACACGTGTTCTAACCTGTGTTTATAGAGTTAGACATAGGGCTGTATATGTATGGAGTAGGAAATATGTCCTCGTTATGCTGTTAATATTTTGAAGCTTGTGCCTCACGACCCAACCTTGTCACAAGTATCACTAAGCATTTAGTGTGCATAGTGAGTCTGTTATTGCACCAGTAGGTGTCAGTACTGTACTGCACATTATAGCCAGAAAACAATTATTGGATGCTAAAGCTATACCAGCAGTCCACCTGTTTTTGCAACATTGTAATACTTAATATCTCTGGGTAAAAGACAAATAACACACTGTTTAATAAATACAGTGTATGTAATATAGGAATGTGTATTGCCAATACATGTGGAAAATAAAACCTGTATAAAAATTAAAATACAGGCTAAGTGTTGAAACTGGGATAGAGGCTATTGCCCATCCCAAACAATAATACCAGCACAATTTATATGTGTAATAAAATCAACATTAACCACATTTTCACTACGGCGACACATCAGTAACTATATTTGGTACTCTTTACTTAGAAGGGCGCCCATCATGGCCATCTCGGGCATTGAATGCACTAAAAAATCGGGTGCGATGCGACCGACGAGATGCCCGAGATTTCCCATAGGGAACAATGTTAAATGTCTCAATTTACCCGATTTTCCTGTTCAATGCCTCAATTGACCCAATTTTTCCATAGGAAACAATGTTAAATGGGCCACAGAGGCCAAATAGGCACCCTGAAGTGTATAAAACCCACCCGAATTGTTAACGCCACCCCACGATCAACGTCAACCCGAAGCGTGGCGAGCACAGCGAGCCCGCGAGGGGCGGCGGTACGCGTCCTACTACCTTTTCATACCCCCACTATCCACGTCGGCGTGGAGTTGAGAATAGAAAGTGTGGCGAGCGGACGCAGATACCTTCACAGGTATCCGCGTCCCCTCGCGGGCTTGACAGCTGTCCGCGTCCCCTCGCCATGCTTCGGGCTCGGTGGCTCGCTGCGCTCGCCACACTTTCTATTCTCAACTCCACGCCGACGTGGATAGTGGGGGTATGAAAAGTTCGTAGGAAGCGTACCGCCGCCCCTCGCGGGCTCGCTGCGCTCGCCACGCTTCGGGTTGACGTTGATCGTGGGGTGGCGTTAACAATTCGGGTGGCCATTATACACTTCAGGGTGCCTATTTGGCCTCTGTGGCCCATTTAACATTGTTTCCTATGGAAAAATCGGGTCAATTGAGGCATTGAACAGGAAAATTGGGTCAATTGAGACATTTAACATTGTTCTCTATGGGAAATCGCGGGCATCTCGTCGGTCGCATCGCACCCGATTTTTTAGTGCATTCAATGCCCGAGATTTTTTACTAACGATGCCCAGGATCAAAATCGTGGGCGCCGTTCTAAGTAAAGAGTACCCTATATTTATGCATGAGGTGATCTGTGCATCTTATAGATCTCCATAGAACTCAGAGTAACACCTAATAACAAGTGTTTAATAGGGGTCCAGCAGAGATACACACAGCATTTAAGTATGATATGAGACTTAAAAGCCAATAACAGGCACCACGTGAGTCACACATAAGGGACTCAATCATACCACACTGTGTATCCCGGTGATATAAATCCCAAGCTCATAACAGGCGCCATACTATACAGCCCGGTCTACCTATATTTTAAAAACCTATTGGGCACCTATTCTTATCTTTTTGTCACTATGGGCAGTATTCAATGTGAATACTGGCGACGTGCAGCGAATCCTGTTTAGGATTCGCTGCACATTCGCCACTGCCCGCTGCGTTCCGGAGCCTCGCCGGCTCCGGTATTCAACTAGTCAGGGGCTCGCTGCCCCTGACTGGCGAATTTGAGCTCCTGCGGCGGACGCCGCAGGGAGCCTGAGGACGGTGGCAGGCAGGGAGATGGAAGTCTCCCTGTCTGCCCCAGAACGTTTGTGGGGGGGAGGTGGGCTCCCCGGGACCCAGGCAGCACAGGCTGCCCCCCCAGGATAGCCAGCAGGGGACCGGGTATATTCACTACACCCGATCATGCATATGTAATGATCGGGTGAAGTGAATATATGAATATCTAATGAGCGGCTCGGCTCCGGCCCCCTGCTGGCTGGTCTGTGTAAAAAAAAAATATATATATATATATATATATATATTAAATATATATATATATATTTATTAAATATATATTCATGTGCTTACAGCACATTAATAAAAATAGCATGCCCCTTCTCAGAATAAAATTCCAGATTTTTTTACACCAATTGTAAAAAACAAAACACTTTGTTTTAAAAGTTCACCTTCCACTTCACCATAAAAAGATAGCGATTGCTACTCGGTGAATCATGGCGAAAAAAACCTTGAAATGTATTCGCCATCTGGTCATTGAATAGGGTGATTCACAGTTTTAGTCAGAAATTCGCCTTACAGCAAAAAATCGCCATAAAAACCTGGCGAATCAGCCTCATTGAATACCGCCCTATATGTATGTACATGTTGTATGTCAATTTTAACTTCTTGTATTTCGCAAACTACAGTGGGTGTATCCTGAATCCCAATAATAATAAAGATTAAAAGGATTCCCCACTTAAGATATAAAACCAAAATAATAACTCATCAAGACAATAATTACCCCAAATGAATGTGGTGTGCATCCGCTATGACTACTTTTCTTTCTCTTCTTTTATTGCAATTTACATTATGAAACCATGATTACTTTGTCCCCCATAACTATAAATCTTTAATTTTGAATCAAGTACCAGCCTATCCTAAGAAGATTCTTCTATACTGTGTGTATGGGTATGTGGAAATGTGACATCTATACAATTGTGTCTTACTGTATAGATTTGTGTGTCTTTGTAGGTACATCTATGTCGCTGATGTCATTGGTCATACAATTAATGTCTTTGAAAAGCATGCGGACTGGTCTCTCTCTCCCGTAAAGGTAATACATTTTCATACTGATAGTCCTGGCTGGTATATAGCTACTTATAGTTTAACATGTGGGATTAGGGGGATCGAACTGGCTGCTAGCTCCGCAGCCTGTTCCCCATCTGACTGTTCTGGGGCAGTAACCTGTACAGCGATTTATAATAAACTCCTTGACGGTTGATAACTCATCACCTTTAGTTTTAATAAATCATTATGATAACATTTAATAAACACAAATATTGAGGTGTGCGGTGACCAAGTCAAAATGTCATTGACAAGCAAAACAGAAGACAGGCTATACAGGTTGAGTATCCCTTATCCAAAATGCTTGGGACCAGGAGAATTTTGGATAACGGATTATTCCGTATTTCGGAATATTTTAATATTTCAATGATGTATTTTGAAGTATCTTGCATTTATGCTGTATAAACACATAATATACACACAAATATATTTTATTACCACATAAAATAAACACAAATATATTTTATTTGTTAAAAAAACAAGGTTTCAAAACGTGAAACAAAATGTGTGTACTATCTCAGCACTGAATTTGAATGCCAAGCAATCATTGTCTTGCACATATATAGTGGCAGTTACATATCATGTCCCCAGTGATGCCGTTACAAATGTCCCCAGTGAGTTTTTAGCAAAAAAAAAAAATTTTTTTCACTTTCTGGAATGTCTGGTTTTCGGAATAATTCGGATAACGGATATTCGGATACGGGATACTCGACCTGTATACAGTAACAACATAAATCTTTCATTCATGCTCAAACACTGGCATAAAAATGCCTCTTTGTTGGACCCACTTGGGAGGAGGTGCCGCCGATCCCCGGTAGGGTGAAATTGGCATTTACCAGATTAAAGGAGAGCACAGCCAAATTGTGAACATACTGTATTAGCTAAAACTACCCTTCTGTAATGGCACACCTAGGGGGAGGTGTACTAAGTAGGGTGGGCAATCCTAAACCATTTTTTTGTTTCAATCCCAGCATTTGGGATTGAAAAACTGTCAATCACAGGATTTGCCTCCTGATGGCGGGGCGGGTGTATGCGGCACAACTAGTGGGAGGCGGTGGAGAGGGTGTGCGGGGGGCGGCTGACAAGGCGGAGAGGGTGTGTGGGGGTTAACGGACCCAGGGGAGGGGGAGGGCGGGTGCGCGGCTGCTCGGCATGACATGTTTTCAATCCTGAAATACCATGATTGGAGGCAAATCCTGTGATCCCATCGATCCTATGTTTGGTATCCGTAGTACTAAGCCTTGGAGACAGCTCCTAACTGCAAGGTTACAGGCTGTTTAAAAAATGATAGCTAGGAGCTGATTGGTTGGTACCTTAGGCCTAATTCAGGTTGGTTTGTAGAAGCAAACTCCTATTTAATGAACAAAACCATGTGCACTGCATGTGGTGCAGATGTAACTTGTGCATGCACAAGTTACATCTGCCCCACCTGCAGATGTAGATGAAGAGGGGGCCCGCATCTGAGGCTACACGTACGTGGGCCCTCTCCTCTCTTGAAACACCCCTGCCCTCATCATACTTGCCAGATTAATCATTAATGATAACATCACTAGCTCACAATCATTAATTATCACCATGATTCCTACATAAGGTGGTGCAGTTGGAGACGCTCTTGGATAACCTGACCGTGGACCCAGTTACAGGAGATGTTTGGACAGGAGCGCACCCGAATGCATTCAAATTGACCTTTTACAATGCTGAAGATCTCCCTGGATCAGAGGTCAGTGTATTTAATCATACATATTCCATAAATACTCCTACTAAGTAGAGATGTGCAGGCTCTGGTTTACTCTGATTTCAAAGCAGGATCTTATTGGTTATCCCAAATCACATGACAGTTGTTAACAGTTGAAAGCTAATAAGATCCTGCTTTGAAATCAGAGTAAATCAGAGCCTGCACATCTCTACTACTAAGAAACTGATGTTACAAGTGGAAAATGAAGATCTCCATCTGCTATTTTATTTTCCTGAAGTTATTATTTTTTTTGCACCTTCACAAACCACAATCGGCTGAGTTAATACTTAGCTTTATGTAAAACAATATACATCACTGATGTCACTGGTTCGTAGTGAGCTGATAGCTAGGAGTACTGATAATAAACTCCAAACCAGTGTTAGCACCCGTCCAGACAAAGTCCCTGTATAAGAATGCACAGCAAAGCTTCACATACTCAGCCATTTTGGAGCATGTGGG
Organism: Crinia signifera; assembly: GCF_055691185.1. Lineage (NCBI taxonomy): Eukaryota > Metazoa > Chordata > Amphibia > Anura > Myobatrachidae > Crinia > Crinia signifera. The sequence goes on along the minus strand of NC_139221.1, from coordinate 306,538,971 downwards.
GGCTTCGATGGCATCACAAGTATCACAAGATGGCTCTGATGGCATATAAAGGGGCATGATCTCGCTCTGGCAAATAAAGTGGCATGTGAGAGCTCTGAGAACATAGATGGGGAATGAGATGGTTCTGATGGCATGTGGGTGCTCTGATAACATGGAAGGGGAAAGAGATGGTTCTGGCATATAAAGTGGCATGTGGAGCTTTATTGCAGTTAGCATTCATTCTAGCACTCTGCATTTTTCAAAACCCCTGCAGTTCCTATTTCCTTCCTGGGGGTGTCGCTCTCTCTGCTGTGGGACTTCTAGCACAGTGTGGTCTGTATATCAGTGCCAAAATACAGATATGACTGTGCTAGAAGCACCACAGCAGAGTGTGTGACAACCCAGGCAGATAAGCTTTTAATATGCAATCAGGCATGTCCAACATTGGCCCTCCAGATGTTGTGAAACTACACATCCCAGCATGCTTTGCAATAGTTTTAGCATTCTCTAATAGCAAAACTGTGGCAAAGCATGCTGGGATGTGTAGTTTCACAACATCTGGAGGGCCAACGTTGGACATGCCTGATTTATACCTTATAGAGCAGTGGTCTCCTTTCCAATTCAGCTTCTGATAGTGTATATATATTATTTGTGCCAGTAGATGTAACTTAACCTCCTTAAGCTCTTCATCTGATTGCAGGTTGTCCGCGTACAGAACATCCACTCCGACAACCCCATAATCACCACAGTGTATGCGAACAATGGCTCCGTGCTCCAGGCATCCACATGCGCGTCCGTGTACGAGGGGAAGCTGCTCATAGGCACAATATTCCACAAAGCTCTGTGCTGCCAGCTGGATTAACGTCATCTGCCACCCGGAAACTGCTTTAATATCTAATCGGAACAGATTATTTCCTCCATTATTTGTGCCAGCGTCTGATTTCTGCAGTTCATATGAACATTTAAAGGATAAATACACCGAAGACTAAAATAGTAGTGTAGATTGGAGAAGATAACTACCGGGGTCCCGGTGGTGGTAACTGCAAACCGTGTCCTGGCTTTCTGTTCTGCTTAGTTCAGACCAGCCCAGCGGGGGTAAATGACCCTCCCTCGTATCTTCCACTTCATATAACTAAGATCAACGGCAGAACAATTGATTAGTGCCTACCGGTTACGCGTGGTTCTGTTTTTGGTTTTAACCCTTTCTTCACCCATAAGAAAATGCTCAGTGGGTAGAGTTATCCATTAACCTATCACAGTTTTCAGCAGACCAGTTACCATGATCTGAGGCGCTTCCACAAGCTCACTTCTCAGGCGAATCAGAAGAAGTGACTGATGGTATATTGATTCAGGAGCACTGAACCTACACATCAAGTTGGTGTATGTAAATGAACCATTAATAACACTACAAGATATATACACACACACTTTTCAGGAGCTATCGAAACAACAAATATTTAAGATGCGGTTGTGATCAAGGGGGTGGAGGTGTGGTGGAGAAATTCTTTAACATGTAGCCCCCTTTAACAGTTGTTAGTAGTGTAGTTGTACAAGTGGATGTTGGCTTCTAACATCATGGTCAGGCTGTAGTGGTACACCCACCTTCTGTTTGGGGGCTAGCTTAGGCATGCTGGGTGCTGTTAGGGTAAACTAACCGAGTGGACACATAGGGGTTGATCCTTTTTAATTGCAAAGGGTGCGAGGTGCCACTCCAATGGATTTTAAATGCTGGCAACGGCACCCTATGGGGCAGCTAGCACTTTGGTTGGAATTTCATCTGCCGTAAAGTGCGTCCAGTGCCGTAATGTTTACAGGCCAATAAGATCGTCCCTATAGTTTTTTCTAAGTGCATCAGTACATTTAACAGTGTAGTTGGTAGAATTATCTATTCGGGACAATATTTGCCCTTCTGCTCTCCCTGAGCTCGCCTTAGGACACCTGCGTTATGGTTTGACAGGTGTACCGCCCCAGATCATTGATCATACTATTCATTTCCAGCACAAGCTTGTCAGATGCAATAATACTTAACAGCACATCCATGTTTTACACTTCATGATCACTATCACCATTACACTACTTACTAAAGCAAATGGAGAGTGATAAACAACCAACCAATCAGCTCCTGCCTGACATTTTTCAAACACAACCTGTAACATGGCAAGAAGGAGCTGATTGGCTGGCTGTTTATCACTGTCCATTTTATCACTTTTGAAGCTTAGTACATCTGGCCCTCAGACATAAACAACTATATAACGTAAAAGCAATAAAAACAGCCTATGACGTGGTATCAGATGTTGGGGAATAAGAATATACCGTATATGCCACAATACTGCAGTTCAGTCTGTAATTATTTCATTTATTTCGTTTCATGAACGGGATTTAAGTATTTATGAGTTGGAGTAGTTCGGTGCCTTTTTTTTTGTTGCTATTGTTAGGTTATGTTCTGTGGTTGTTTTATACCAGGGATGGGGAACCTTCGGCCCTCCAGCTGTTGTTGAACTACACATCCCAGCATGCCCTGCGACAGTTTTAGCATGACAAAATAGCAAAACTGTAGCAAGGCATGCTGGGATGTGCATATCAACAACAGCTGGAGGGCCAAAGGTTTCCCCATCCCTGTTTTAAACACATTAATAAGTTTTTCATGGTTATAAATGGGTGTGTTTTTTTTCTAAGGCATAGGGGTAAATGTAATATGTAATGTAATTTTAAGCACCAATCCTTGAATAGGTAAAGTCACCTTGATTTTGCCTTGTATTATTGCCGCTTTAAAAATGCTCACAATTCCAGCACCTTGCATCAAACAACATTTACTTCATTGTTTTCTCTCACATCTAACATTACTCACTGAGTTATAGAATGTACAGTAACTTAAGGCCAGGTAAACATGTTCAGGGTTAATTCCCATTGTCCCATATGAAGCAAGACTGGCCGTACACACAATGCAATTCTATGACTGAAGGTACGATGTGTCGTACCATCTCTCATTTGGCACCACATAAGACATGATCTCTTCTGATTGGCTCTGCACCACTGCCAATCAGAACATCTCGTATATGACCCTATGACCCACAGGAGTGTGCAATTGACAATACACCATGTATGATCGGCAAAGGCAGTGGAACACATTCAGTCATGTCGTCTGTCACTAACTTCTAGTACTTTCTACCCCTCCCCCCCCCCCCCTTTGCAGTAATCCCACAATGGTGCATCCAATTCGGTAGAGAAACCAGTTAGAAATTAGATTGAACTTCACTTTATTGATGGACACATCACTTTCTGTGGTACATATAACAGGTCATCCCAGTTCAAATGTGTTTGAAAGTTTACTAGCGGCAACAGATCCAGGATGATCAGTGGTCCTGGTTCCGTTTTGCTATGCTCATTCAATTAATTGGGCTAATACTATTTTAAGGTATAAGTAAGTACCACTGGAGAGAAGCAACATATTATAATACCGTACAATGTGACATTTATTTCAAGCTGCTGTATCAAACTGCAGAACAATGCTTTTGAATGGAGAGTTCCTGCCTCCATACCAAATCTGGAAATGGATACCTGTTCCTTAGGAACCTTACATTCTTATGAGAAAAGTGACACCAATGCATATACCACAAATGGACTTTAAATGAAGGGTATGTCCTTTTCCTTTATGTCTATATTATGTACAGTACTAAGCTTGAACAGTGATAAGATGGAGAGTGATAAACCAACAGCCAATCAGCTACTACCTGCCATGTCACAGGCTATGTTTGTAAAATGATAGGTAGGAGCTGATTGGTTGGTGGTTTATCGCTCTTCATGTGATCACTTTTCAAGGCTTAGTACATCTCGCCCTTAAGCAGAGGTGATGATGCTCATGGCAACCAAATTCTTTCATTTTCTAATGAAATGGCAAAATTATAGACAGGATCTAATTGGTTGCTATGGGAACTATTACCTCTTTTCATTTTTAGAATATTTTTTTATCTGTGTAAATCAAATAATTGGTGCCTTTTTCCTTTTCTGACATTTTCTCGGTCGCTTTTGTATCTAGCTAGATTGTATTTTCAACTCTGCTTCCAGAAATTTGACATTTCCTTATTTGTAATTCGAAATGTGATTTAATAAAGTTGTAAAATAATGAATAAATGCATTTGGTAATAAAAACAAAAGACTTTCATATGGAGACTTCCGGTGGGCGGGGCATCCAGCATGGCCGCTTTTTAGCAGAGCTCCGGCCAGAGGTCCCTAAATCCATAACCATCCACTGATTTACAAACCCCAAATGGTGATAATACTGCACCCAACACCTGCAGAACACCGAGGGGACTCATTGGAGACCTTTCTGGACCGGAGGACAATCCACAACACCGGGGTCCGGCCATCGACACGGATGGCCTGCATGGCGCCCAAAGCAGCGTGAAGCAGACGCCACACCAACGCTGAGGGTGAACAGAGCCTGAACACCGATATCTGCCTAGCATCCTTCTGCCTACAGAACTACTGGTAATCTTACCTGGGCAGACGCAGAAGACCCGGCCCGTGGCTGCACAAGACGGCGGGACGCTGATTGGCGGGAGCAGACACCCAAGCGAGCCCTGCGCTGACGGAGGTGCCCACGGGAGAGAACAGACGAAGGACGGAGCGGCGCAGAGAGGTGACCCCGCTGTCCAGACTGACGGGAGAGGTGACGTGTGACGGTGCCCGGAGCACGCGACAGAGGAGGGTGAGAGACGACCGCGCGGCCGCGCTGAGGACCTGACGGGAGGAGCGACGCGCCCCGTGCAGAGAGAGACACGGAGGAAGCCGGCAGATCGGAGGCGCCTCTGACCCACGCGGCTGCTGAGGAGGAGGAAGCGCTCGAGACGACGCAAGGGAGAAGTGGTGTGTGCCCAGCGTGGAGAGGATCCGATGGAGTGACCAGCCGGGCCTCGGATCAACGGTGAGCTAGATCCCCCTGGGAAACGAGCTGATTGAAAGCAACTGCACCCTGAGGTGAGGCGGTAACCCCACTCTGGGGTTAGAAGGCTGTGGAAACCGGCTCCTGCTCCTACCCCACCAGAAATATAGCCAACCCACATCCCCCCTCTCCCCCAACAGCTACTATCTCGATCCCCCCGAGTAAGGATACATTTGGGGTTAACGGGGACATATACCTCTGGGTCCCAAGCCCCCAAAGCCTGAAAAGCTATAATCACCAGCCCAACATACCCCCTGAGCATATTCCTGGACTCTCTGGCACCACCAATTACTATAAACTGCCTATCTCTCATGTTTGGACACCACGCTATCAGGGGAAACCTTGCGTAACACACCTGCCCCATTAACGCTTGCCAACCCCACCTGAATAACTGAGCTAAACCCTTGCCACATCTGAAACCCAGAATCCTGTTGATGTGGGACATTTTTCCATAAGGATCCTATTTTTGAGACAACACAGCTTCATATCTAGCTGAAACACAGACCCAATAGTCCCCAGCGCCCCCTGGTGACACTCTTGGGTTTTACAACCCTAAAACAATTGTGACCCTCAGGCACAAAATGTGATCCAGAGGATATCAAACCTGCTACTTAAAGACTGCCTGGGTTTCTGAACTTCCCCTGCGAACCACTATTGCTATCTGCCTTATAGTTGAATGATAATTGCTAACTGTGTGACATATCCTAGTACTGTTAAGTTATACCTGTGATAATCTTTGTTACCCTATTTTCAGGTTTTTCAGTTACATGCTCAGAGCACACACTCCATACATTCCTAAGCCACAAGTGCATAGCTCTAAATAATATTTCAAGGTCAGAGCGACATCTAGTGGAGAAGAGGTCTATTACAAGATCTGGCTTTCCTTAGACAAGGAATAACAGAAGCCAGCACCACATGTTAGCCAGACATGATTACACAATAGACCGCATCAATGATTCCACACACATTTTACTCAGAATTTAAAATGCTGGTAAAGCAAGAATGATTTTGGCTTATTAATGTCATTCTAGCCCGAACATACACCGTGCTTACCTAATCTCCTACCTTTATTGCTTAGTAAAACAAATACCATTCAGTGTGATACAGGAGCCACATTCCCACTCAATCCATGCGTACAGGGCATGGATAAATTTATTGGGAAAAACATGCCTCCTAAACACGCAAACGCAACCACTAAAACAGGGAAAAACAAAACCATGCCTCAAAGGTCAGACCCCTCATCCCCTAGTAGCGTAACAGGAGATAGCCTTGAAATACTTGAGGACAGACCATCTGGTTTGACGGCCAGAGACATATCTGATTTTATGATGCCTCTCATCGACCAGAGATTTAGTAGCCTGCAGGCTAGTGTGGATGCAGGGCTGGCACGAATTGAAGCTAATGCCTCCCGTATTGTTGCCCTGGAATCTAGGGTTAGTGATGTAGAGGATGAACTACAAAAATGTTGTGATGAGGCAACCACACAAGAGGGGGTCATCCAGCAGCTACAGGAAAAGCTTGAAGAATTAGAAAACAGATCACGGAGGAATAACCTCCGCTTTATAGGGATTCCTGAATCTGTAACCGGCGCAACCCTCCTCACCTACCTAAGCGAGGAATTACCTAGGGCGCTAGGTATCTTAGAAAGTATTGAACTGCCACAGATAGAGAGAGCACACAGGTTAGGTGCAGCGAGGGAAGGCCAACCCACTCGGGCCCGTCCGGTCATAGCTCGTTACTTAGACTATAGAGCAAAGGAGGCCATACTGGCAGCATATAGACGAGTTAGGGAGCTAAAGGTAGGAGACAACAAGATCTTAGTTTTTCAGGATTTTTCAGTGGCTGTCTCACAAAAGAGAAAAGAGTTCTCCAGCATATGCACCCACCTGCACAAGCAGGGGGTGAGATTCGCACTCCTATATCCATCTAAATTGCGGGTAATGGAGAACGGCACCCCACTATTCTTCACTGACCCCGAGGAAGCAAAGAGACACTTCATGTCTGATACCTCACCAAGGAGATCACCCAATAGATGACGCATCCGCTTACCACAAGCACTTAAACACTATAATGATACGCTCCCGGGCGGGAATGACACAATAGCATAATGTTATTACACACATTGTTCCTTCTAAATGTTATTAAGTTGTTAGATTATTGTTGGAAGAATTCAAGTGCGTGCCCCTACAAACAGGAGGCGCCCACACCTGAATTTTATTGGTTTTGGAAAATGTTTGAAAATGTTGAATTAGGACATTCAATGTGCATTAATGTTTATTTCGGTTGCTGTTACCATATAAGTTTAATACCAACGCAAAAAGGAAAACTAACACTGTATCTTTTTACCCATTTTTGTAGTAGTGTTCTCAGTGAGTGTGGTCCTCCATATCCGAACGAGAGACCCCGAGATCTGTCCTTTACCGCATGTATTATTTTGAAAAAGCTCAGCAGAGTATCCTCAAAGTGGGTGAGTAGCCATGCCGTCCTCTGATTGCCAGCCAAAATTGCCACCTAAACCCCTGACCATAATTTCCTGGAATGTAAACGGACTACACAACCCTGTTAAAAGAAAAAGAGTCTTAACGCGGCTCAAACGCCTCAACCCAGATGTGATATTCCTACAGGAAACGCACTGGGCCTCAGATGAAACAAATACTTTAAAAGCCCCGTGGCTGGGCCAATGCCACTCAGCCTCCTTCCACAGGAAAACAAGAGGCGTGGCGATACTATTCCAAAAAAATCTCCCAGTTTCCATTCTTTCAGAGACCCTAGATCCTGAAGGTCGCTACATAATCCTGGACATTGAACTATACAACACCAAATACACACTAGTGAACATATATGCCCCGAACACTAACACACACACATACATCCAAGACTTGGAACACTTAATACAAGCTAGAACAAATTACCCACTGATAATAGGAGGGGACTTTAATATGGTAGAGGACCCCCTAATAGACAGATCTCCCACCACACCTAGAACCTCTGATTACCAGAGTAGATACCTAATATCACTAAGAGCCACCTTAGGCCTCACCGACCCATGGAGACTGCTGAACCCCACAGACAGGACGCACACACACCTCTCAATGGTCCATAGATCATCATCACGTATAGATAGACTCCTGGTGGCAGACGAACTAATGACCGAGGTCACCAGAGCCGACATTTACGATATTTTAATATCGGATCACGCCCCAGTCATGATAGCCCTTAACCACGCATTTATGCACCAAACCGACTATATATGGCGATTCCCATCCTATTTGTCGGACTCTGAGGATTTCAAATCATATCTGATCTATAACTGGACCAATTACATAGACGAAAACCTTGACTACTGGGACAAACCAGAACTCTTTTGGGATGCGTCTAAGGCCGTAATGCGTGGCCATATCATAGGATACGTTTCTAAAAAGAAAAAAGAAGCCAGATTAAAACATGACCAATTGAATAATACCATGAAAGAAGCATTCCAAGCCTACACCACTAACCCCTCAGACACCACCCTTCAAACATATAAAACAGCCAGGCAACTATTCGAGACATATCTAGCTACCCAAGCAAAACACGCGTTAGACTACACCAGACACAGATACTACAGATGGGGAGGCAAGGCTGGAAAACTACTGGCAATGATCTCAAAACCTCCCAAAAAACGCAATATTATTACCATGCTAAAGCATCCAATTACCAAAGCAAACATAACAAAATCAACTGAGATCGCCTCACAATTTCAAACATATTTTGAAAACCTCTTTGCCTCACCATCTGAAAGTATAACCGCACAAGAAACACCTTTTTCAAACGATGCTCTACCCCCACTTACCCCAGAGCAACAATCAGCCCTAACAGGAAACATAACTCCTGAAGAAATCAACACAGTAATTTCCAAACTCCCACATGGTAAGTCCCCAGGGCCTGATGGCTTTACGGGAGACTATTATCGCATACTTCAAACCCATATCACACCATCCCTCCTAGAACTATTCCAAAAAATATATAAAGATGGGATCGCATCCCCTATCTTTAATGAAGCTTTCATCACACTACTCCCCAAACCAGACAGAGACCCTACCCTAACGTCCTCATATAGACCCATAAGTCTACTAAATGTAGATTATAAAATCTTGACAAAGATAATAGCACTACGCCTACAAAATATTCTTCCGGACATCCTCACCTCTTCACAAACAGGCTTTGTAAGAAATAGACATTCTGTCAGAGCGGTGCGTGCAGCCCTGGCAGCGGTCATAGCATCACATAACTCACCCAACACCCGAAACATGCTTCTGAGTTTGGATGCGAACAAGGCATTCGATATGATCCTTTGGCCACACTTGTTTAATGTCCTAGAGAAAAGAGCATTTGATCCGGACTTCATTAAACTCATTCGGACAATATACCACAATCCCTCAGCTTCACTATTAATAAACGGATCAAAAGGCCCACGCTTTTACCTAGAAAAAGGAACTAGACAAGGATGCCCCCTATCGCCACTTCTATTTAATATAGCGCTAGACCCCATCCTAAGAACATTAGAAAATTGTCCAGAATTCAGAGGAATAAAAATAGGCAACCAGGAATTGAAATTATCAGCTTTCGCAGATGACATACTTCTTTACATAGCCGACCCCGAACACACCCTACCTATAATCTTAGACAAATTATCCTCCCTAGGACAGGTGACTGGCTTTAGCATAAACACGGATAAATCGGCAGCCCTACCCCTATATGGACCGAGAATACCCCCTCAGTGGGCACAGCAATACAAATTAAAATGGCAAACCACACAGATCCCTTATCTAGGTATTCAAATCCCACGGAACCCATCCACTTTATATGCCATAAACATAACTAAAGCCATCACTACCCTTTCAAACGATATAGCCAAATGGGAACGCCTCTCACTATCCTACTTAGGTCGGGCTAACCTGCTAAAAATGGTTGCAATCCCAAAACTACTTTACCCGTTACAAATGCTCCCAATCCTATTAACCCAGAAAGATACCCAACAGATTACACATATCACCCGCAAATTCATATGGGCGGGAGGCCGTCCACGCATCGCCATGAAGAAACTAACACAACCAGTCTTCAATGGAGGCATCAACTTCCCGGACATAACAACCTACAACCACGCAGCCCTATTTAGACACCTAAGAGATTGGCTCCATTCGAGTACAATATACACAAACACACCCTTAGAACAGGGCTTCTTAAACAACATAAACCTTATCAGTTTTCTACACCTTCACAATCAGGAGGTACCTGAACAAATCAAAAACAACCCTCTGCTATGGTCAACCAAAAGGATCTGGCATATACTAAGACATAAGGCAGGACTAAACCAACACCATTCCTTGTTCCTACCCCTTCTTAAAAACCCAGCATTCCTGGACGGCATGGCTGCTCACCCATACACCGCATGGGCGGCAACGGGGATAAAAACAATTGACTCCTTAGTGGTGAAAGAAGAGAAGCGAGCTATACGTTTCTCAGAATTATCCGATAAATTTCCTATGATCAGTCCATACCCACTGGCTTTTCTGCAAACCAATTTCTATGTACTGCATGTGATAAGACATTTCTCCAATAAGGACTGGAATAACACCCTAGATACAATGCTCACCTATGCGGTCCCGACTTCGAGAGCCATATCCATCCACTACACATTTCTAAGACAAATCCTGGACTATACCAAGATCAAAGGGGGTATGGCTACTTGGTTGGATCACTTCCCCACATTTTCAATCCCACAATTACAAAAGGGCCTCTCATATTCCAGGCAAACACTCAAGGCCAGTATGTACACCGAACTATTTCTAAATACCTATCACAACTCATACTTATCCCCTATCCGACGTTTCCATATGGGAACTTCAGACACCCATACCTGCCCTAAATGTCATTCAGACAACGCAGACACTTACCATTGTCTGTGGGCATGTCCCATCATCCGCTACTTCTGGTTATTGGTAAAACAATATGCAGAGGCAAACCTAGTCAACTTCGTTCCCTTTACCCCAGAATGGGCAATTCTGGGAATATTTGACCCAAACACTCGCATGACCAAAGAATGCAAAAAAATACTGCTGGCCTTGAGTGCAGCTGGCAGGAAAACCATCCTCCAAGGCTGGATTGACCCCAACCCCCCACAATTTACTCTATTCCGATCTAAACTACACTTTATATTCAGAATGGACTGGGTAGAGGCCATAATAGATAGAGGCAAAAAGGTGGAGAAGTTTTTTATGCTATGGGATTCATATATACCAACACTCCCATTAAATACCAGGAAGATGATACATGACAGCTTACAGTCGACCACATGGTACCTAGGCCGAGTAGCCGCACAAGATCCCCCGGTCCCACTGAATGACCACTGATAACCAAATATAATAACATGCCAGAATGTGGAAATAACAACAAAAAGAAATAGAAACCACACGAATGTTTACAATTGCAAATGAAAAATGTTTAATAATATGTATGAACACTGAGAACATGTAATTGATTGTAAAAACAAAAATATTTTGTAATATGCACAGAATGTCTTAATAAAAAAGTTTTGAAAAAAAAAAAAAAAAAAAAGACTTTCATATAATACTCCATTTTGTTCATTTATTGTTCCTATTGGGAATTTAACATCTGTGCTTTATATATGGAATAATGAACCCACAAACATTGGGCCAATGAAACGATGTAAAATGGTTTTGCCAGTATAAACATAAAATTAAGTTGGTATATGTAAAGTATCATTCTGCGACACTGTCACAAAACAGAAAGCAGGAAGTCGAGCAGGGCGAGCCAGGCCAATAAAAAAAAAAAAAAAACACAAATCACTAGGAGGCCGCTGAGAGAGCTCAACCAATCAGTGGCTTCCCATTAATTTGTAAAGGGGTTTTTACTGCAGCTCGGTTCCCGACTTACCCTACCCAGGTCCCCGCAAACCCTACCCGGCTCCCCGCATACCACCCCATCCGGCTCCAAAATGAGCTGCAGGGCCATAGAAATCAATAGGCAGCCCCCTAAGTGCGCCGGCCACTGACCGCCATCATATGTGCTCAGTCTACAGTACGTTATTTTTTAAATTTATTTTTTTAATCATAATTAATTACATAAAAAAAAAAACCACATCATTTATTTTTCCTGTGTTTTCCAGGGGGAAAACAAATCAGCAGGTGTCCTCTATCGTACAAACAAAGAAAATTGTGAAATAGGTATACAATAAGGCGCAAATAAAATACTTAGAGGTACAACAAGGTATGATCTTCTTTTTGCTGTGCGTAATCTTTGTCAATGGAACTTTTGGGGTCCGAACCGTTTTTTCATTTGCCGGTGTTGTTCCCAAAAAATAAAATAAAGATTATATTTAAACAACGTGTATAAGTGTCAATTTTAGAGTGTTTCTTTTTAGAAGATAGGCTGTGTGTACGTACCAAACTCACGTTTGTGTACGTTGGTGTGAAGCCTATCAAGGTATCTTTCTTGGTGATGTTCAGAAGACAAGAGATTATTTTGCTTGAAGCAAACGGTGATATTTCCAGGGTGTGCTCAAGATAAAGGGAGATAAGACAATACAAATGCCAAGTGTAAGTCTATTGATATATCTAAAAGAATGTATCCAGATATATGTGAGGAGCTGGATTAGCGTACCTCACTCACCAATAAGTGGTGTGCAAAACATATGTAAAGGTTTCTTTAGTGGCAAAAATGGGCGTACCCCAACTCACGGTATTCAAGATGTTATTCAAACGTATATGGGTATCTTTATATTTCCTCTAGTTTTGTGCAGGAAACCAGGGTTTATTTTGTTTGAAGAAAGAGGTGACTCTGGCGAGTAGTGCTCGAAAGGAAGAAGAGAGTACAATGTGTAGAACCACAATGCTTTACCGTTGAGTGTAAAAACATATATGTGAGGGGCTCAAAAATGGCGTACCTCACTCACCAATATGTAACGCAGAAAACATCTATAGTGATTTCTTTATAGAAGAAATGGGCGTACCCCAACTCACGGTAATGGAGATTCTTTCAAACATGTATGGGTATCTTTTTTTCCTCAGGACGTGGTGCGGTATTCATTCGATAAATCTCGGAAAGAAGTTTTGATATACCAGGGATCAGGATTTATCACAACTATATAATCTTAATTTATCAAACTAAGAAACGTTTATATAGGGCGGGCGTACCAAACTCACACTTTGTGTGTTGGGTCGTCCGCTCATAAAGGTTTCTTTGTATTTTCTCAGGGTGTAAAGCTGATGGGTACTGTCACAGTATGTTGTCCAGGGACCATATAAAGAGAAAATATATATCCCCAATGTAGAGATGGCCACAATACACCAAGGTTCTGAAATAATGTCAGGGGTACGTGACGTACCTTACTCACCACTTTGTGTGGTAGCTCTAAGCCTGTAGCGGTTTCTTTAAAGATTTTCAGCCCCACAGATATCAAAATAGGCGAGGGTGTTTTTTATAAAAATACAAAAAGGCTTTATTCCAGGAAATCCATATAAGGTAGAAGAAGGCCCACCAAGGGCTCGACAAGAGTTAAAAACAATCCAATGAAAACACCACACTGGTGTAAAAAGCAAGTTAAAAAGCAATTAAAAAAAACAGAAACAGAACAAAGTCTGATACATACATCCGGGGGAGGTTGGTAGGCTGTTCACTCCTCTCCAATATCATCAACGCGTTTCGGTCAAGGACCTTTTAACTCTTGTCGAGCCCTTGGTGGGCCTTCTTCTACCTTATATGGATTTCCTGGAATAAAGCCTTTTTGTATTTTTATAAAAAACACCCTCGCCTATTTTGATATCTGTGGGGCTGAAAATCTTTAAAGAAACCGCTACAGGCTTAGAGCTACCACACAAAGTGGTGAGTAAGGTACGTCACGTACCCCTGACATTATTTCAGAACCTTGGTGTATTGTGGCCATCTCTACATTGGGGATATATATTTTCTCTTTATATGGTCCCTGGACAACATACTGTGACAGTACCCATCAGCTTTACACCCTGAGAAAATACAAAGAAACCTTTATGAGCGGACGACCCAACACACAAAGTGTGAGTTTGGTACGCCCGCCCTATATAAACGTTTCTTAGTTTGATAAATTAAGATTATATAGTTGTGATAAATCCTGATCCCTGGTATATCAAAACTTCTTTCCGAGATTTATCGAATGAATACCGCACCACGTCCTGAGGAAAAAAAGATACCCATACATGTTTGAAAGAATCTCCATTACCGTGAGTTGGGGTACGCCCATTTCTTCTATAAAGAAATCACTATAGATGTTTTCTGCGTTACATATTGGTGAGTGAGGTACGCCATTTTTGAGCCCCTCACATATATGTTTTTACACTCAACGGTAAAGCATTGTGGTTCTACACATTGTACTCTCTTCTTCCTTTCGAGCACTACTCGCCAGAGTCACCTCTTTCTTCAAACAAAATAAACCCTGGTTTCCTGCACAAAACTAGAGGAAATATAAAGATACCCATATACGTTTGAATAACATCTTGAATACCGTGAGTTGGGGTACGCCCATTTTTGCCACTAAAGAAACCTTTACATATGTTTTGCACACCACTTATTGGTGAGTGAGGTACGCTAATCCAGCTCCTCACATATATCTGGATACATTCTTTTAGATATATCAATAGACTTACACTTGGCATTTGTATTGTCTTATCTCCCTTTATCTTGAGCACACCCTGGAAATATCACCGTTTGCTTCAAGCAAAATAATCTCTTGTCTTCTGAACATCACCAAGAAAGATACCTTGATAGGCTTCACACCAACGTACACAAACGTGAGTTTGGTACGTACACACAGCCTATCTTCTAAAAAGAAACACTCTAAAATTGACACTTATACACGTTGTTTAAATATAATCTTTATTTTATTTTTTGGGAACAACACCGGCAAATGAAAAAACGGTTCGGACCCCAAAAGTTCCATTGACAAAGATTACGCACAGCAAAAAGAAGATCATACCTTGTTGTACCTCTAAGTATTTTATTTGCGCCTTATTGTATACCTATTTCACAATTTTCTTTGTTTGTACGGTATTTTAAGTGTGGGTGACACTTACGTGAGTGGGCACATAAGGGCAGCATTGCGCCAGACAACATTTCTGTCATCCCAAGTTGTCTAGGTGTCCTCTATCCCCCAAACCATTCCCCCCTCCCTGAGCTGTTTTGGAGAGGAGTGATGGCTGACTAGTATACTTACCCAAGGCAGTGAGTAGGGATGGCCATCGACCATCGATGATTTGAAATCATCAATGGTTCATGGCTGATGTCGAATACATTTGCCATCAATGGGGGAGAACCAGATGGTTTCCCTCCATCGATGGAACAGCAAAACGATGTTTTTTTTCAAAGTGCCGGGACACGGAGAGCATAGCTCCGCCCCCCACACCCGCGAAGCCCTGCCCTGTGTTTTGATTGGCCCATAGGCCAATCAATCAAACACAATGGCTGACCAACGAAATGTAAAAATATCGATGGTCAGCCATTGCATAGTTTAGCACTATCGATGGCCAGTTGCAGAATTGCCTTCAATGGCAACCATCGATGGCAATTGCAACGATGGCCATCCCTAGCAGTGTGCAGGCGCGGCTGGCCCCTGCTGTAGCTCCAGCCACGGATGTACCACTACACTACCTCTACCACCGCGACTATGATTGTTTCCATCTTGTGGTCATCCTGGCCTGACCTGGGACCAGGGGCAGATTGGAATGGAAAACCAGCCTGGGAAATTACTGGAAGCAGCCCTAATGGAGGAGGGTTTATTGAGGGGCGGTGGACTCCTTCCTTATAGAGCCTGATTCTGAGTAGGATGGCAGTCGTGGTTTTCTTAATATGACTTTTACTACCACACATACTATTGCGGAGTACACATTCTTCAATCCTGGTGGCCATCTATACCGATGGAACAGGAGTTGAGGGAGGGTGGTGGGAGGACGGCGTGCAGGAGGGGGGGGGGCGGGGCGGAGCGGGGTGCTGCATCGGGCAGCATGTAACTACCAGGCAATACTATTTCTGCTTTCGAGCCAGGGGCCGGGCGTTGGGATCAAATCTAGATCGAAGTCAGTTAACGTTGTTCGATTTCGATACGATTTTGCTTCTAGAAGTAAAATCGAATTGAAAACGTGTCCAAATTAAACCGTGTATACACCACATATGATAGTACTGCTCAGTCTGTCTAAATAATTCCGTGCTTTCAGCCACAGCTATTATGATTTATAAGATGAGGTAGTGTCATCTCTTCCCTGTACTGCCCCTCCCCCTCGACACTTAGGGGGAAATTTACTAACAATGGGCATACACGGTATGAATGGGATCAGCTGCGTACGACACGAAAATACGAATGAAGAATACGACAAATGTACATAGCTATCGTATTCTCATTTATATTTTCCAATGTTGTACGAAGCGGCAGCGGCGCTCGGATCAGTCAGAGCCGGTTCTGGTTTTAGAAATTCAGAGGGACATAAAAATGCTAAAACCAGCACCAGGCTCATGAGCCAGTCCTGGTTTCCAAAATATGGGGGACAAAATGAATAGGGGTCCACCATATTTTGACGACCAGCAACGGGCCCAAACGGCCAACTTTTTATACAAATTCTCCGGCCAAAGCATTAAACCCTCTGACTAGGGATGACCATCAACCATCGATGATTCAAAATCATCTATGGTATGGCCGATGTACAATAGTTTTGCCATCAATGGGGAGAACCAGATGGTTTCCCACCATTGATGTCAAGCTTAAATGAATGTTGTTTTTTTTTCCCCCATGAGGCCGGGACACTGAGCATAGCTCCACCCCTGACATCCTGGAAGCCCCGCCCCATGTTTTGATTGGCCCACAGGTCAACCAGTCAAAGAAAATGTATGACTGATTGGCCCAAAGGTCAATCAGTCAAAGAAAATGGATGACCATCGATATGTAAAAAGTTAAACATCAACAGTCATTCATTTTGTAGTAGAACACTATCGATGGTCTGTTTTACTTTTTCAATAGATGAAAAAGGCAACGATGGCTATCCCTACCTCTGATAGAGCGGAAGAAGGGGCGGGGCTTGCTCCTCTGACCTGAGCTGGGTGGGAGTGGACAGGGCAGGGTACAGGGAAAGCTGGGCCTGGGCTGCTTAAGGGGAGGAGGTGGGGCTTGCTACCCCGATCTGGCTGGGACAGAGCAAGGTACGGCGAAAGCTGGGATAAGATTGAGCTGCCTGAGGGGAGAAGGGGCGTGGCTTGTTTGCTCCTCTGACCTGAGTGGGCAGACTGCGGACTAGCCATTGTATGGCACAGGCCCCACGCATATAAATTAATCAGCCCATTGTGGGTTAAGGACAGCCGCTGAAGGACCATTAGGTAGAGTGTCCCGCCCATGGCCCTGCCTGGGACACCACTGGCTGCATCGCCTGTCATGTCATTACGCAGGCAGCTGCCTGTGTGACATGACAGGAGGCGGGGCAGCAGCAGCAGCAGCTAGCCGGCAGAGCGTGGAGAGCGTAACTTCGGCCCGGCGCCGGCTCTGCTGCTCAGCGGCGCGGGCGGCGGGTGAGTGAGCTGCTGCACTGGCAGTCACGTGGTGGCAGGCGAGGCGCCCCCCGTGCGGTTGCCTGTAGAGACGGTCCTGCTGCTTACTGGACAGAGCACGATGGGAGACTAGCTGATGAGGGTGACGTGCCTGCACATCCGGGATTAGAGATATAATGGCTATAATTATATTCGTTATCGCCGTCCTTTTACTGACTACACCGAGTAATGCCACAAAAGGTAACGGAGGCGTCACTTATACCGCATGCAACCAGTGTAATTTAGGATTAGGGGGCTATTTAGCAAGGTGCAAAAGGCCCTATAGCCGCCAGACCTGTTACTTGTGGTGTTCAGTGTCATTGCTGTATGAGGAAGCCTATTTATCAAAGTTCCACCGCGATGTCTGTTCTGATAATGCTACCTCTGCATTGAATTATGCGCATCAAAGCTTGGTGAGAGAAACTGCCATGCTCCTAACATGCCATGCCATGCCTTTCAGACCACACTCTCAACCAGAGTTATTGCCGGGTCCTTACGTCACCAATTGGGGTGGAGGTGTGGTGTGAAAGGGCCACCCTGGGTTGAGCAACCCGGAGTTCAACCCTGGTCACGATCAGGGTTGAACACGGCTATGACCCGGGTCGAGGTGCAGTGTGAACTGGTAACCCGGGTCCGTTCACAGTATGGAGAAAACAGCGCTGGGGTGGTGTTTCACGGGTGTCTGCGCGGAGCTATGCTCCGTGTCCCAGCCCCTTGGGGAAAAAGAAAAACAGAACTTTTTGTTTAAGCTTCACATCGATGGTGGGAAACCATCTGCTTCTCCCCATGGACAACAAAACGTCTACATTGGCCATAAACCATCAATGATTTTGAATCATGGATGGTCAATGGCCATCCCTACCCTCAATGATGCGTGTGACGTCACCGTCCAGGTCGAACACAGAGCTTTCAGACCACAAATGCTGGGCCACTCCTGGGATGGACCCGCGTCCTAATCACACATGCGACCTGAAAGCGGTTTTACAAGCTGTGTTTAATAAATGACAGCTAGGAGCTGATTGGTTGGTACTATTCCGAGCTTCGATACATGAAATCCTCATTACCAGAGAGGTCACAGCAGCACTTCAGCACATGGGCAGAATGCCAGTCATCACCCAATTTTGTGATAATCACCCATGGCATAACAACATAAATTAGGCCCATAGTGCAGTAAAATAAAGAGGAGGAAACACAATGGCCTTTATTCATATCCGATCGCAGTACAAATTTGTTTAGAAAATGGGCAAAACCATGTGCACTGCAGGTGGGGCAGATGTAACATGTGCAGAGAGTTAGATTTGTGTGAGTTATTTAGTTTCTGTGCAGGGTAAATACTGGCTGCATTATTTTTACACAGCAATTTAGATTTCATTTTCAACACACCCCACCCAAATGTAACTCTCTCTGCACATGTTACATCTCCCCCACCTGCAGTGCACATGATTTTGCCCATTTTCCAAACAAATTTGTACTCCGATCAGATCTGAATAAGGGTCAATGTGTTAACTTAAAAAAAAAACATGTTTTATGTTTTATATATATATATATATATATATATATATATATATATATATATATATATATAGGCAATGTTGTATATACACTGTATGTATGGGGTCTTTATGTGCTTAATAGTGATTAAATCCAATATAATTTATTTGCAGGTAAAAACATCACCCATCCAGAAGGGAACCAATCTGCTAGTGAAGCCAATGGTGAGTCTGTGTAACCTTCCCTGGGCAGACTGATCATGGAAGCAGTTTATAAAACAGTCAGTGCTCACAGGCTTTTAGTAAATGTGACATTATTATCGGAATAGGCTGTTGGATGTAGACCTCATGGCGGCCACTAGGAGCCGCTCTTACATAGCGGATATTGCGCATGATAATGGTAGCGAAGATGTGGTAAGAGGAGGGGGCGGGAGGGTGGATTCACATAGTGTTAACCACAAGACTATCAGATATCTAGCGTGACAGTTATGTCGGGCACACACTAGACAATTCCTCCGTCGTCTGTACATGCAGCTTAATCAGTGGATGTCATTAGTGGCGCCACCCGTCGCTGCTGTATCAGCAAGTATGTATGCAGTTGCCACTGCTGGATACCCAACGCTAATGAGGTCACTTGGTACACACATTGTGCAGTGTGTACCCAACCTTATGGGGCTAGAACGCTCAGCAAGATCATGTCAGCACTGTGTGCTGAGCGAT
Source organism: Crinia signifera (assembly GCF_055691185.1). Classification (NCBI taxonomy): domain Eukaryota; kingdom Metazoa; phylum Chordata; class Amphibia; order Anura; family Myobatrachidae; genus Crinia; species Crinia signifera. The sequence continues at coordinate 306,519,240 of NC_139221.1, read as the reverse complement.
CTGTCAGGGCCTGTGTTCTACGCTGAGGACACTAGCCCTGACCCCAGCAATTAGTTGACTTATACAGTACGCTGGATATTAATCGCTGGGGCAATAGTGACTCGCAGGGCCATGCATCTCTCTGCCCCTACACACTGAGCGATGTAGGGGCATTTTCTGAGCAACGTAGTAACATCACTTGGAAGCTAATTGGTAGAGACTAGATCCCCTTCAGTTTTGATTACAGGATGTGATGTTATGTGAGGGCGGAAGTTGTTAGATGCCCTCACAACTTTTTTTATTTTATCTGTAATTCACCTAGGTTATTTTGTTTTATTTTAGCTGCATTGTAACCTTGCAGGCTCGCTACGCTCACACGCTTCGGGCACGGTGGCTCGCTTCGCTCGCCACAGATTTATGTTCACCTTCCAGGTATATGTGAACCCAGGGCATGAGGCGAAAATTGTCAAAACTAAAGGGGATCTAGACACTAACGAAGCGAATTGTTTAGAACCTTTCAATTGGTTAAGAGATTAGTTGCTATGGGTAACTCCTTTCAAAAATTTCATACATTTCCCACTAGTTCCGCATGGTAGCACATAACACTGCATCTCCTCTGTATATGTTAGGTTGTACATAGCACAGGTAAATAATACATCATTTTTCAGGCAAAAGATACTGTATATAGTTTTTTATAATAATCGTGATGCAAAAAGGTGAAGCCTTGTATCTGGGCCACTCAGAAAATCTGGGCATGACGGGGCAGCAACAGTGGTGCCAAAGGGATGGTGAGCGAGGAGCATGCACACCCCCAGCGTGTTGTGCATGGCGAGAGGACTGACAGGTACTTTTCAGCGGCCTCTGTCCTCAGCACACGGGACACAAGCTGTATGCCGGGGAGATTGGCAACCCCCCTGTGCGTTGTTCAGCCACTTTTATTTTTTATAGTTTACAAATATCTCCCCCTCTTAGTAGAAGGGCCCAGCAGAGCTGTCGGTGGCCCTGGGCAGTAATTCTGGTTTGGTTTCTTCATCAATCGACACCTGGGTTTATATTTCTGTTTATTTGTAAAGGTGCCCTCACACGGTGCTATGTGCTTTTCGTACTTGATGGCATCTAGTTCAAATCACATGCGATATGCTACAACAGCGTTCAATTTGAACTAGATGGGATGCGATCTAGTACACTGGCAATATGAACTACACGGGAGTGCAAGCCACAACTACACGCCATGTGTTTTGAAATATAAATTGAAAAGGCATCCGAGAATCACACTGTGTGTGGGCACCGTAAAAGCTCTGCAGGGAAATAAGTTGAGGGTGAGAAATTTAAAAAAACCTACATGCTTTTTCACACAGCTGCAGGGTTTTGCTATTCAATTAAAGGACCGGAAATGTAAAAATTAAACGCAGTGATATATATATAGAGAGAGAGAGAGAGAAATAATCAGGAAGCACTCACCAGTTTTAAATTTGCACTTAAAAAGCCACTTAAATATGCATCAAGATAATAATGTAATAGTACTCAACGTTTCTGTCCTCTCGGGGCTATCGTCAGGAGTTTCTCACAATTGCAGCATTGCACATAAAAAGGCACAGCCTAGACCACGCAGCATCTCCTACTGGCTGGTCTATGCTGTGTAGGTCAGAGGTCTACGGCTCCTACAAGCAGAAAGCAGGTGGATTTTCAGACTAGATACTGTATGCTGGCACCAAGAGGTCTAAATGAAAATCTCGGTGTACTTGTGTAGTTTCACGGCGGCACTAGGATCGCATCGCATGCAATGCGATGGTACTTGTATAGTTTCACGGTGCCCCTGCCCGCGGATCGCATCGCACGCAAAACGCATGCGATTTTATCACGTGCAATGCGATTTAGCACACCCCCACTATCCACGTTTAGCACACCCCCACTATCCACATCACCCCGAAGCGTGGCGAGCGCATCGGTACGCGTCCTCCCGACCTGTTCATATCCCCACTATCCACATCGGCATGGAGTTGATTTTATAAAGTGTGACGAGCGCAGCGAGCAGACGCGGAATACACGTCAAGTAATCCGCATCTCCTAGCAGGCTCGTTTTACGCAGACCTCCGCGGGCTCACGCTCGCCATGCGTTGGGCTGGGCTCGCCACAGTTTATAAAATCAACTCCATGCTGATGTGGATAGTGGGGGTATGAACAGATCGGGAGGATGTGTACCAATTCCTCTCGCCACGCTTAGGGGTGATGTGGATAGTGGGGGTGTGCTAAGTAATAGTGGGGTGTGCTAAATCGCATCGCATGCAATCCAAACGCGTGCGATGCGATCCGCGGGCAGGGGCGCCATGAAACTATACAAGTACCATTGCATTGCACGCTATTGCATGTGATGCGAAAACAGTGCTGCCGTGAAACTACACAAGTACCGATATTTGATATTTTCCTGTATCTCTATTCACCGATATTTGTTGGATGCTGTATTATGACAATATTCCTATCCGATGTATATGCATGCACAGTTGCTAGGTTACCAATATGCACTGTTTTAATTTGTTTGTTTTATCACGTGGCTTCTTCAGGTACATTCCAGGTCCTCCCCCTGAGTGGGCGGATGACGTCAGCGTCTGGCGCACTTCGTCCGACAACGGGAGAGGATACGGACATGAACGAAGGGGATATAGGTCAGTTGTGTCACATTTTTTGTAACATCACCCTGACGAAAATGCAATAGACTGCATTGAAACGTTGGCAACACAATGGGCCTGCGCTTGTTTTTTTGGTTGAGTGCCACGTACCATATTATATATACAAACAGAGTTCCCTCAGGTTCCAGGAGCAAGCACATCACTGCAGCTTAGTTCAGGCATCAAAGTGTATTACCTCAATGTTTCTGGGCTACAACCCTGTTTTCAAGAGGAAAACCTTTAAATGGGCTACATGGCGCCAACTCCTTCTGGTGCTGCCCAGCGATCCCGGAACATACCACGGCGGCGGGAGAAGGAGTTGTGCCGGTCCTCCCATGCTCTCTCTCTTTCTCTCTCCTGCAGAGATGGGCAGGAAACCCTGGCCATCTCTGCTTCAGGGAGAGGGGCAGGGTTGGGGGGGGGGTGCGGGGAGGAGACGGGACCAATGGGTAGCTCCGTTGGAATGGGTCGTGTGGGGGGGGGTGTGTCAGGGCGGTGATGAGGACCGCCGATGGAGCCGGAGCACGGCGACACGGGGCACGCGAGCGACCCCTGGCGGGGGCTGGGGATAGAACATAGCTTGCTCCATCTGTATCTTGGGTGCCGACATCGGAATCCAAACTGCTAAATGCCTGACAGTCGGGATCCCAACTTACAGGGGCTATTGTCCCTCGGGGGGGTCCTCAACCCCCCATAGATGGAAAATAGAACCTGTGGCGAGTGTAGTGATCCACCGAGCCCGCAGCGTGACAGAGTACCGGCGTTTGGGATTCCGGTGTCGGTATACTGATCGGCCGCCTATACCACACCCGCATATCTCAAGGTTTATCATGTTCTTCTTTATTTATTGACCAGTGATATCACAACGCTCCATTCTGACAAAGGTCATAACCGCTGGAATGTATTGCGTCTTCATAGTGCTGGTGGCTGGAATCTGCATCCTCCTCCATGTCTAGTAAGTCACAGTACAACCTCATCTATGTATTATATTTTGAAGGAATTTCGAGCTCTTACATTGGGGTACATTTACTAAGATGGGATGTTGCCCATAGCAACCAATCAGATTCTACTTGTTTATTTAGCACCTTCTAGCACAGGGGTTCTCAACCTCGGACTCAGGACCCCCAACAGTGCACATTTTCCAGGCCACCCGGCAGGTGCACAGGTGCACTCATTATTCACTGACACATTTTGAAAGATCCACAGGTGGAGCTAATTATGTCACCTGTGACTCTGTGTGGAGACCTGGAAAACCTGCACTGTTGGGGGTCCTGAGAACCGAGGTTGAGAACCACTGTTCTAGAAGATAATAGATAGAATCTGATTGGTTGCTATAGGCAACATTCTATACAATAAATGCCGTTAATGCAATCAATTCTAAATGCAATTTGACCTTGTGTGAGTTCATCACTAAGCACATAAGTATATTTCCAGTGTATTAAATGTTATTTTATTGTGGACATTGGACTGGATGCAACTTGTAGGAACTACCTGTAGGTATTGGATGCGCTGCCTTCCATACCATTAGCTTCTCATTTATCTTTTCCCATCAGTCTGAAACCATCCTGAAGCGTTCCAGTCCCTCCGACAAAAGGCAAAGTCTAAAATTAAGAAAATTAAACCTCGGATTAAAGATTTGAAAAGTGACCCAGGAGCACTCTTTAAGAGCCGTAAATCAGGTAAAAACCACTAGATCCTTTATTCAGCACATCAGAATGGAGGAAAGATTTACGTAGCCCATACAATTGTGGGATATTGCATGCAATCATTCGATTTCGACCACATCTGTTTGATACATCGAATAATTGTATGCAAATTTTAGGGACCAGGTAACGCTATGCGCGGGCCCGCCGTCGAATGTTGCGTCGATAGATAGTATGTGCTGCACATAATATCTATCGAATTGCAGGAGCGATCGCATGTGGTTTTTAACCACATGCGATTGCTCGAATGCAATCCGCGGGTGGGGGCAGAGGGAACGCTTTTGGTGGTGCTGGATTTGGGGAGCCAGTGGGACAGCTACCTGTGGCCCCTCTGGGTACTTTAGTGCTGTGAAGGAGCTCTAGCGGGTTGCGGACCGCCCAGTTTTTTTAAATGTTGCCGCCTCGTCGACCCCCGCCACCTGCTAGCGCTACTTCAAAGTGCTACGCTACTCTGCCGCCCTCTGCCATCACCCGATGTACCATCGCAAGATGTCATGCAACATTGGGTGCTGAAAGGCACTTTTTGCATCGTAAGATGTGATCGGATGCGATGGACATCGCACTTCGATGTTGCATGGAATCCGATTGCATAAGTATATGGCCAGCATTAGTTTTACAAAGTCCTTTGGGGGCCTATAGTTTGTCTTTATATTTCCTGGGTGGAAGAACAATTTGCACATCCACAATTAACACTGGTCCGACTTCGGTTGTTGCCGGGTCGTCCCGGGGCTCTGTGCGGTGTGAAAGGGCCTTTTAAAAAATCCTGGGTACAGCAATCCGACCCGGATTAAAAGAAGGGTTAATCCTGGGTCAGACCCAGGCTGTCGGTCCCCTTCACACTATACAGCGTCAGCTCCAAGCACTATCTAGTCCTCTTCCGACCATCCAAACCCCCCCCCCCCCCCCCCCCCCCCCCGCCCCAGAATACTTCAGCAACCCAGCTTATTGCTGTGGGGAGCTTCACCTCACAATTGCGGGTTTGCGACCCGGCATTTGTTATGTGAAAGGGGTGTTAGAGAGTCTGTAACTTAATTACAGACACATCCTAGAGTATTCAGCCCCATAATCTCCAGGACTTTGCTGATCACATATTGTTGCACTTTTGTGAGTGGGGATAGAAAGACCTGCAGAGGAGGGGTTGCAGCACAGTTCAACATTTACAGTTCAAATTCAAATAGGGGAGTCACACCAACTGCCATTCCAAACTGACTCATTGGCAGTTGGTGTAGCTCCTTTATTTGAATTTTGAACTGTGTGCAGCCCCCGCCCCTGGAGCCGCCACTGCCTGCAACCCATTCAAATCAAGCCAATACTGCTTCCACATATATAATATTTTTGTATCACATTAATCACACCTCCCTTTGCAGAAGTTGTAGAAATGGAGGATGCAACTGACAAAGACGAGGAAGCTGAAGCCGAGGAGCCGGTAGATGACGGAAATGGGGAACAACATGAATCGGAGGAGGAAACAACAGTGGTGGCGGCCAGAGATGAGGAAGAAGCTGTAGAAAATGCTGGAACAAAAACAGCCAGTTTTGCCAAACCGAGGATTTTGGAAGGAACAGCCAAGGATATGATGGATGAAAATAATGAACAACAAGCAAAAGCAGACAGCAAGCATAGTACGACAAGTGAGCAAATAAAACTGGAGAAACCTGAAAAAGCTGAAGCAGAGAAGAAAGAGAAAAAGGTTTCGACAACGTCTGCCAAACCGTCCTTGGCCAGTGCGAAGAAGAACGTGAAATCCAAGGTAGCGCCACCAAAAATAGAAAAAACGAAATCGCAGAAACTGCCGCAAAAAAGCAATAAGGTTAAAAAGGTGGAAAACACAAAATCCAAGAAGGGAAAGTCTGGCAAAAAATAGGAAATAACTTACACAACACATTAAAATCTTAAGTTATTTAATCGTTTGTGTTTTTTTATTTCTCATATTGATAAATAATAATTTTGTAGAAAACGCAGACCTTCCCTAGATGAGGACGGGCGACTGATCCAAGATTTGGGCTATGGAGAGGATAATTCTATAGTCTTGTGCTGACCATTCCACTCTATAATAGAAACATAAGGACAAAGGGGTCGAATCAACCACGATCGCAGGGCTACGATGAGTTAGCCCCCAACCCGCCTGAGCGATGACCGAATGGTATCGCAGCCATGCGAAGTGGGAGAAATCCACTCACCATCGAATGGATCCCCCTCCCCCCCGCATGTCTAGCACCATGTAAGTCAATACTTACTCACCGCTGTGATGACCGTGGGGAGATCGGGGCCACTGATAACGTCAGTGACTGGGCCTGCCTGCGTTTTATGCGGCACTCCCAGAAACCGCTGGGGTGCCACCCACAAACACCAGCTGTCAATCAGCCGGCGTACAGCCAGCGATCACAGGCCATTGCAAATTCTATCAGGGCTGAATCGGCCCCAAAAAAAGAAGACCATCCTTTCATGCCGCACCTGATGTCAGATTTACGGCAGGATTACATTTTCACAAGGCAACTTCTAGAAAGTTTTCCCACGCTCAATAGAAGTAGATTACTTTTTCCACTGGCGGGGTAGCAAAGGACGACCCAGGAGATCCAAGTGCGGTCTCCTCATAAAGACCCATTACCAACCAAGACTTAAAATTCTGGCTAAATTATTTGCTAATAGATTCCTGTCTCTTGTCGCGCCAAAACCCATTCAGTTTTACTTATGGTAGAAACCCTTCCCGGCCATAATGTTTAGCCTTAACAATGAGAAAGCCTTTGATACTGGAGGGTAGATGGATGAAGCAGTGATAAGGGAGGAGAAGTGATAAAGTGCCTGGTACTTTATCACCAGCCAATCAGCTCCTGATTGTTAAGTTACAGGCTGGGTTTAAAAAGGGACAAATCTGCACCTTACTCTGTAGGAGACCTCACAGTCCCAGTGCTGCCTCTGATTAAAAACCCTCCCATGACTAGGCTGCTGCTGCTGCTGTTCTCTGAGAAGTATGGAATGAGCTCCACCAATCAGAGCTCAGCACAAACGTCTCAGCCTCTGCCCTCTGGTGCAAAGTGTCATGGGACTTAGTTAACTCCCAGTAATGCACTGCACACTTGTGCAGTCAGTGTGCCTTGGCTCCCAATGCTCAGCACCATTAATCATTGTCACATTGGCAGATAGGTGAAGCTGCAGCACTACCCCACTCCCATGCACAAAACCTTTAGCTAAAAAATAAAATAAATACATTTTATTCTAGCTAGAGGGGGGCCCAGGAGTACTGACCCCTTGTGCCCCCATTATAATCCGGCCCTGCCTGTACCCCCTTATCTGGGCCTGGACTTATTTCCCCAAACTCCTCTATCCCCTCATGCGGGGACCAAAGTTGTGTCACAAAGCCCCTTATTCAGATCTGATCGCAGTACAAATTTGTTCTCAAAATGGGCAAAACCATGTGCACTGCAGGTGGGGCAGATGTAACATTTGCAGAGAGAGTTAGTTATTTGTGTGAGTTATTTTGTTTCTGTGCAGGGTAAATACTGGCTGCATTATTTTTACACTGCAATTTCGATTTCTGTTTCAACACACCCCACCCAAATGTAACTCTTTCTGCACATGTTACATCTGCCCCCACCTGCAGTGCACATGTTTTTTTCCCATTTTGAGAACAAATTTGTACTGCGATCAGATCTGAATAAGGACCAAAGAGACAATGACCTCAATGCAGCTTTCTGTTTAATTATCTGCCGTAAACGTTCACAAATGAATCTCCCGGAATTACTGGGGATAATGGTGGCATCCGTCTCCCCAACCTCACCCTTTATTATTTTGTGAGCATTCTTTGGGGATTATTTACAGAGATGGGAGTTCTATTTCAGATAGACATAAATAAAAAGTGGATTGTGATTGGTTGCTATGGGCAACATCCCATCTGCAATAGGACTATCTTAGTAAATCCCCTTGTATCATTAGGCATTGCCTTCATTCTGCTCACACCTGCATAAACAGTAGATATAGTGATATTGGGGTTATTCAGACCTGCACCCTACCGCTGCACTGAAAGCGTTTATGTTTGTCTCAAAACACAAACACACGTTATTAACTCTCACCGGGCCGCACATTATACCGCGCAATGGGGCTAATTCAACCAGCCCTGCAGATCTCCGAAAATCGCTTAGCGTGAAAAAAGGCCCTCATCCCCTCGGAGAAGTCGCAGGTGGTGCTCCCTTGAGCCACCCGCAGGAATGGATTCGATGTATCACATGCGGTCCCCGCCAAGCCTGACTGGAGCCAGAAGCAACTCTACAGATTGCTCCTCCTGCCGGGGCGACTCGGAGGGTTCTTTCACTGCGATTGGTTGCTGCAAGTGCCCAAATTACAGCTGAATCACCGAGTGTATGGGGGCCTTAAGTGATAATTATCTCTGGTAGAAAACCATTGTCCTACAGAAAGTTTCTGAGCAATGTGCAGAGTAGATAACCAGGTTGGGATCAGTAGCACAAGGGAGTGTACACAGAACTCTGTCCAGCGAGTTCATGGATCCTCCCTCTCCCCCAGTCCAGCTCTCTCATTGTAATCTTCACATAAGGATCCTATAGCTGTTCTGCATTACATTGTCTGAGTGACGGCCATGGGAAACTGCTCAGTCTCACGCTCGTCGGACTCGTCCTGGCATTTCTAGGGGAAAGGATAATGCAATTAACGTAAGTTCTACTTCCTCTACAGTGGATGAAGTTCTGAAAATCAGACAACTGTACAGGACTCTATGTATTGTAATTATATGCTCCCTTACCTATGGGTATGTAGATGTTTGTACTTTATATATAATCTCCTATATATTTGGCTACATCTGTCACTCAAAGTGGGTGTCTGTGTCTATAACGCTCTGTTCCTGGACTTTCCTCTTAATGTGTGATTGCCTTCATCTGTGCTGAACACCTTTCTGAGAAATTAACATGTTGAAAACAGGTGATGGCAATCATACATTAAGGGGAAGTCTAGAAACAGAGCATTGTGTCCTTCCTGGAGAGGGTCATGTTGGGAGGTATGTGACAGAGAACCAGCCCAGTGAGCCCACAGACAGTGCCAGACACCCACTGCCTTCCCATGTTGCCCAGCACTGCTACTCCACAGCCACCAGGTGAGCGCCCCCCTCCCCGCGATTTGCGGCAAACCACCCCCCCCCCCGCGCCCCCCCCCCCTCCCGCGATTCGCGGCAAAAACACCCGCTCCCCCGCGACCCCCCCTACCGCGATTTGCAGCAAAAACACCCCCGCGACCCCCCCTCCTGCGATTCGCTGCAAAAAGAACCCCCCCACGACCCCTCCCGCAATTCGCGGCATAACCACCACCCCGCGACCCCCCCCTCCCGCGAATCGCGGCAAACCCTCCCCCGTGCCCCCCCCCCCCCCCCCGATTCGCGGAAAAAACACCCCCCCCCCCCCCGCGACCTCCCTCCCGCGATTCGCGGCAAAAAGAACCCCCCCGCGACCCCCCCCTTGCACGATTGGCGGCACCCCCCCTGCGACCCCCCTCCCGCGATTCGCGGCACCCCCCCCGCAATTCGCAGCAGCCCCAGGATTAAATGGCACATGCAAAACACTGACATGGCTATGGTCGACAATGAAAAAGGTTGACATGAGTTTTTGAAGATTTATTTCATTTTTTGAATGTTTTCATATTCATTGTCATGTGTCGACATGGACACCAATGAAGTGGCACACTTATGTCAACATTTACATGTGTTGACCTTTCTGTGTTGATTTTTTTCTTGTGGCGATTCGCGTCACACCCCCCGCAACCCCCCCTCCCGCGATTCGCGGCACCCCCCGTGACCCCCCACCTCCCGCAATTCGCGGCAACCCCCCACCGGCACCCCTGTGAACCCCGCCCTCCCGCGATTCGCGGCACCCACCACCGCGATCCCCCCTCCCGCAATTCGCGGCACCCCCCCGTGATTCGCTGCAGCTCCAGAATTAAATTGCACATGGAAAACACTGACATGGCTATGGTCGACAATGAAAAAGGTTGACATGAGTTTTTGAAGTTTTTTTGAATATTTTCATATTCATTCTCATGTGTCGACATGGACACCAATGAAGTGCCACACTTATGTCAACATTTACATGTGTTGACCTTTCTGTGTTGATTTTTTTCTTGTGGTGATTCGCGTCACACCCCCGCAACCCCCCCCCCCTCCCGCAATTCGCGGCAACCCCCCACCGGAACCCCCATGAACCCCGCTCTCCCGCGATTTGCGGCACCCACCCCCCGCAACCCCCCCCTCCCGCAAATCGCAGCACCCCCCGCGATTCGCGGCAGCCCCAGGATTAAATGGCACATGCAAAACACTGGCACGGCTATGGTGACAATGAAAAAGGTTGACATGAGTTTTTGAAGATTTATTTCATTTTTTGAATGTTTTCATATTCATTGTCATGTGTCAACATGGACACCAATGAAGTGGCACACTTATGTCAACATTTACATGTGTTGACCTTTCTGTGTTGATTTTTTCTTGTGGCGATTCGCGTCACACCCCCCCGCAACCCCCCCCCCGCGATTCGCGGCACCCCCGTGACCCCCCACCTCCCGCAATTCGCGGCAACCCCCCACCGGAACCCCTGTGAACCCCGCCCTCCCGCGATTCGCGGCACCCAACCCCGCGACCCCCCCCTCCCGCAATTCGCGGCACCCCCCGTGATTCGCGGCAGCTCCAGAATTAAATTGCACATGGAAAACACTGACATGGCTATGGTCGACAATGAAAAAGGTTGACATGAGTTTTTTAAGTTTTTTTTTTTCATTTTTTGAATATTTTCATATTCATTCTCATGTGTCGACATGGACACCAATGAAGTGCCACACTTATGTCAACATTTACATGTGTTGACCTTTCTGTGTTGATTTTTTCTTGTGGCGATTTGCGTCACACCCCCTCCCACCCCCCCCCACAACCCCCACTCCCGCGATTCACGGCACACACACACACACCCTCCCCCGCGATTCTCGGCACCCCACCCCGTGACCCCCCCTCCCGTGATTCACGGCACACCCCCGCGACCCCCCCTCCCATGATTCGCCGCAACCCCCGCCCCGTAACCCCCCCTCCCGCGATTCGCGGCACCCACCCCCGCGACCCCCCCTCCCACAATTCGCGGCCCCCCCCGCGATTTGCGGCAGCTCCAGAATTAAATTGCACATGGAAAACACTAACATGGCTATGGTCGACAATGAAAAAGGTTGACATGAGTTTTTGAAGTTTTTTTTTTCATTTTTTTTAATGTTTTCATATTCATTCTCATGTGTCGACATGGACACCAATGAAGTGCCACACTTATGTCAACATTTACATGTGTTGACCTTTCTGTGTTGATTTTTTCTTGTGGCGATTCGCGTCACACCCCCCCCCGCAACCCTCACTCCCGCGATTCACGGCACACACACACCCCCCCGCGATTCTCGGCACCCCACCCCGTGACCCCCCCTCCCGTGATTCACGGCACACCCCCCGCGACCCCCCCTACCATGATTCGCCGCAACCCCCGCCCCCGTAACCCCCCTCCCGCGATTTGCGGCAACCCACCCCGCGACCCCCCTCCCGCGATTCTCTGCAATCCCTCCCGCGATTCGCAGCATCCACCCCCCCACAACCCCCCCTCCTGCAATTCGCGGCACCCCCCGCGACCCCCCCTCCTGCAATTCGCGGCACCCTCCGCGACCCCCCCTCCCGCTATTCGCGGACACCTAAGTTGCAATACAGGGCATCTTTCATACAATTCTAACCATATTTCTCATATACAAACGTTCACAAATTAAGGGGGCGCAGCCCCTTACGACGGTGTGAAGAGCGCCCGTAGGGCGCGATGAATCACCTAGTCATTAATAAATGGTAAAGGTCTAGGGCAGGCATGTCCAAACTATGGCCCTCCAGCTGTTGTGAAACTACATGTCCCATCATGCCTTGCCACAGTTTTGCTATTAGGGAATGCTAAAACTATGGCAAAGCATGCTGGGATGTGTAGTTTCACAACAGCTGGAGGGCCATAGTTTGGACATGCCTGGCCCAGGGGCTAAATCTATGACAGGGTATCGGCTGGTCGACACCAAAAGATCTACAAGCAGTCAACATTGACACAAGCAAAAGGTCAATATGAAAATGTCGACATAGATTTAAAAAAAAACAAATGTTTTTACGTTTTTATATTTCCCATTCCACGCGGATCCGATTGGGTATGGTGAGCGCAGCTATGGCCGAGCAAAGCAGCCATGCGAGGGGACGCGGTACGCTAATTGAGGGCCTACGTGCGCAGGTGTCAACATTGACACCAAAAAAAATTCACGTCGACCTTTTGCACATTTTCCATGTCAACCTTTTGCTTAGGTCAACCTGTTAAAACCACAACCAGCTGTATGTGATATATTTGCTGAAAAATAATCAATAATGGGCATCAAAATCCCGATATCACAGGTCTGTTCTGCGAAAAATAATCCGTAGTGAGAATCGCAGCTAACATTGTGCATAGAGGAGTTGATCCTTACTGAGACATTCAGGGACATTAACAGGGAATATAACACCAGGATATCCAGTGTCCATTATGCAATATGAATAATACTGTATACAGGTCTTGTCACATTCTTGGTAAAGGTCCTGTATTGTGTAGGTAAGAGTGGGAGGGGCCATCACAGCTTCAGCTAGACCAATGTGAATGACGGTTCATGCATCAAGTGGTAAGGACCTTATTCAGAATCGGACGCAAATGTCATCGCAAACTGCATCTGCAAAGTTGCATTTGTGCAACCTTTGCAGAATTGGCTACATAGGGCCCAATTCAGTTCTGATCGCACGACCAGCACACGCCGCCCCGCTAGAGGGAAATCCCACCTTGTGAATCAATGTGCTTGCTGTTTGAAAGGATGTGTACGGCCAGTGGCGTAACTATAGCTCAGCAACCCCCGCGGTGGCGGGGAGGCGCAGAGGAAGTTTGGGCGCCGGGGGTCTGCGGGGCTATAGTTACCCGCTGCTGTCTGCGGTACCTGCCTGCCGTGCCGTGACTGCCGTCACAGTCCCGTCTCTCCTAGCGCTGGCTCCTGCTTCTATAATGAAAACGGACACTTAGAAAATGGCTGCCCCCATACTGCAGACAGTTTTCTGTCTGCAGTATGGGGGCAGCCATTTTTTAAGAGTCACGTTTCATTATTAGCAGCAGGAGCCAGCGCTACGGGACCGTGACGGCACGGCAGGCAGGTACCGCAGACAGCAGTGGGTGGGCAGGTATGGGCATGGGGGGGGGCTGCCGAGGGGAGGGGGAGTGGGGGCGAATTTTTTTTAGCGGCGGGGGGGGGGGGGGGGGCATAATAAGTAGCTACGCCACTGTGTACGGCTACACATCCATTCACAGCTGAGAAAATATGTCAAAACTCATAGAAACAGGCTCAGGATTTTTACACTGGGCACTGGCGAGTGAGTCCGCACAGCCCTGGACTCACTCGCCAATGCGATAGAAAAAGGCACATCCGGCCTGGAGCTGACGTCACGCATCCTCCCTCAACAGACTCAGACACGCCTAGCGTTTTCCCGGACACTCCCAGACTTTTCCTAGACACACCTGCGTTTTTTTTAGCACTCCCACTGTTTCCAACCCCAGACGCCTAGTTCCTGTCAATCACCTTGGGAACGGTGTGTGAATAGAAACTTAATGGGATTTGCAAGAATAATAACAAATTTGACTCCTAAAGAGAGCTATTAAATGTTCATCTGTGAAAGTGCAAACCTTCCCCCCCCCTCCCCACTCGCCGACTGCCAGGAGAGGGTTAAGAAACGTACACACTGGGAAATAAATAATTTTATTGGCCAGTGTGTACGCTGTACACGATTACCGATGCGTTCTCCCGTGAGTCGTTAATGACCCCGCCGTCATCTGTGCACAGAAGAGGGAGTGGATCGCTAACGAGGGCCATGCTGCAGAATGGCCGCAAAGATGAGAAGAAGTACCGAATAATGGCCCTTATTCTGATCGGTGCGGCCGGATCCGAATATGCGGCCAGCACCGTGCGTCCTAAACCCCGCCTTCCATATGGATCGCCAACTCCGTCCGTACGCGGTAAGAAGCTGTCCGAACGGACCGCACGTGTATTTCTCATGAATACACCTCCTCCATCTCAGGGAACCTCCCCCATCATTCGATGGTCGCAGAACATCGAATGCAGGACCGAGTGGCCAGGCAGCTCCCGCAACCTCAGACCACACGGGCATTTCTCCGTGCAAAAGCAGGGATCTGGGCGGGCAGCTGACATCCGGCAATGTCATATGTCCGCCCCCTACACGTGCGTCACGGCCGCATTACCATACGTACGCCCAGCGTTTGCATGGGAACGCCCATGAAACGCGGGGTGTAAACATATGGTAATGAGCCCAAACAGCCCTTCACACCCCTCTCCACCCCCTGTTCGTAGTGTACACATTTCCTGCGAAATGTGGCCGTGCGTCCCGCTCGCACATGCGCAGAGACGCCTCTGCACATGCGCAGACACAAAACATCGGCGGCATGAACGCACGCGGATATTACCACACCAACCAGAATAAGGGCCTCTGTTCACCTCCCCAAATTTTTCCAGCACCTCTGCAGTGCCAGAGATCAGCTGTCAGTCTATACTGGTGTGGCATGTAGGCTGCATGGTCCATTTGAAAGAACAAGTGTCTCCACTTACGAGCTATCTGGAATAGTCTGTGCCAAAGAGTGTAGTGAGTAGGAGGTGGAGGGGGGCACAAATCACAGAAATCTCCCACAGAAAGATCTCGTAGTCACCATTATCATCAATAGGGATTACCATCCGAGCCCTATGTACCAAACTCTGATAAGCAAAGCTTCCTGGAGTTTTCCCACGCTGGATAAACCGCTTTAAGCCTATGAAGGCTTTATATGCAGGAGACACATCATCCAATCCCACTCCTGCAGCACTGGCCGGTGTAACTGGCATACGTGGTTCCGGAGTATGGAACAACATGACTGTGAGTACCAGCATGCCCTCCCAACCTTTGGTAGTAGTAGAAGTTGTTTTACAGGACCAACGACATCTGTCATGTTTCAACTCTGAACAAAGCACGATATGCAGATCTACCTACTCTTCTCCCACCTTACAGCCCAAGCTCCCAAATGATCCAGCTCCTAAGCCTTGTCCATATGGGTCTCCAGATAACAAAGATGGCGGCAGAGAGCTGAGCGGATCAGCTGCGATGATTGGTAACAGGCAGGTTTATTCTATACTCCAAAGGGTTCTGTGTGCAAAATGACTAATACCCCATCCCAGTACATATTAAAGAGGTACGGTAGAAATGTCTGTCAACCACTAATGGATGACAGTGGCTCGTTCGACACCTTGAAATGGTCGACATTGACAAAAGGTCAAAAAAAGCTTATGGCCAATGTAGACGTGGTTGACATGATTAAGGTCGACATGAGGTTTTTTATGTCTTTTTTTGTGTCAATGTTGACATGGACATCGTTTAGGTGTGCCACATCACCTTGCGTTCACCATGCTTTGGACATGTGGGGCTAATGACCCCCTCCGCGGTCTGTGCACAGGCGAGAGTGTGGATCGGTAACAAGGGCCATGCTTTGGACACGTGGGGCTAATGACCCCCTATGCCGTCTGTGCACAGGCGAGAGTGTGGATCGGTAACAAGGGCCATGCTTTGGACACGTGGGGCTAATGACCCCCTATGCCGTCTGTGCACAGGCGAGAGCGTGGATCGGTAACAAGGGCCATGCTTCAGGCACGTGGGGCTAATGAACCCCTCCTCCGTCTGTGCACAGACGAGAGAGCCGATCGATAATGAGGGCCATGCTTTGGGCATGTGGGGCTAAAGACCCCCTCCGCTGTCTGTGCACAGACGAGGGAGCGGATCGGTAACGAGGGCCATGCTTCGGGCACGTGGGGCTAATGACACCCTCCGCCGTCTGTGCACAGGCGAGGGAGCGGATCGGTAATAAGGGCCATGCTTCGGGCACGTGGGGCTAATGACCCCCTCCGCCGTCTGTGCACAGGTGAGGGAGCGGATCGGTAATGAGGGCCATGCTTCATGCACGTGGGGCTAATGACCCCCTCCGCCGTCTGTGCACAGGTGAGGGAGCGGATCGGTAATGAGGGCCATGCTTCGGGCACGTGGGGCTAATGACCCCCTCCGCCGTCTGTGCATGAGGGCCATGCTTCGGGCACGTGGGGCTAATGACCCCCTCCGCCGTCTGTGCACAGGTGAGGGAGCGGATCGGTAACGAGGGCCATGCTTCGGGCACATGGGGCTAATGACCCCCTCTACCATCTGTGCACAGGCGAGGGAGCGGATCGGTAATAAGGGCCATGCTTCAGGCACGTGGGGCTAATGACCCCCTCCGCCGTCTGTGCATGAGGACCATGCTTCGGGCATGTGGGGCTAATGACCCCCTCCGCCGTCTGTGCACAGGTAAGGGAGCGGATCGGTAACGAGGGCCATGCTTCGGGCACATGGGGCTAATGACCCCCTCTACCATCTGTGCACAGGCGAGGGAGCGGATATGTAATAAGGGCCATGCTTCGGGCACGTGGGGCTAATGACCCCCTCCGCCGTCTGTGCATGAGGACCATGCTTCGGGCACGTAGGGCTAATGACCCCCTCCGCCGTCTGTGCATGAGGACCATGCTTCGGGCACGTGGGGCTAATGACCCCCTCCGCTGTCTGTGCACAGACGAGGGAGCGGATCGGTAATGAGGGCCATGCTGCAGTGTTTCATTAGTAGCCGGACCTCATTGTTCCTGTCACCCAGAAACCAAACACCTTTTACATGTTTGAAAGCAAATTATGGGGGCCATTCAGACCTGTTCGCTGTGGTCCGAATTCGCTCTCCTGGCCGCCTTCGGTGAGTTTCCCACTCCTTGGGGCATTCACTCAATGATGGGATGGACAGACAGGGGGATAGACAGACAGGGGGCAGGCAGGGGGATGGACAGACAGGGGTCAGGCTGGGGGATGGACAGACAGGGGGCGGGCAGGGGGATGGACAGACAGGGGGCGGGCAGGGGGATGGACAGACAGGGGTCAGGCTGGGGGATGGACAGACAGGGGGCTGGACAGACAGGGGGCGGGCAGGGGGATGGACAGACAGGGGTCAGGCTGGGGGATGGACAGACAGGGGGCGGGCAGGCAGGGACATGTGTTGGGGCCCACCTAGCGTTTAATGGGCATGTCCACAAAAACAGTGGGTGGGCCCATGGAAACGCTGGGCGTACCCCTGCGAACACAGGCTTGTTGATGCCTGCTTGGGGTGAGTGACTGGGGTCACATGACATCAGCACACGCCCCCATTTCGGCCATCTCGGTCCAGAATAACAGTAAGTATAGCCTTTATCAACTTTAATCAACGATGGGAGGAAAAATCAATCGATAGTTTAATGATTTTTCCTCCGTGCGGCCACACGCCTGCACATCTGATCGCATGGTAGCACAGGGATTTACTAGCCTGGGGGGGGGATATACACCTCCTAACGGTCGGGCGCCGCCCACTAATGACCACTACCTGTCAATCACCTTGCATACGGACAACGAAGGCTAGCCGTCACTTGCTCAGTTTGCAGCACAGGCATGCGCACAGCTGCAAACGCGCATACACTGTCATCCAATCATCGCACAGGCTTCATAGCCCAGCGAATGGGTCTGAATCGGGCAAATTGTTCCTCTAGAACTGTGGTCCCATTGCAGTTGTCAGGGATCACCTCCTCCGCCATTGCTATTGCTATGGATGGCGTATACTAAGTTGCTGCGAGCAATTTGCAATCATATGCAATCCTTTCTGAATCAGGCCCAGTTTGTATAAAACATGTGCATCTGGACTTTGCTTGGAATGATACAGCAATCGTCAACATATCAGTGTTCAAGGTCGGCTGTGCCCTGAGTAAAGGTTGCTGTAATATTGGAAAACTCTGGGTAGAAAATATTGAATCAAATGCATCTGAAATATTTGAAACCCATTTGCTGCCACTAATCACCAGTGGGCATCAGTGTGGGCTGTCATCCACAGCAAAGTGCCAACCGCATGTTCCCCTTCCCCCTACTGGCACTAATCACCAGTGGGGAGACCCAGGCATCAGTGTGGGCTGTCATCCACAGCAAAGTGCCAACCGCATGTTCCCCTTCCCCCTACTGGCACTAATCACCAGTGGGGAGACCCAGGCATCAGTGTGGGCTGTCATCCACAGCAAAGTGCCAACTGCATGTTCCCCTTCCCCCTACTGGCACTAATCACCAGTGGGGAGACCCAGACATCAGTGGTGCTGTCATTTAAAATTGTTGTTTTTATTTTTTTAAAGTATTGCCAAAAGGATAGAGGATCTTTTAGCCCCTCTGTCTCCTGAACCCTGGCACCTAGAGTGATGAGACCCCTCTTTTAAAGTATGTGACCCTCTCCCATAGAGATAATTTCCAGATGATCAGAGTGAACTCCAGGTAAAAAGCCACTGCACTAACGGAAAATCAAGGAGTCCAAGGATGGGTAAGGTCTCCCCCCAACCCGACATCCATAAAAACTGGGGCACTCATTTTTGAAAGCCCAAATGATTTGGGACATGCATGCAAAACTAAGACACTCCCAGGTGCCTTAGCTTTGCGTGCTCCTGTACGGGAACAGGACGGGCAGCTGACATTCTGGTGATGTCAGCTGCCCGCCCCCGGCAGCCGGATCACTGCCTAATTTCCATGGGACGCCAGTGTTTTTATTGGAACACCCATGAAACACTGGGCGTTCTCATAGGCGCATCCCCTCGCTGCCGCCCCCCGCCTGCACTGGTGGGTGTGAACGGGATGGTGAACTAGCAATTCCCGCTCGCACCCGGTGTACGCACATGCACAGAAATGTGTATTAGCAAAACATTGGTTCGCACGAGGGACCGCTTGGACCAGAATTACCCCCTGATGAGCACTGTTCTGTTACCCTTTGCTGTAGAAACCTACATGTCCTATCCAGCGGCATTGAGCAGTAAGCTGAGGGTGCCGAAAAGCATTGCACAGGCCCTGGCCCCAGAGGCCCTGGCCCCAGAGGCAGTTGCCAGTGTCCACGGTGGATGCAATAGTGTTCCAATGGTGGACTGTGTACAACTGGCGATGCTTCTGCGTGCGGCCGCGTGGAAATGGGCAACTCTGGGCCTGAGTAATCAAAAACACTAGTACACATGGGGAAGAATAACGCCGGCATCTGTATGTTATCCCACCCGAGACACCAGCAGCGGAGGTTATAACAGCTTCCGCCTCTGAGTCAGGCCCTTAGGGGGTCATTAAGTGGCTGTGCAATGGAAGTAATCTCTTATATATTTAGCCACATCCATCACTCAAAGCAGTGTAGGGAACGGTGGGCGGGGTTCCAGGGGTGATTGACAGGCCCGTCCACCGTTAGCCACACTGCGAAACCTGTCCACTTCCGTTCTACACACCACCCCCCTTGCCCTCCGTCCTACACACCAGCTCCCACATATCCGCCCCCTCCTCGACCACATACACTGCCAAACCCCGCCCCACGGCTACACACCACCCCCAACACACACACACACACATCATCCGTCCGGCACACAACCTCCCAGACTACCCACCCCCTCCAAGCCCAGCACTCCCCATGGCTGCCCATATACGGGCAGCCCCAAGGCAGCACACCGCGCGCGCCCCCCCACAGCCTCTTGATCATACACGGGCAGCCCCATGGCTACACACCGCGTCCCCCCCCGCCTCACTCTCTTACACGGTACAATGACACCAGCAACCCATGCTCGCTTCAAGTCACCTCCGCGCTGCTCCTGATCCGGTCTGCCCCCTTTTCCACACTCAGCCTGTGGAGGAGCCGTTAGTAATAGCAAATGCAGCCGCTCTGACTATGCACATGGTGAATGCTGGGGACCCGCCCGGTGTGTGAATGACTCTGTCCATCCCCCTTCTACCGCAATCCCCACCAGCATCCCGCCTGCGAGCTCACAGCTATCTTCCAGACTGCACCCTACCCCTGCAAACACCCGCCCGCAGACCGCCACCGGCTCATTCTCTGCATCAGTGTCCCCAGCACCTGGACCCGCCCGGCAACATCCCAGCCGCATCCCAGCCTCCAGGACCTACTGCCACCCCCCAACACCCTCCAGGATCTGCTGCCAACAAGCGACACCCTCCAGGACCTGCTGCCGCCAAACTCTACTTTCCCAGACCGCCTGCGCCAGACCACAACTCTACCCCACCCATCTGTAAGTACTACCCACCACCCCATACCAATACACCACCAACTAATCTCCAAACACAGCTCCATTCCATTTCACGCCAGTACCTGCTGCGTGGCACCCAGCACCCCATACCAAACACTCTTAGGCCACTACACCTCTTCAAACACACCTCACTCACATTCATTTCTACTACTAATGGGGCGAAGCCCCTCACGACGGTGTGAAGAGCGCCCGGAGGGCGCGATGAATCACCTAGTTACATAATATATGATAAATGACCTGAGGCCGATTCAGACCTTTCCGTAATGGGCCAAATTCATCCACGTCCCCGATAGTTGGGGTTTGCACATGCACAAATATGTGCAATGCGCAAACCCAGAGAGCGAACAGCTTTGGCGAGATTCACAATCGCCGCGCTGTTTCGTTCCCAGAAGAGAAGGGGAGTGGGCAGGGGTGTAGCCATGCCGATGCCTTTTTTGGGGGGGGGGGGGTGCTGACGTGACATGACGACAGGTTCCTCCCCGAATTAGGCCCGCTCCATCCGAGATAAAAGTCAGTTTAGACTGACTTTGATCTGCAAACGGGCAACGACCATCGTATGATTTGTCAACGTGCGGCCGCATGCGAGGGGAGTGTTAGCATATTCATCCCCTCGCATGTTAGTGGGGGGGCTTCAGCTTGGTGGAGGGTGGTGTTTACCTGTTCAAACATACCCAGCCTAGCGAACAGGTCTGAATCAGCCCCCCCCCCTATCTTTCTGAGCATCAGCATGATTCGTTAACAAAAAGAAAACCCACAGCCGCCTCCTTATCTAACATACTGATAACTGGACGTGGTTTGGGCCTGTGCAGGGAGCTTGGCCAGAAAAGCCTTACATGACCCTACAAAGGTCTGATTACTAAATAATCATTTGCTAGAAGGGCATGGGTAGGGGAGAAAGCAGAAGTCATTCAGCCTCAGGATGCCCAAAATCATCCTGAAATTAGGTTGCACTGGGTGTTTCAGAGGTGGAACTGCCACTGGTGCAGCAGGTGCATTGCACTGGGGCCCCTGAGGACTATGGGCCCCACTGCTGTGTGGCATATTGTGATCTTGGGTTGAAGTCGAGGAGGGGGAACCAAATTATAATTTTGCACCTGGGCCAACCTCCCACAAGTTCTGCCCCTGTGGGGTTTGTATTCATATTAACATCTCTGTAAAAGACCGCCATATGCTTGGAACACTGTTTTTTTTTCCTTAACCCTTTGAGTGCCAAGTGAATTGGTACTTGTGGACTTTCACGGCTCCCATCGCATGCCATCGCATGCCATATGTAATGGCATGCGATTTTTGCCGTTTTTATGCAATTTTTAAAAAATCGAAGCGCATACGATTTGATCGCATGCGATCGCATGCGATTTTTAACAGAAATGCATCCAAATGCATTGAAATTAGTATCAAACATGTTAAATGGCCCCCAAATGTCATTTTTCAGGCTGTACCACCCCCACTATCAACGCGAACCCGAAGCGTGGCGAGCGCAGCGAGCCCACGAGGGGCGGCGGTACGCGTCCTAGAAAAATAGAATAGAAAGTGTGGTGAGCGCAGCGAGGGGACGCGGACACCTGTGAAGCCCGCGAGGGGACGCGTATACCTGTGAAGGTATCCGTGTCCCCTCGCCACGCTTCGGGCTCGCCACACTTTCTATTCTCAACTCCACGCCGACGTGGATAGTGGGGGTATGAAAAGGTCGTAGGACGCGTACCGCCACCCCTCGCGGGCACGCTGCGCTCGCCACGCTTCGGGTTTGCGTTGATAGTGGGGGTGGTACAGCCTGAAAAATGACATTTGGGGGCCATTGAACATGTTTGATACTAATTTCAATGCATTTGGATGCATTTCTGTTAAAAATCGCATGCGAACGCATGCGATCAAATCGCATGTGATGCGATCGCATGCGATGCAATATTTTACCATGCGATGGACATCGTGGGAGCCGTGATTGTCCACAAGTACCAGTGAATTTGTCAAAATAGGTGTGAAAATTGGCAAGCAGACATTTTTATTTATCATAATGACCTGTAATGTTACCTCATATAGGAAACTAGGTGATTCATCGCGCCCTACGGGCGCTCTTCACACCGGCGTAAGGGGCTACGCCCCTTAATTTGTGAACATTTGTATTGTGAGAAATATGGTTAGAATTGTATGAAAGATGCCCTGTATTGCAGCTTCTGGCAGTGGGTGAGGGTCCAGCGTGGCAGCACAGGAGTACCGGACGGTGGCCCTGAGTCAGTGTCTCCTCCTACTGGGTGGGAGTTAGGGTGCATGAGAGCAGGAGGCTGGGATATGAGGCATGATAGGGGTATGTGGGCAACACAGCGTCAGCGATTACCCAGTGGTGGAAGTTACGGTTCAGGAGAGCAGGAAGCTGGGTAGTGATAGGGGTGTGTGGGCATACGGGGGACTAAAGAGGGTGGTGGACACTGTGCAGCTTCTGCCAGTGGGTGAGGGTCCAGCGTGGCAGCACAGAAATACAGGAGTCAGTGTCTCCTCCGACTGGGTGGGAGTTAGGGTGCATGAGAGCAGGATGCTGGGCGGTAAAGCATGATAGGGGAATGTGGGCAACACAGGGTGAGCGGGTCTCCACTGGCGGAAGTTACGGGGCAGGAGAACAGGAGGCAGGGCAGTGTCCTCCCACATTGATGGCAAAAGTATTCAACATCGGCCATAAACCATCGATTATTTGAAAATCATTGATGGTCGATGGGCATCCCTAGAACTGGAGGAGGGTGGGGGACAGTATGCAGCTCCCGGCAGTGGGTGAGCGTCTCCTCCCACTGGGAGGGAGTGAGCGTGCATGAGAGCAGGAGGCTGTATAATAGTGGTATGTGGGCAAGACATTGATAAAAGTTGTGGCGCTGGTGCAGAGGGCAGTGGGGAAACCTGCAGTGCGGCAGCCAGGGCCGGATTTCCCACCTAGGGGCGGTACCTGCTTGTGGTGGTACAGGATCCCCCATTGTCACGGGGGTACATGAAATGCGGGAGCGGGGGCCGCGGTGGTCTGCTGGGGGGTGGAATTGCCGGAAGGGGGTCTGGGGGGGTCTGCAAATTGCGGGAGGGGGGGTGGTGTGTGGGGATCTGCGGTTAGCGGGAGTCCGCAAATCGTGGACAGGGGCGCGGGGGGGCTTGAATCGTGGGAAGGGGGGTCCGCAAATTGCGGGAGGGGGGTTGTCGGGGTTAGTGAATTGCGGGAGGGGGGGTTGCGGAGGTCCGTGAATTGCGGGAGGGGCGCGTGGGGTGCCGTGAGTCAAGGGGGGGTGGTGCGGGGGTCCGTGAATCACGGGAGGGGTCATGAATCGCAGGAGGGGGTGGTCGTGGGGGGGCTGCGAATCGCAGGAGGGGGGGTGTGGGGGGTTGCCCTGAATTGCATGAGGGGGGGGCGTGAATCAAGGGAGGGTGGGCGCAGGGGGGTGGTGCGGGGGTCCGTGAATCGCGGGAGGGGGCATGAATCGCGGGAGGGGGGGTTCCGAATCGCAGGAAGGGGGGTATGGGGTGTGCCGTGAATTGCGTGAGGGGGGCATGATTCGCGGGAGGGGGGTCCCCGAATGTGTGAATTACGGGGCAGTGGCAAATCGCGAGAGGTGCCGAGGGGGCCCGCAAATCGCGGGAGGGGGGCGCTACGGGGGGTTTCGTGAATCGCGGGAGGGGGGGTCGTGGGGGGTTGCGAATCGCAGGAAGGGGGGTGTGGGGGGTGCCGTGAATTGCGTGAGGGGGGCATGAATCGCGGGAGGTGGGGTCCCCGAATGTGTGAATTAGGGGGCGGTCGCAAATCGCGAGAAGTGCCGAGGGGGCCCGCAAATCGCGGGAGGGGGGCGCTACGGGGGGTTCCGTGAATCGCGGGAGGGGGCGGTGCGAATTGCGGGTCGCAAAATCACAGTAGGGGGGGGTGTGCCGTGAATCGCGGGAGGGGGGGTCGCGGGGGGCCCTTTTAATGCCGGGAGGGGGGGTCGCAGGGGTCCGGCGAATCGCGGGAGGGGAGGATGCAGGGGTCCTGCGAATCGCGGGAGGGGGCTCGCGGGAGGGGTCGCTGGGGTCCCGCGATTTGCGGGAGGGTCGCGGGGGTCCCGCGTTTCGCGGGAGGGGGTGGTCGCGGAGGTCCAGCGAATCGCGGGAGGGGGTGGTCGGGTCTGGGACGGATATTAGACAGCACTTACATCGACAGCCATTACATCGACACCATTAGTTCGACAGCTCAATAGGTCGACATGGTTTTAGGTCGACATACCATTAGGTCGACATGTCATTATGTCGACAGCTCATTAGGTCGACAGCTCATTAGGTCGACAGCTCAATAGGTCGACATGTTTTTAGGTCGACACTGCCATTAGGTCGACAGAGTCTATGTCGCCAGTCAAAAGGTCGACATGGGTTTTTTCACTTTTTTGGGGGCCGACACAGTCGACATGGACACAGTTTGAAGTGTACCGCAGCCGCTCGCTATGCTTCGGGCACGGTGCCTCGCTGCGCTCGGCACACTATTTTATTCTCCCACCACGCCCTAGTGGATAGTAGGGCATGAAATACCGCCTGTCGGCACATGTCGGCTCAATAAACAGTGAAAAAACCCATGTTGACCTTTTGACTGTCGACATAGACACTGTCGACCTAATGGCAGTGTCGACCTAAAAACATGTCGACCTAAAAACATGTCGACCTAATGAGCTGTCGACATAATGACATGTCGACCTAATGGTATGTCGACCTAAAACCATGTCGACCTATTGAGCTGTCGAACTAATGGTGTCGATGTAAGTGCTGTCTAACAATAGTCCGGATACCGGGGTGGTCGCGGGGGTCCCGCGAATCGCGGGAGGGGGGTCGCGGGGTCCCGCGAATCGCGGGAGGGGGGTCGCGGGGGTCCCGCGAATCGCGGGAGGGGGGGGTTCGCGGGGGTCCCGCGAATCGCGGGAGGGGGGGTCGCGGGGGTCCAGCGACTCGCGGGAGGGTGGAAAGCGGGGGTCCCGCGACTCGCGGGAGGGTGGAAAGCGGGGGTCCCGCGAATCGCGGAGGGGGGGTGCGGGGTCCCGCGAATCGCGGGAGGGGGGGTGCGGGGTCCCGCGAATCGCGGGAGGGGGGGTGCGGGGTCCCGCGAATCGCGGGAGGGGGGGTCGCGGGGGTCCCGCGAATCGCGGGAGGGGGGGTCGCGGGGGTCCCGCGAATCGCGGGAGGGGGGTCGCGGGGGTCCCGCGATTCGCGGGAGGGGGGTCGCGGGGGGTCTCGCGATTCGCGGGAGGGGGTGTCGCGGGGGGTCCCGCGAATCGCGGGAGGGGGGTCGCGGGGGTCCCGCGATTCGCGGGGAGGGGGGTCGCGGGGGGTCCCGCGATTCGCGGGAGGGGGGGTCGCGGGGGGTCCCGCGAATCGCGGGAGGGGGGGTCGCGGGGGTCCCGCGAATCGCGGGATGGGGGTCGCGGGGGTCCCGCGATTCGTGGGAGGGGGGGCGCGCGGGGGTCCTGGCAGAGGGTAGGGATGTGCAGGAGTAATGGTGGATGGTGGCTGTGGAGTAATGGTGGATGGTGGGCGTGTACTGTAGCCCTGGCTGGGCGGGGGG
This sequence comes from Crinia signifera, assembly GCF_055691185.1. NCBI lineage: Eukaryota > Metazoa > Chordata > Amphibia > Anura > Myobatrachidae > Crinia > Crinia signifera. The sequence goes on along the minus strand of NC_139221.1, from coordinate 306,493,114 downwards.
AGGTGATGTCAAGGGGGTGGAACGTCAGACACATGAAAGTGAAACTGTTTTACACAGGAACGTTCTCCACAGGGGTTGAGTGACAGATCTGGCTAAATATATAAGAGATATCATCCTTTTTTACACCACATTTTTTTTATTTGAATTTATATAACAAATGTGAGCGGCGCTGGCAATTTTAGCGGATATTTTGCACATCTCTCACATAGATTTTGGCACTCAAAGGGTTAATATGGGCCATAAGAATGCCAGGATACGGTCACTAGATCGACAAGCATTAGGTTGACAATCATTAGGTTGACTGAAGGTCGACATGCAGGGAGGTCGACATGACTGAAGGTTCACAGGGTCATAGGTCGACAATTATTAGGTTGACTTGTGGGGAAAGTCAACAGCCAGAAGGTCGACATGGGATTTTTCACTTTTTTTTTGAGCCGACATGTGCCAACAGGCGGTATTTCTTGCCAGCCCATCCACTAGGGTGCGGAGGGAGAATATAAAAGTGTGCCCAAAGCATGGCAAGCCAAAAAAAGTGAAAAAATCCCATGTCGACCTTTTGACTGTCGACCTTCCCCATGTTGACCTAATGATTGTCGATCTAATGACCCATGTCAACCCTCAGTCATGTCAACCTTCCTGCATATTGACCTTCAGTCATGTCGACCTTAAAGCATCTCGACCTAATGCCTGACGACCGAGTTGCTGTCTATCCAGTGATCCATACCCAGAATGCCCCCCGCACATACTACAGTATATTTTGTTTGCAATAGCATATTACATACTTGCCTACTTCTTGTGTCCACTCCAACACAGAGAAACACCTGCGATTCACGGGTCCGTAATGTGGGGGCGGAGCCAAATGATGCGATTCGTCATCTGGTCACGGTAGAGATCCACATATAAAGAAAATAACTTACCTAATCTCCTGGAAGTTGCCCCCCCCCCCCCCCGACTCCAATTGTGTTTTATTTTGTTCGTGTGGGGGCCAATGTGGTTTTATTTTTTTTCCTGTGGGGCTAATCTCTGTTTTTCTTCCCGTGGGGGCCAATGTGTGGGTTTTTATATTTTTTACACCAATGTGTGCGATTCTTCCCTGTCAGGGACAAAAGTATTTTTTGTTTTTTTCCCCCTGGACCAGTATGTTTCCTTTTTTTGTTTTTGTCTTTGTTGTGAGAATCGGTGCGTTTATTTTCACCTATAAATGTATTGTTGTTTTTTCTAGGGAGGAACATTGTTTGTCTTTTGTGTATATTGTATATAGCAAGCATCACTATGGTGCAGACATTGGGGGTTATTCAGACTTGTTCAGTATATTGTATATAGCAAGCATCACTATGGTGCAGACATTGGGGGTTATTCAGACATTGGGGGTTATTCAGACATTGTTTGTCTTTTGTGTATATTGTATATAGCAAGCATCACTATGGTGCAGACATTGGGGGTTATTCAGACTTGTTCGCTAGTCTACGTGTATTCGCAGCCTAGCGATTGCCACCCCACTGAACGGCATGCCCATAAACAGCATGCGCAAACCCCAAAAATCAATCAAGGGCGCAAATTCGGCCCGCTACGAGCGAGTCTGAATCACCCCCATTGAGTGAAGGATGTAATGCTAAAAAATGTTTTTTATTAAAGGGGCAATCATTTACAAGGCAAAGCCATGCCTTTTAAATAAGTGCCCCTTTAAAAAAAACATTCACGTTCAGCCGGCGACACACATGGCCGCGTACTTGGACAGTATTAGATCCCACTAACTAGGAGTCAGACACAGTGGCAATGTTGGACATTGGCCCTTATTCTGGTTCACTCGCAAAGACAAATTCCTTCTCAAATGGACAAAACCATGTGCACTGCAGGTGGGGCAGATGTAACTTGTGCAGAGGGAGTTACATTTGGGTGGGGTTTTACTTCAAAGTGAGATCTATATTGCAGTGTAAAAATAAAGCAGCCAGTATTTACCCTGCACAGAAACAAAATAACTCGCCCAAATCTAATTCTCTCTGCACATTTTACATCTACCCCACCTGCAGTGCACATGGTTTTGTCGATTTGAGAAGGAATTTGCCTTTGCGAGTGAATCAGAATAATTGTAAAATGTGTACATTTACAGTAATTTCTCCTTTTTCAGGCACCGGATCACCTTCTCCAGAGAGATAGAGAATGTAGACCTCCCTAACTGTCAGTACTTGAAGGGATTAGGTATGTACCAGAGATCCTACAACATAACGGGGAATAAGAGGTAATTCAGTTAGGTCGTCCCATTGGCCGTTCAGCAGAGGAGATGGGACGACCATGAGATTGTCTGGTTCCAATACTATCCACGTGGACTATGATTGGGGAACTGATAGTAACCTGCCACTGTGCCCAAAGAGCAGCCAGTGAATGACGGCCAATTTTGTGTTGAACATTTCCATGGCGACCTCTTGACCTTGTCGACCTTCTTAGAAGTGATAAAGTGGATGGTTTATCACTTCACCAGGCTTAATACACCCTGGATGAGATTTAATGGTGTGCGACATTGTGACTTGTGCGATAATATAGAAAAAAAACGTCCGGGCCAGTCCGGCAAGAGGAGAGACGGAGAAACAGATCGATACCCTTCACTGCCGCACCGGAGCTCCGAGGCGCGAGCGCTGGATCGCGGCCTACACAGGAGACGGAGCCGCGGCCTCGAGCTCAGAGACGCCAGAGACGCCGCCTGACAAGACGCGCGCCCCGGACAGGAGGGGGACATCCAGACACCTCCCCAACCCCACGAGAGGTGAGTAGGCAGGAGGGGAGACACTGACACGGCCGCTCCAGAGCCCCGATCAGCAAACGCCGAGCTGCGGCCCGTACGCAGACCGAGACCGCGGCCTCAGGTTTGGCGACGGCCGGGGACGCTGGAGTCGCCGCCGGCCACACCACACGCCACAGATAAAAGAGGGACACCCCGATACCGCCTCAACACCCCCCCGCACGAGGTGAGCAGATAGAAGGGAGAGGCCATAGAAGCCAGCCCCAAAACCAGAGACCCGGCAGTAACCAAGACACGGGGAGGGGAGCAGGGACCGAGCCCCAGCCCAGAAGCCTGCGCATTGCAGCGTGAGATAAACACGGGGAGAGGTGCTGAAAAATACACTCTGAGGGCTGACTGCACAAAACAACGACAAAACCTCCCTGCTGAGGCACATAGGCCCTTATTCTGGTTGGTGCGGTCGAGCCGCATATGCGGCTCCGACCGCACCAGACGAATCCCCGCCTACAAGACGGATCGGCACGGCCGTCCGTACACGGACGGCTGCCGATCCGCATGAAAATGGTGGAGGCGTACGCCTCCACCATGGTGGGAGCTGCCCCCTGCATTCGATGGTCGTCGACCATCGAAGGCAGGTCCGCACGCCGCGGCAGCTCCCGCAAGCTGAGACCACACGGACAATCGTCCGTGTGGTAGCTTGTATGGGGGCTGAAAGCTGACATCCGGCGACGTCAGCTTTCCGCCCCCATGAGTTGCATCATGGCCTCATTACCATGCATACGCCCCGCGTTTGCATGGGAACGCCCATGAAACGCGGGGCGTACACATAGGGAAATGAGGGCATGATGCCTCTCACGCCCCTATACGCCCCCTTTGCGGCGGACGAAATACGTCTGCGGCGAAGGGGGCTGCACATGCGCAGATTGACCTCTGCGCATGTGCAGTGTAAAAACATCGGCGGTACGGCCGCACGCGGGCCGTACCGCACGAACTAGAATAAGGGCCATACAGAGGGGCCTGATTCAGCTCACCACAACATAAGGCCACCTGCAGCAGCTGCAATACTCCCTCTCTTTGCCCCCCTCCACTTCATTTTACCCCATTTCATCTTATCCAAAGTATCCCAATTGGACCCATCCCACCCCAATTCGTCCCCTGAACTATAAACTCTGAACTCTGAACTCTGAACTCAGATCCCAGATCTGAAGCAGTACTGACACACTACAAAGCTCTGCTAATATAGTGCAGTGTCAAGGATCACCCACATTGCTTACTGCCGCTGGTCGGAGGAGCTGCAGGGAATCCTAATACTCAACACCAAGATACAATGTGAACAAAAATATGAAGAATAGATAGATTGCGCGTCCAGCTGCACAATCAAGTGACCTTTCTACCAAAGGCTTCTCAGAGACCTTCACCAATAAAACACCATGTGAACAAAAAATTGAGAAAGGCACTTATTCGGCGCTTAGAATATCACTGGATTCTCTCCTTTATCTCCACTCGGCACATGTGGAGGAATAAGAAATGGTATACAATAGTGAAGTATGTATTTTTAAACACACATCATTTAATGGCAATACACATAAAAACACAAATAAAATAATGCTAAAACATGGTAATCCAAAAGATGACAGGGTTTGCAAAATTACCGGATCCTGTGGGAACTGATAGATCAGCTCCAAATGCACTTAGGATATCTCCTTCACAGGCAATACAGCTGGGCAATTCTGCTGCAAAAATAACCGGAATCCCCTGTCCTTCCTGGAGTCCAAATACAGTCCACCACCAACGCGTTTCTTCCTCCGCAGAGGACTTTTTCAAGGTGTACTGTTTCCCTGTATTGGAGCCTCTTATATAGAAATCCAGCTGAGACGCGGGAAGGACTTACTATATAAGAGGCTCCAATACAGGGAAACAGTACACCTTGAAAAAGTCCTCTGCGGAGGAAGAAACGCGTTGGTGGTGGACTGTATTTGGACTCCAGGAAGGACAGGGGATTCCGGTTATTTTTGCAGCAGAATTGCCCAGCTGTATTGCCTGTGAAGGAGATATCCTAAGTGCATTTGGAGCTGATCTATCAGTTCCCACAGGATCCGGTAATTTTGCAAACCCTGTCATCTTTTGGATTACCATGTTTTAGCATTATTTTATTTGTGTTTTTATGTGTATTGCCATTAAATGATGTGTGTTTAAAAATACATACTTCACTATTGTATACCATTTCTTATTCCTCCACATGTGCCGAGTGGAGATAAAGGAGAGAATCCAGTGATATTCTAAGCGCCGGATAAGTGCCTTTCTCAATTTTTTGTTCACAACACCAAGATACAGCCAGCACATACGCATTGCTGATGCTCACTACCATGGATAAATTTGTGGCCAAGCCGCAACGGGCTCAAAAGAGTAGCCAACAGGGTAAGGGATGAGGAAAGGTGGCGGCCCCTAGATCCACCCCAAACTCCCCTATGTCAGCGCAAGAGGAAGACCCTGACACAGACCACAACCCGGCTTTGACACAACTGTCGACTCAAGACATCACAACCATCCTGGCAACACTCTTAGATCAAAAACTTGCCCCAATTAAAGAATCAATAGACTCTACTCTTACCCAGCTGACACAACATACTCAGAGGCTGTCGGAAGCGGAGCAGAGAATCTCTGACTTAGAGGATGAGCTAGAGAAATCGAAAGCAGTGATAACCCAACAGGAGAAGTTGGTAACCACTATACATGACAAACTCGAAGATCTGGAGAACAGGAATAGAAGAAACAATGTACGCATCATAGGCCTGCCAGAATCGGTAAAGAACTCAGACCTTATGCAGCTGGTGGCGGAGTGGCTACCCAGTGAGCTGGGCCTTACCCCACAGGGAGTCCCCCTAATGGTAGAGAGAGTCCATCGTATAGGGCCAGACAGACAGACCAATAAAGACAGACCAAGACCGGTCATAATGCGCATACTCAACTATGCAGACAAAGTCCGCCTTTTAGACGCATACAGGAAATGCAAAGGTCTACAATACCAAGGAGCCAAATTGCTGCTGTTTCAAGACTTCTCTTTCCTAGTTGCCGCACAAAGAAGAGAATTTGCACCGGCTTGCAAGCAGCTATTTGAAATGGGCCGCAAATTTGCTCTACTCTACCCGGCAAGGCTTCGAGTAATAAACGAGGGACGGTCCTACTTTCTAGACACCCCGCAGGCAGCAAAAAATTTCATAGACTCTCTCAAAGATGAATCTGCCTCCCACATGTCAGATGCGTACTGACCCTCCAAGATAGAAAAGGACTTCCGCCACCATATCCTTTTATGTGATACCCATGTTTAGGTTATTGACTAGAATAATTCACTATATACTCCAATCACCTTTAATTTACAGTATCTTGTTGTTTAGTAATATGTTTTACTCGATAGGCCCGACACAACCATGTGTGGTCACGCGATTGTAGAGTTCAGAGTTACGTTACCAAGATATGCGACACATTCGGTCGCAGTATAGGTTCCAAAAAATGTTTAAAAATGTTTGTTTAATGTTTTATTGTATTGTATATGAGAAATACCACTATCCCATGGGCACAATGGGCCGTTGTACAATAATCACCAGGTCCTCTAGTCCGCTCGCTGGGACGGATGGGAGGGCCAAAAATAGAAGTAGCTACAGATTGGTTAATCCTAAAACAGGTATAGGATAGAAACAAATACTACAACAGATAGTACCACTAGAGTGCAGCGATCATTAAAGTTTATATCGTGGAACGTAGAAGGGCTTAACACCCCAATTAAAAGGCGCAAGATTATGACCCATTTGAAGAGACTTAAGCCAGACATAGTATTCCTTCAAGAGACCCACTGGAATATAGGAGATGCTAATGTTCTAAGAGACACCTGGGTGGGGGAATTTAAGGCCGCATCTTACACCTCGAAGCGCAGAGGGGTGGTTACATTGTTCCGTAAACACCTCCCCTATACCATAAAAGATGTATGGACAGACCCAGAAGGGCACTTCATCTTCATAAAGATCACAATGTTTGGCTTGATATACACTCTGATTAATATATACGCCCCTGTCAGTCAACACAAACTATTCTATACATCGATATATTCCAAGCTATTACAGTGGGCTGAGGGGGAGCTGATTATGGGAGGAGATTTTAACTGCGTACAGTCCATGGGTCTAGATAGGTCCACGGGAACGGGGAGGGAGGGAGTGAGAGACGATGCTGCCCCTACCAATATACTAACCAACAATCTCAACCTATGTGATCCGTGGAGATGCCGATACCCAGTATCTAGAGAATACTCATTCTACTCCCACCCACATCACTCCTCATCCAGAATAGACTACTGGCTATTGTCTAAACCATTATTCCATAAGGTTATCGATGCTGGGATCAATCTTATAACACTGTCTGACCATGCCCCAGTGTGGTTCACACTGTCCCTTGCAGATCCGATAACAACTACATATAAATGGAGGTTCCCCTCCTATCTAGCTAGTTCCTCTGACTTTCACACACATCTGAAACATACAATCAACATGTATCAGAGAGATAATTCGGAGCACGAAAAGGACATTAACTTGTTTTGGGCAGCGGCTAAGCCGGTGATCAGGGGTCAAATCATAGAATATGTGGCCAGGAAACGCAAAAAGCTGAGAAGCGCCATAGAAATATGCAGTACCAAGCTGTCGGAAGCCTATAATGCTCTGCTATTAAACGACATAGAAGAGAACCAGACTTCATATCGAATGGCCAAACAAGCTTACGATGCTCTATGTACTAAAAGAGCACAGTTTACACACAACGCACAACGAAATAGATATTTCCGAGGTTGCAACAAGGCAGGGAGATTATTGGCCAACTTAATTCGCACACATACAACCCCATCCCAGATTCTACAAATACAGTCCCCCAGGGGATCCCTAGCAGACAACCCACAGGAAATACTACGTACCTTCCAGGACTTTTATAAACAGTTGTACTCAGCACCACCTGACAACCCCACAGAGGGACTGGACTTCCTCAGATTGGCCGACTCACCTACACTTACCCCAGAGGAAAGGGAATCTTTGATGTCCCCTGTCACAGAATTAGAAATATCACCCCTTATCAAATCCTTGACAAAGGGCAAATCCCCAGGTCCTGATGGATTAGGGGCCGAGTTCTACCAAATGGCCCACGATCAGATACTAACCCACATCACCTCCCTTTTTAACTCCATGCTACTAGGCAACCCCCCACCGGACAGATTCACAGAAGCTAGGATTGTAGTATTCCCTAAACCGGGGAAAGACCCCTTAAAGGTGCAATCATATAGGCCCATATCCCTGCTAAATCAAGATCTTAAACTCTTCACCAAACTACTAGCTCAGAGACTACAACCCATACTATCGAGGATTCTCCACCCGGCCCAAAACGGGTTTGTGAGAGGGCGAACCTCCGTACACAATACAAGAATACTAATTGCCGCCATGCATAAGTCGAGCCAACTCTCATCCAAGGACACCATTATAGTCAGCTGTGATGCCGATAAGGCGTTCGATAGGGTTTCCTGGCCACATATTCTAAGAGTTCTACAGGCTCAACAGTTTGGGGAGGGATTCATGAACGTATTCCGCATGCTATACTCAAGCCCTACAGCACACATAATGGTAAATGGCCTTAACTCTACAAATTTTACTCTATCAAGGGGGACACGCCAAGGCTGCCCGCTTTCGCCGCTATTTTTTAACTTAGCCCTAGACCCACTAATTAGGGTGTTCATGAAAGATGAGAACTGGAAGGGGGTCCAAATCGGGGGGTTGGAAATAAAGGTGTCAGCATTTGCTGATGACTTGCTACTGTACATCAGTAACCCAAAAGAGGCCATACCGAGCTTACAACAGACTATGTCAGACTTCCACAGGGTGTCCGGATTCCTAGTCAATTTCGACAAAACAGAGGCCCTGGCGATGTATCCTAAAGCTATGCAGGGATGGACATATGAGTTCCCATTTCGATGGACGCAGGAATACCTGAATACTTAGGTCTGAAATTTCCCAAACAGGTATCTGATATATACTCCATCAACTATGCACACTCCATCTCCCAATTAAAAGCGGACTTTGCAAAATGGCAACACCTACCCCTCTCATATCTGGGACGGTGCCAACTATACAGAATGGTCTCATTTCCTCGCCTCCTGTATCCGGTCCAGATGCTGCCTTATCTTATAAATAAGCATGATATCATGCAAATCAATAGAGCTCTCACAAAATTTATATGGGCAGGCAAACGCCCGAGAATTGCGCTATTTAAGTTACAGCAACCCCTGTCTCTTGGAGGTATTAACCTCCCTAACATTCAGGACTATGCACTAGCATCTAACGTGAGGTATGCTCTGGACTGGATACAGGGGACCAACCACTATGTGGATCGGGTGATAGACCAAGCATTTCTACCCAACTCCACATTAGCGGCGCATCTACACTCCCCATTGGGAACTATAGAAACGGCCATAAAATCTAACCCCCTGATATTTACCCCATACATAGCCTGGCGATCTTGGAGACAACGATCCAAATTGTGCTGCACTCGGTCTTTGTTCTCAACCCTAACTGGTAATAAAGACTTTCAAGAGGGCATCCCAGATCAGATATATGGGAGATGGCACAATCAGGGCCTACAAATGATATATCACTTTCTCAACTCAGACCATACCACCATGCTTACACTATCAAACTTAAAAGAAAAGTTCCCAAACATCCACATCCCAATATTCGCATACTTCCAAGTCAGAAGTTACATCACCAAACTATTACCCACCCTACCGAAGGCCGAATTCACTAACACCCTAAATAACTTGATAATTACAAGCGAGGGAAGGTCAATTTCGACATCAGTAATATACGAACTCACCAGGAAGAAAATAGACCTAACCACTAATACTACGGGCCTCTCCAAATGGCAGGACGCATTGACAGGTCTGGGCACCCTGGATGTAATCAGACTCACGGTCAAACTCAACAAGCAAATGGTGTCAGCTTCGTATGCAGAAATGCAATACAAAATCCTACACAGGGCTTACTTCACCCCAAAGCTCAGACACATAACTGGAATAGCAGACAATTCAAACTGTTTTAAATGCTCCTCACCAGATGCAGAAATCACGCACTGTCTTTGGTCCTGCACGGTAGTACAGACCTTTTGGGACAAGATACAGGCATACATTACTGATACACTACACATCACATTCACGATCAGTATGAACTGGGCGATGTGGAATTATTATCCCCCTTCGCTTAACCCCAAACTTGCACAGGGCACAAGACTTTTACTAGCTAGAATAGCGACAGCGGCAAAGAAAACCATACTCTCTAGGTGGATACATCCAGAGGACATATCATTTTCGCTGTGTATGCCTAGATTGATTTATATGTACCAGATGGACTGGGTCGAATGTATGGGGGACGTAGAGACCAGATCGGAGAAATTCTTTGATACATGGCTACCTTATGTAGCAACACTCCCAGCAAGTGAAAGGAATACTATAAGGGAAATTGTCCACTTATCTACCTGGTATAACATGGCTGTTTTAGCGGCGGGTAAACCACCCTTCTAGGCTCTATCTAAACTGGTACGCCCACAACACGCTCAAGAGATGCACTCTGGGGAATCCTATATCTGTGCTCATTCATGATATACTGCTGTACAATGTGCCTATGCCGATTAAATTGTATGAACAACTACAATGCAATGTCTGTTATTTATTTCTGTTCAAATGTGAATAAAAATATTAAAAAAAAAAAGAAAAAAAAAGGCCGGAATCGCACTTTTTTGCTGCGAATTTGCATACTCTGCCCTGGCAATTTTTAGTCGCACTTCTATTCACATCCAGATGTTGTCCCATTATAAAGTATACAACTCGCAAATTTAATGGGATGTGATTTTTTGGTAAACGTTACTAAAAATAGCCAAACAAATAGACCAGGTTCTGATCATTGAGATCTGTGCATGGTTCTGTGTTAAAATATGTGTAAAAGTTAACCAAAAAATAAAAAATGGCGTGCCCCGGGCTGCCGGCGGAGGTATCCGGCTCACTTCGCGGTCAGTGTGGGGTGAGCTGCTGCAGGGGACAGACACAGACAACGCTGGAGCCTGGAATTGTGGGTATAGGTGTAAAATGAGTGTGTATAATAAAGTTTTACTGTTCTCTGTGTTTTTTTAACATTCTTTTTTATATGCCTTTATATTGTTGCAGAGTGTGGGTCTGAAGATATAGATGTCCTTCCTAATGGACTGGCCTTCATCAGCACAGTAAGTAATAGCTGTAATATGTATTTATTGTTTCATAGACATCACAAAGGCCGTTTCTTTCATGAAGAGAGATGCATAGACCCCTCCCCCTCCCCTCCTGCGTCTGGCATAGAGAGCTGGGGGCATGTGTACGTGTATGGTATATTAGAAATCACTGCCTAGGTCTAGGGGAAGGAAGCGGCAGTGGGGTCTGTGTGGGCGCCGGCACCCGCTCGACTCACTGCCTGCCGCTGCCCACTGGCTGAGCCCCGGAGGCGAGTCAGCCGCAGCGCAGGTGCGACCATGGCAGAGACGACAAATCCACCTAACTGATTCTATTGACTGTACACAGAGCTGGTTATTGGCTACTGTGTACAGGATGGGGAAGCGGATGGGCGTGCTGGGGCGGCCTGGGATGTGTCGGAGCCAGGGGAAGCAGCAGTGTCTGTTGGTCTCTCTTCCTCTCTTCTGCTTCAGCTTCTCAGTTAGGCGTGTGACGTCATCACGTCACATGCTGGGGAAACACACTGGAGAGGGGTAGGGGGCTCCACAAACTTGTTGGCAGGGGGGAGCAAAATTGATAGTTACGCCACTGAATTAATGTTATGTGCAGGGAGGAAGCCAGCGAGGCAGACGAGAGGCGGTGCTCTACAGCGCATGCATCAGCTTCAAATCCCATGGTTCAGCGGGGCTTTGTGTCACATGACCAAAAAGCCCCAGGGAACCAGGCACAGATTTAGGGGGGGGGGGGGGAGTGTGTGAATGTGGTGATAGCCCCGCCTAGGGTATTAAAACACTTCTGCTGTCAGCCAGGACACCACGCAGTTTGGGCTGTGTAGTGATGTCACTGGCAGGGCGGACAGAGTTCCGGGGCTAGGAGGAGGATTGCTGCCACTGCTAGCGGCTGCAGAAGGGGCGGAGTAGCTGCTGCCAGGGCCGGATTAACAATGGGCCTGATGGAGCTACAGCTCCAGGCCCATCCTACAAATAAAACATTTAGTAGTTGAGGGCCAGGGCTTTCCAAAGAGCCCAGCCCTGCGTCGCTAGCCCCCCGGGAACCGGAGATACCGCCAGGCACAGCTGGAAAGTTATCCCCATAGAATAACATGGGACCCGCTAATTCCGACCTCCACCCGGCTCCAACGGCTGCCAGTTCCCCCTCCAGCATCACAGAAGTTCGAGGTTAATCTCAGTCGAACCCAAATCGCTGGGCCTTCAATCTGATACCTGGTCCATATGGGTTCATTGGTTCTAGAGCTATTGCGGGTAAACCAATTTTTTTTTTTCATTTCTGAAAAGTAATTTCATGGCTGTTCATGTTGTTTGAGGACAGATTTCTCTGGAACAAAACGGCCCAGTTTCACGGGACCAAAATCATTCGAAGCCTACATGTAAAGGGGTCAGTTGGTTCTGAAGATATAGCTGGTTGTTTAAAGGGGGCGGGGTGGTTTTATCTCCCCCTCACACCAGAAAATGCAGGGACTAGGCTGGTGCAAAAGGGGCCAGTCCGGGAATGTCCCTGTATGATCCTGGGACCATATTCCCGGGTAAGTGCCTGCATTTTCTGTCGTGAAAGGGGTATTATTTCAAATAGCCGACACATGCAGTGCTCTGAATACAGCCGGGCAGCCCCCTGCTCTCTGTCCGGCTGTCAATGGCTGTCATCTCTGCCCAGCGGCGGCTGTCCCCCAGTTACCACGAGCATGTAATCGCACATGGCAACGAGCATGGAACCCCTGGCAATGAGCATGGAACCCCTGGTAATGAACATGTAGGTAAGCAACACTTATGTAGCATAATTTTTAATAGGCATTATGGTGTTTGGCATAATACGTAATGGAGATTATGGTGTGTGGCATAACATGTAATGGGCATTATGGTGTAAATTTTTAATGCGCGCCTTTGGCGTGCAATGCCCCTATTTATGAAGCATATTGTGCATTATTGCTCAATCTGTTTGGTATAGTGCAGACATGTCCAAACTATGGCCCTTCAGTTGTTGTGAACTACAAGTCCCATCATGCATTGTCACAGTTTTGCTATTAGGGACTGCTAAAACTATGTCAAGGCATGCTGGGACGTGTAGTTTCACAACAGCTGGAGGGCCACTGTTTGGACATGCCTGGTATAGTGTGTATTTTGGCTCAATCCATGTGCCATAGTGTGAATTTTGGCTCAATCCATGTGGCATAATGTGTAAGAGGCAAGTACAGTATAAGCGTGTTACTATTGTGTTGCATGATTTTTATAAGGGGTATATGGTGTGGTAAATTTAGGTGACCACATAAAAGGTGCTGAAATGCTGTCTACCAAGTTTCGGCTTTCAGTATTTTTTATGACTGGAGTGCCGCCTCACCCCGCAAGTATCTTAGGACATCGGCATCCTGCGGGTGCACCTTTGGAGTGCCAATATATCTCCCTGCATTTTTATTATGCCAGTCCCCTTTCCAGGCATATGTCATTAGTTGAAAGTATTTACACAAATACAGACACACCCATGAGCAGACCACCCAAACAGAACACTGGTCACACCATACACATTATTAGGTGCTGGCCACAACCCCTATTATTACGCATAATAGGCCCTTGATCACTTTCAGCTCCAGGCCCATTTAGACCTTAATATGGCTCTGGCTGCTGGTTTCTCCCCTCACTCTCCGGGCTGTCACCCCCTGCTAAGAGCCCACTGCTGCTCCTTCCTGCCGCCACGTCATGGGTCTGATCTGCCAGACAATCTGGGTATTTGTGAGTAAGTGGTGGATTTGGGCAGGGGGCAGATAACCGTGTGGGTTATCTATATTCCAGGGGAAGGCGTGGGCTCCCTGCTATGTTCAGCAGGTTGGGGACGGTGCATGGGAGACAATGTGGTGAAAAAGGGAGGAACCAAAAAGTGGGAGTGGTTGTGAGTAGAGGGTATTTTCAAACCACCTCCCCTAGATGTGCAGTCTAGATCCGTCCCTGCAGGGAATCATAGTATTATAAACTGACACATGCGATGTAGAATGGGATTGGGGCCAGAAAATAAAAAAACAGCAAGAACACCTTTGCACCGGATGAGAATAGTGTTAACAGATTTCGTCAAGGTAGATAATGATACATTAGGGGGAAAAGGTTGCCCGCTTCTCCACGATATTGCAGATAAGAGGAAAACGGTGAATAACAAACAATAAATGCTGATTCATACATCTGCCTTTGTGTGAGAAGGCAGATAAGAGAAAAAGCAGGTGGTACACTCTAAAGGCCTATACACACTGGGCAACTTTGAGCTAAAAGCAGCTTAGTTTTGTCGTTTGAGCAAAATCCGCCCAGTGTGTACTCGACAGCGATGAGCGGTGAGCACTCACATTATCGCTGGCTCCACCTGGTATTATCAGCAGATGAGCGACAGGGTGTATGGCTTTCCATAGCGTCCTGCTATGGAAAGCCATCCACCCCTGGGAAAAGCGCTAAAACGGGTAAAAATCGCTCGGTGTGTATGCACCTTAAGAAATAAGGGAGAAATTTACTAAAATGGGAGTTCTATTGAAGATGTGATGTTGCGCATAGCAACCAAGCACATTTTACTTCATATTTATTTAGTACCTTATAGAAGATAATAGAGAGAATGTGATTGGTTGCTAGGGGCAACATCTCATCTTCAAGAGTCCTCCCATCTTAGTAAATTTATCCCTAATCATATTTTTCACGAACAGAGGAAAGATCATTCAATGGTGAGTAAAGGACCCCATACACTATTTGGTTTGGGCACGATTTCACCCGATTCGGATGAATCGGGCCGTGAAATCGGCCCAAATCGCACTTGTAGACATCCCGTCCGATCCGATGCGCGGTTATGTGCACATCAGATCGGGTCGGGAGGTCGGACGGGCTGCACATAAGATTTGCTAAATCTTATGTGCAGCCCGGCCCCGGAGCCGTGCGGGGGACGGCAGCAGGTGGGGATGCCGGCTAATAGAGAGCCTCAGCCAATCAATTGCTTTCTAGTCATCTGTATGGGCGTTTTTTTTTTCTTCAAGTTATCTGTTCCTCCTGGTTCCCACCACTGCCCGGCAGCCAGCGTCTTCAAGTTCTCCTTGCCCGGCGCCCTGCTCCCGCTGTCACCTCACCGCAACAGCTTCCTCCTGAAGGGCTCCCTATGCAGCCTCCCCCTGCTCGGCTCTCTATTAGCCGGCATCCCCCGCCCGCTGCCGTCCCCCGCACGGCTCCCTCCTCCTTCAACTCCCCAGGGACTGCATATGATAAATCCATGCGATTTATCATATGCAAACCATGGCACATCAAGTGCCTAATCGTGTGTCCCCCTCCCGGGGAGCTGCAGGTGAAATCAGGTCCGACTTGTCCCTACATGACTAATGTATGTTTAAAACCCCACTGGCACTAGGTATGGCATACCTGCAGTCACTGTGTATAGTGCATCACACTTACTTTCCTCCGGCTGGTCATGGGTAAGGCACAGGTACCAGGGGGTCCCCTGAATAATCAGGAGATTAATTACGGTTGCATTGTGGGAGTGGACTACAGGTGTCAGTGCAGCGCAGAAAGAATTGGGCGCCAGGCCATCTCATAAAACAGCAATAAACAGTTTATTTAACATGTAGCAGGGACGAAGCAGGGAAAACTTCTGAACACTCTCCTCCAGCACAAAGCATAACGGTTACATCAGGTCACTTATCATTCCATCTCCTCCAGCACATTAATCGTATCGGTTACATCAGTTACATCAAGGCACCTCCTCCAGCACATCACTTAATTGCAGCGGCATAAATATGGCAAACAGCAGTTCATACCAGGGCATCCTGGGACCAGTAGTGCTACACATCACAGGTTACTGTCTCTCTCACACATAAAAAGGACTCTTGTCAATGGGGGGCTACTCAGCATGCCGCGTGGCTTCGACCCCTCACCCAGATACGTCCTCTCCTGAGACTCAAACCTGACACTCTTCTAGGGCACCTCTACAGGTGGGCATCACCCTCTCACTGGACTCTGTGTACTGCTGCTCTCACACTGCGATCTCTCTCAGTGGGCGGTATTCAATGAGAATACCTGCGAGGTGCAGCGAATCCTTTTTTGGATTCGCTGCACATTCGCCACGTTCCGGAGCCTCACCGGCTCCGGTATTCAACGAGTCAGGGGCAGCGAGCCCCTGACCAGCGAATATGAGCTCCTGCGGCGAATGCCGCAGGGAGCATGAGGACGGTGGCAGGCAGAGAGATGGAAGTCTCTCTGCCTGCCCCAGAACGTTTGTGGGGGGGAGGTAGGCTCCCCGGGTGCCAGGCAGCACAAGCTGCCCCCCGGGGGTGCCAGCAGGGGACCGGGTATATTCACTACACCCGATAACGATCGGGTGCAGTGAATATATGAATATCTAATGAGCGGCTCGGCTCCGGCGCCCCCTGCTGGCTGCTGTGTAAAAAAAAAATATATATATATATATATTTTTTTTATTAAATATATATTCATGTGCTTACAGCACATTAATAAAAATAGCATGCCCCTCCTCAGAATAAAATTCCTGATTTTTTTACACCAATTGTAAAAAACAAAACACTTTATTTTAAAAGTTCACATTCCACTTCACATTCCACTTCAAAAGATAGCGATTGCTACTCGGTGAATCATGGCGAAAAAAACCTTCAAATGTATTCGCCATGTGGTCATTGAATAGGGTGATTCACCGTTTTAGTCCAAAATTCGCCAAACAGCACAAATTCGCCATAAAAACCTGGCGAATCAGCCTCATTGAATACCGCCCTCTGTTAGGTGCTTTGCTGGGACTGGCAGCACTCCCCACATGTGCTGTGAGGGGCTCTCACTGAGGCTGCATTCTCCCCATGTTACCCTGCAGAAAAGCACCCACAGGTGCTGCTGCTCTCTCCATAGAAGGGGTGCAACTCATGACTGCTGTTTCCAAATCTGGAGACCATAGACAGCTAGCCATTCCATGGTCCCAGCAACCATCCATGCACCTTCTCCTTCACTCCAAACTTGCTGAATCTGTACCTTCTAACATACACTTCCTGTCTTCCTCCTCTGCAGGAGGCTTGCATGTGATCACTGCCTGATCTCAATACTTCTCCCAATCAGTGCACAGGAAATAGACCTAGCTATGCATGATAAAACTAAATAGTATTAACTCTTGCAGTACCAGGGTATTACATATGGGGGCCTTAACTCTGTGCGGGCGCATGCCAGCGGATGTGTAAGTCAACTTAAATGTATTTTTAAATAGGTATTTCCTACAAAACTCCACTTACTGTCTGTCGTAGTTTAATAGACAGGTCTGATGTTCTCTGATTAGATTAGAATATCACAGTTCACGTACTAATCATTTCTGCTTGCTCTAGGGTCTGAAGTTCCCTGGCTTAGTCAGCTTCGCCCCAGACAAACCCGGAGAAATATATCTGTTAGATCTGAATGATGGAAACCTTCAGCCATCTCCGCTGCCTATCAGAGGAGGGTTTGACGTTTCTTCCTTTAACCCTCATGGACTTAGCACATATATCGATGAGAAGGGTAAGTCATTCACCAGCTATATGTCATCCCCCATATACCTAGGCAGGCTTGCCATAATATCCCTTTAAACACCTATCATTTACACAGGTTCTCTGGCTGGCTACATTGAAGCCTGCATTTTATAGGAGCCCATGTTATTTCATTAACATTGCTTCCTATGGTGAGAGCCACCATAGGAGCTCATGTTATTTTCATAAGATAGGCTTCTATGGGACGCAAACAGCCTATCAGGTGCATAACTCCTCTGGAGCTCGCACCTGTTTGGCTGAGGGGAGTCCCATTTAAAGACGTCAGTGGGATCCCCGATATGGGGCCTTATTCTGGTTGGAGCGGCCGGGCCGTACGCGTACGTCCCGGGGTTTTTCATGATCTGCGCATGTGCAGATACGCTAATGCGCCGGCGCGAACACTCCACAACGCTTACGGCCGGTGTCTCAACGTGCGAAAAAACCTGTACGCGAGTGTACGGGTAATGGGGCGGCATAGGGGCGTGTTGATGGGAGCGGCCGAAATAATGAGGGAAAATGGGCGTAAATATGGGCGTACACGGGGGTGTGCACCAGAAATGAGCGGTGCTACTACCGCACGATCGACTAAGGCACCGTTCATTTCGGACACCAAACAGGCGGCCGCCAACCGCCAGCTCAAACCACCCCTACAGATACCGCATGCCAGCGTGCGCCTGAGTTGGCTAATTAACGCTGATTACTACTCAAACACATACACCTGAATGTAATAAGCAATGCTGCAGTCTATTAAGTCCAAACCATGATTTCACTACCTGCAAGCCACACACACAGCACGCAAACACATTGGAAGCTTATGTTTCTATACTTCTCCACAATTAAAGGTTTGTTTATTTAAGGTAAGAATCTTTTTATACGCTAAGGTAGGTATTTGCTAAACAGACACATTCACTACGTGCTTTCATCGACTTTACGCAGTAGCACACTCAATCTACACAAGTCGACATGTGTCAACGTGTTCACTCTAATACTAACATAGGTTTTGTATTTAGGATACAATAACATAAACCACATCTAACACCTAGGGCGGGATGTATCAACATACATACCCGCCCTTCGCACGGCAGCCGCCGCGATGCTACCGCATATGTACTAACATATGCGGCTAGCATCGGGCTGCGGTAACGGAGACCCCCGCGATACCTGTGATGTGGGCTGCGGGGGTCTCCGTCACCTCCCGGCGGCTGCCAGCGTCCCCCTGCATCTCCTCCTCCCCCCTGAAGCCGGATGTCCTCCCGGCTGTCACACCAGGGGGAGGAGGAGGT
The DNA here is from genome assembly GCF_055691185.1 of Crinia signifera. Taxonomy (NCBI): domain Eukaryota; kingdom Metazoa; phylum Chordata; class Amphibia; order Anura; family Myobatrachidae; genus Crinia; species Crinia signifera. Next base: position 306,474,296 of record NC_139221.1, on the reverse strand, counting down.
TAAAGGAGGACGGGAGGGGGGGCGGCGCGCCAACGGCGTACGTCGGGCGGCGAAAGAAGCCCATAGGCTTCTATAGGGTATCGCCACCCCCTGGGTGGCGATACCCTGGCCTGCGAAAACGGGGCGAACCGGTGATAGTACATAGGAAAATGCGGTAAAACGGGGGTTTTACCGCATTTTCCCTTTAGTACATCCCGCCCCTACAAAGGATGTTTCAGCAATGTTTGAAGCCCATGACCACTATTTTCCACACAATCTTTGTATAGTACCCAAAATAATGACCTGTACCACTATCTCATCTGCTATGATTTGGATTTGACTACACTCTGGATGTAAGATGCCACCAATCACATTATTGCACTCTCATCTCTCTAACAAAGGATTCCTACATCTGCTTATGACACTGTCAAATCATATATATTTAAACAGTTATGCATGTTTGTTCACAAGCTAATTTATCATGTTTGGCCCATTCACACATCTTTTTTTAGGGAGGACACATATGCATTCCTACACAAATGTACCTTTTCACCCTTGTTTGTCTGCCTCACCCACTCCATGAGGAAAGCATTGTTCTGGACCTGCTTTTACCTACTACTGTAGGAGCTACCTCACCTGCACACAAACTGCTTTCTCACCTATGAAGTTGCTCTGCACATGTGCTGACACAAACTAATTAGCAGGGAAAAGTTGGATAGGAACATGGGAATGGCCATGGAGAGGGTTACACATGGGAAACTTCTACCACACTTCAACAAATGTTCAAAAATACCCTGGTCAGTAAGTACACATAAATCTAGTATTTGTTTCACACAAGAAATGACACATACCACAATTTAGATTTAATTTGTAAAATAAATGTATTTGCTGTTCAGCATCACAGCTTGACACTTTAATGTGAGAAATCAAATAAACAAATAAAATAGACACACAAATAATAAAACAGCCAGAACAAGAGGTTGCATATCTCCAAACATGTGTTACCCTGCAAATGCAATGGTGAAAGAAATGGGGACACCAGAATACGTACTGCAACAACCAGGGTGAATACTAAGCAAGATACACACCACCAAAAAAAAATATCCTGCATTTGTAGAGGTCAAAATACGAACTTTCGTGCCCATGGCACGCAAATGGATCGATGGGCAACTCAGGAAGCGGATGTCCAGTGCAATTTAAACCTTTGGGCTCCAACCACAGAGGAAGTGAACCAGGTCTCATTTGGGCCCTTTTTTGCCCCTTTTAGATGGGGCCTTGGGGACAGGGGCCTTTGGCTCAGCTGGCTTTCGGCGTCTTCCCCTAGTCGACACAGGAGGGTCAGCCGAGGTGGAAGGTTGGGGAGCAGCTTGGGGTGGGGCAGCAGATGGGGGATTGTCCCTTAGGGACCTGGCGGTGGACAGCTGCTCCGCAAGAAGTTCATTCTGGCGGCTGAGATGTTGGCCAATGCTTAGCATGCCAGCCGCCAGAGTTTCATTAATGCGGTTCAAGGCCTCAACCTGCAGCTGGTTTGTGGCCTTCCACTCCGCCAGAAAATCCGCCACCTGCTGCTGACGGATCGCAGCATCCACCCCTTGCTGCTCGATCCTGTCCAGCGTCACCAACAGGCTCTCATTCCATGTCTCCTGTGGCTGGGGCTGGGGGCGACGTCTTGGTGGAGGCTGGACCACTTGCTCCACCTGTGGCTCTGCAGAGGAAGATGCTGCCGGTACATCCTGGCTTTCTGCTTCTGCTAGGATAAGAATTGAAAACAATGTCACCATCACATACGCAATAAAAAATATCTTTCTAAATACAATGCATTACTGTGACTTACCATCAAAAGCAGCATCAAAGACCTCCGCCGGGAGCTCACTGTCCATATTGGAGATCCCCCTGATCTCCCCCACATCGATCACGTCACAGGAGTCCAGCTCCAGGGGGGTATACTCCAAATGGTCAGGCATAGGACCTCTCCCGGTGGACATGCTGTGGTTGTACCGGTCAGTCATCTTCCTCTTCAGTGCACTTTTGAAGTCAGTCCACCTACAAGTTTAAAAATACAAATATCACCATGAGATATGTGCACCACTGTGCTACGTGTAGGGTTACCACCTAGTCCCTCTAATTCCGGACACATGTTACTTACACAGGTTCTGTGGCAGTTTAAAATTAGGTGAAGTGGAGTCTTGAAGTCAGCCAGCCACAGAACCTGTGTAATTAATATGTGTCCGGAATTAAAGGGACTATGTGGTACCCCTAGCTACGTGACATTTCCTAGTGTGGGTGATCTTATGTTTTTTTGCCATATGTGTCCCACACACACATTCATGTCTCAATTAGGAGGCATTTCAGTGTCTCATCTCATTCATTAGGCCACTAAATGCACATACATACATCACTATGCAGAAATGACATCATCCATGGCCAAATTAGGCACCTCCACCTGGTGTGAAACTACACATTCCACCATAGCTTGACAATGTGGTTATTATGGAGTAATTTAACTATGGAATGGCATACTGGGATGTGTAGTTTCTCACCAGCTACATGTGCACAGTTTGCTCATTCTTGTTTCAGTAGCATCATATGGAACATGTTACAACAACTCTTTCAAAAACACACTTTCTCTTGTCCCATCACATACTTCACATGAGCAGAACTGTGCCCATAACCTCACATCACACCAATGGTGCATGTTTCATATATCAATGTGGGTTATTAGACATGGTTGTGTTCACATGTGACATTGAAGTGTAGCACTATCTACAAACACACCTTTCTATTAGTCTCAAAACATACATGTAACATATGTACACACATATGACATTATCAGGGGGACAAAGACCAGGGCAATTTTTCAGCAGTCTCCAGCAGGAACTGAGGCCCTTATTCTAGTTCACTCTTTCTGCCCAAATATTTCTTTGATGGACAAAACCATGTGCACTGCAGGTGAGGCAGGTGTAAAACCCCACCCAAATCTGATTATCTCTGCACAAGTAACACCTGCCTCACCTGCAGTGCACATGGTTTTTTCCATCTAAGAAATATTTGGCCAGAAAGAGTGAACTAGAATAAGGGCCTCAGTTCCTGCTGGAGACTGCTGAAAAATTGCCCTGACAAACACACTAACCTTTTCTTCACCGCGTCCCAAGTTCTGACCACTGGTGACACCTGGTTCACTTCCTCTGTGATCTTGTCCCAAAGGTTTCTCCTTGCACTGGCACCCGGCTTCCTGGTTGCCAATTCAATCCATTCGCGTGCCCTGGGCACTAGAATTCGCATTTCGGCCTCTACAAATGCAGGGTTTCTCTTTCTGGTGGTGGTATCCTGCTCAGTCCTCACCCTAGATGTTGCAGCCTGTTTTCTGGTGGCCCCAGTTCTCTCACCATGCACCTGCTGGGTCACACCTGTTTGGAGAGATGCAACCTCTTGTTCTGGCTGGTTGCTTGGCCCTTGTGGAGCTGGTGGAGGTTCACCAGGGCCTGTTACTGAGGAGCCCGCTTGATCTTGCAGGCTACTCCTCTCTTGGGCCCTCCTTCTCCGCTCCTGTTCCCTCTTGTTCAGTGCATCAAGCAGGGATTGTGCTGTAGCTCTCTGCAGAGCGTCCTCAGCTGCAGAATCGTCTGAGTCAGACATGTTTGCAGCAATTGTGGGCTGCATCTGACTGAATATTTATATGTTAATCTCCCGCCATGAACAAGGGGGCGTATATTTTTCCCCGCAATGTAGATGCAAATTTACGCCGATATTTCCCGCCGATAATTCCCGCTTAAATTACGCAGGTCTCAACGCACCTGATCAATCACCTGTATATGCACATACACAGGTTGTGGAGTATTGTGGGCTACATCGTGAAATGTGTGCACCTGTCATTCCAATGATGAGTGTTGTCAGCTGGTATCTGTTGGAGTTCGTGTATGCCTTGTGAGTCACATTTCAAAACATCACGTTACAATGCTTTCCTTACATATGTAATGTGTAGGAAATTGTCATACAGCAACATGTCGCATTGTGGCCCTTTAAGCAGCGTAGTTATGACTAGAGGGTTGCGTGTATTATTTTCCGCACACTGTAAATACAGTACTCCTCTCCATGCATATCGGTGTATCGTGCCCCCTTTAAGCAGCGTAGTTATAAGTAGAGGCTTGCGTGTATTATTTTCCGCACACTGTAAATACAGTACTTCTCTCTTCATTGAATGCATGCTGTTGGTTGTGGTGTGTGTATATCGGAACGGTCCGCGTAAGTTTCTATTCGCATCCAGTTTGTTAATGTAAGAGGGATTAATAAAGTTAATACCAAACAAACAATTTTTTCGACCAATCAGCAAGCACCAAAAGTGATATATGTACCTGCAATTAATAACTGCGCCATTGCCACTATGACTTGTCCTCGAGCTAGGCCCTTTTCCACCTCAGAGCTTTTGGCCCTGGTAGAAGTTATGGACCGTCACCTGGGGCCCAGGGGCCCATATGTCAGTAATGCGGACAAGCGGCGGGCGTATACTGCTGCCCGCCGCCTGATCTTCTCGACGACTGGCGTCCGCAGAAGCCTGGCGCAGGTTGAGCGGCGCTGGTCAGACCTGCGCAGGCGGCAGCCAGTGTTCCTCAGCAGCCTTCGCCGCCATATTGCCCGATGTAAGTTTTGATTACTAGTATGTCAGCGTTTTTTAGCAATGTTTTGTGTATTTTTTATAAATATGTTCCTGAGTATGGGGGTGTATATGGGGGTGTATATGGGTGTATATGGGGGTGTATATGGGGGTGTATATGGGTGTATATGGGGGGTATATGGGTGTATATGGGGGTGTATATGGGTGTATATGGGGGGTATATGGGTGTATATGGGGGTGTATATGGGGGGTATATGGGTGTATATGGGGGGTATATGGGTGTATATGGGTGTATATGGGGGTGTATATGGGTGTATATGGGGGGGGTATATGGGTGTATATGGGTGTATAGGGGGTGTATAGGGGGGGGTTTAAGTAGTTGATCAGTTTTTGGGTGTAGGATATCAAATAGTTTGCATGATAAATGTCTGAAATATCACAGCAATGATAATTTTGAAGGTTATGAGCATGACTAATGTGAATTTTTCTTTCCCCCTTTTTTATGAAACCCAATCTTCGATTTCTATGCCATCAACATGAACATTTCAGCACGGGCAAGGGCACGCATGGAAGCCTGGGAGCAGGCAGCCCGGGACCAGGCAGCCCGGGACCAGGCAGCCCTGGAGGAGGAAGAGGAGGAGGAGGAAGAAGAGGAGGAGGAAGAGGAGAAGGAGGAAGAAGAGGAGGAGGAAGAGGAGGAGGAGGAAGAGGAGAAGGAGGAAGAAGAGGAGGAGGAAGAGGAGGAGGAGAAGAAAGAGGAGGAGGAAGAGGAGGAGGAGGAGGAAGAAGAGGAGGAGGAAGAAGAGGAGGAGGAAGAAGAGGAGACACTGGGTGCAGTTTGGACCCACACAATTTCCCCATCCCCTTCCCCCTCCACAACCCCCACCACCTCCACAACCCCCCCCCCCCCTCCACAACCCCCACCCCCCCCCCTCCCCACCCCATTTCCTACCCCCCTACACCTCTCCACCACCCACCCCCAAACCTCTCCACTCCCCACTCACACCCACTACCTCGGTCCAAACTCCAGGACCATCCCCCTTGCTCCTGACCCCCCCAACCACTGCACAGCCAACCAGCGGCAACCAGGATGGCTCAAGTAGCCGTAAGTAAATAATGTGTCTAATGTTGACCTACACATTTCTACACATAAACAATCACAACAACCACATATGTGTATCCAACATCAACATTAGTTGCAACATATCACTGCAGGCCGACCATGAGGTGTGTCCTGTCCTTCTCCAGGAACAAGGCTCCCCTTGGTGGTTTTTTTGAGTGTGGCCATGCCTCACCCCTTGAATAATTGACATAACAGTACATCCAATGAGATATCCGACATTAGTGGTGTGGTAGTTATGTGGCTCCAGGTGTTGGGTAACTCCAGTTCCCAGCATGATGTGCAACACAGGGCCGGATTATAATGGAGGCGCAAGGGGTCAGTGCCCCTGGGCCCCCCTCTAGCTAGGGGCCCCCTGTGGTTGTCATGTATTTTTTAAAAATAAAATGTTTAAGTTATGTTTTGTTTTTTTTTAGCTAAATGTTTTGTGCATGGGTGGGGTAGTGCTGCAGCTTCACCTATCTGCCAATGTGACAATGATTTATGGTGCTGAGCATCGGGAGCCAAGGCACACTGATTGCACAAGTGTGCAGTGCATTTCTGGGAGTTGACTAAGTCCCATGACACTTTGCACCAGAGGACAGAGGCTGAGAAGTTTGTGCTGAGCTCTGATTGGTGGAGCTCATTACATGCTTCTCAGGTCCATGGAGAACAGCAGCAGCAGCTTAGTCATAGGAGGGTTTTTAATCAGAGGCAGCACTAGGACTGTGAGGTCTCCTCCAGAGTAAGGGGCAGAGGGACAAACACAGGCTTTTCATGTGGTGTGTGTGTATATATATATATATATATATATATACAGTCCAACTTATGTCCGGCACTCCTCGCTTAGAATGGATGAATTGCCCGGGTGCCTTCCTCCGCTGGTTTAAAAACCAGTGTGTATAGTGTATCCAAAATAATAGACGTCACTCCGGGACTTCGTGCCAAACCAAATTCTTTTACTTAGTGTCTACGGTCAACGCCGTTTCGATTACCACTCGTCATCAGGACCTGATGACGAGTGGTAATCGAAACGGCGTTGACCGTAGACACTAAGTAAAAGAATTTGGTTTGGCACGAAGTCCCGGAGTGACGTCTATTATTTTGTATACACTATATATATATATATATATATCCCCTGCAGGTAACCATTGACCAAGTTTATTCTGCCTTTACTCTGTGTTTTGACAGTATAATATTCGCCCATGCAGTGTGCGGCCAGTAATGACAAGTGCAAGGGGGCCCCCCGCTCTAAAGTACCCCGGGCCCCCCAAAGGCTTAATCTGCCACTGGTGCAACTTAAATGTAGAGATTGTTTTGGTAATAGTGTGTGAGGCCATGCGGATGCATGCTTTACAAACATAGCTGTAGGCCTATAATTTGTACAGCAATGTCCTAAATTTAAAATACTAAGGAGTGCTTAAGCCACAACAATGTCATAACCCTTAAATAGCACAGGCTAATTGTGAGGTTAGAGGAGAGTCCCCCAAAACCAAAGTACCAATTGGGATACAGCATACATTCATTGATGAAGGAGTAATTGAATTAATGTTATTTACTATGTACAGTATGTGTGTGTTAACATTTTTTTTTTTTAGTACTGTGTTTACAGCAGACCCATCTTCAATGTAGTTTCTAAATGTATGTGGCCTTCACACATAACTCTGAACTTTTCATTATGTACAAATACAACAAACATTTGTGTATGTTATATATTAATTTTTTGTTTTATCCCTTCATTACAGACACTGAACAGCACCAGGAGGAGGTGGCAGTCCTCATGCGGGAGATCATGATCACCCTCCTGTACCTCCAGCTCATTTTTGGCCTTCTGGAGGCCCGCCTTTAATTTTTTTTTTATCCCCCCCCCTTATTATTTTTGTAGAAAATAAAAGTTTCATGACAGTTCGAAATTGCCTGTGTTTTTACTAATAAATATGTTAGAGGGCTTGTAAGGGTAGGTACATACAGATGTGTACTGTAAGTTATACTTGTAATTTGAGGTGAGGGGTAATGATTGATGGGTGAATGTGTGTGTTTTTGAGTAAAATAACACATAGTGAAAATGCATGAATGTTTAATGTTGTTCGATTAAAACATCACACATAACATCAGGGTAGGTATACATGTTACACATTTTGGACAAAGTAATTACGGACATAATTTAGTACATATACAGAAACACCAACATAACTTGATTTAAAAGTAACAGCAATATGGGGACACATAGATAGTGATTAAAATGCCACATTAGAACATAACAAATATACATGTAATGTGGGTTCAAATGTAGTTTTATTAGGTCTTTATTAAGGTAGACAATTGAGTTAATAGAAAACAATAATTGAATAACAAATAGATTAATTAATCAATTGTCAGATTAGTAGTTGAGAGGCAAGATTTGCAGGTCCATATATGTGAAGGGTATGCCAGCGTGCACGGACGTACGCTCACTCTCACGAGCGGTGACAAAAGCTGAGTTTTCCATTGAAAACAATAGGGACCCGTCCGTGCAAGCTGGCGTACGCTCAGATCTCCGCAAGAAGTCGTTGGGAAGACGGACGAAAGACGTCCGTAAACGGCGCCGTACGCTCAGTTGTACGCCAGTTGTCGGAGTGTAAGGGCTGGGCCGTCCGCGTACGTTGCCGTACGCTCATTTGTACGCCACTCCCCTTCTACAGTATTTCTGGCCGTACGTAAGCGGCTGATTTGTGGGTGGACTTAACCCTAACGGCCGCGTACGGCTAGCGTGCGGTAATGGCGAACGTACGCACGTTTGGCCGCTCCGATCAGAATAAGGCCCATGGGGAGGAGCTGCAGTGTAAACAAACATGCAACTCCTCGGTCTGCTGGTACGTGTCACTTGGCTTGTTTTGTTTAAACCTTGGGATTCTACATAAACTGAAGAGGACCTAATCTACACTGGAACTAGGTGAGCATTGGATTTTTTTCTGTTTCACAGCAAAACCCAATATTATCTATTTAATTATTTTATATTTAAAAAAGCTCTTAACCCGGCACCCACCATCCAGGGGTATAGTCCCGGGCTTCAATCTTGGCCTGGGGGGGACCCCTTTATTGGGAGGTTCCCCACTCCCCCAGGGACCCCGACCTGGGCTGACCAGTCACAGTATAATGACCAAGGGACCTTATAAAAAAAAAAAAAAAGGGTTCCCTGGCTGAGACATTACCCTTATAGCTGTTAGAGACCGGTGCTGGTTTCAGAAATACAGAGGACCCCTACTCCTTTTGTTCTCCATATTTTTTGGAACCAGGACTGGTCCAAGACACCAATGCTGGTTTTTAAAATATAGGGGCACCCCAGTCACCTTTCCCCTGTAGTTCGGAAACCAGGACCAGCTCAAGCTAGATCGTTGGTTTATTCATTCATACTGTCGAACTCGACCGAATTCGGTCATATGTTAATTTGCCGAGCACCAGCCGTGAATGGGATCGAATGGGAATAAATTGGTACATTCGTACCCATCCTTACCCATTCCATCTTACTAAACTTCCATATCTGTGCGAACCAGCATTGAATCCTGATAGAAAATTGCATATTCCGATAAGCGGTTAACAGATCTCTACAACGCTTTCAAATCTTCTTTTACTAAGACCAAAGGAAAGTGACCCAGTACCAGTCACATCGTCCTATTCGGCATCAACACCATACCAGATTGTAAGCTCTTTGTCTCTTCTGTTGTTTTTTTCAGACGACGCGGTCTATCTTTTTGTGGTGAATCACCCTCAGTATAAAACCACCATTGAGATATTTAAATTGGCAGAGGAGGAGAATGTTCTCGTGCACCTGAAAACAATTAAACACCCGCTCCTGTACAGGTACTGGAAACGGCCCTGCAGAATTGGGAATGCTCATTTTCTACAGTTACGGAACAAATGAACATAACTGTTAAGTGGTGCAGTATAAAAAATAACTTTCACTTGTTGCAGTGAATTTGCAACTGCTATAAATATATATATATATATATATATATATATATAAATCACATTTTTAAGGACTGAAAAGTGTGTGGTCAATTTGAAATGTGCTTGGAAATTACAACAAACATTTTTTGGGGGGGGGGGTGGTCAAGCGAGGGAAGCATGGCCCTCAATAACGCTCAGCTTCCTCGTCTGTACATTCTCAGATTCCGGATTAGGTCTTAACGACCGTTGCGAGCGTGCATCATCTGCGCCAGGTGCATACACATTGGCCGATATAATGAGCGATATTGCTTGGAAGGGATAAAATGAATGATATCGCTCATTTTGTTGCACAGTGTGTATGGGGCTTTAGTCTTTGTTGCATCAGTGGTCATAGAACTCAAATAAGCCGCGAGGAAGCAGAAATCAATAGTTAGGTGCCGTTGAAGGGAGCAAGGAGCATAGGATAGTATTAGCAGGGAAGCCAAAGCACATGAGGGAAGAGGGCACTGCTCATGGAAGGGACGGGGCATACAGACAGGGGTGACACAGATGAGGTATACAGTAAGCATGGAACAGAGGGTTAGGATGAGCGTTGGCTGGGTTTGATGCAGAACTGGGTCAGGAGAGCCCTGCAAAGTTTTGTATAGAGGTGGAGAGTCCGATAGGAAAAGGTAGAGAATTCCAGATGTAGGGAGCACCGTGGCCAAAATCTTGGAGGCAGGAATAAGAGGAAGTAATATTTTGCAGGAGAGGCGGCATGTATTTGATAAGGAAAGAGGGCGGGTGGGAGTGTAAAGGGAGATAAAGTCAGATATGTAAATGGAACAGGAATGGGTGAGAGCTTTTTAAGTACGTGTGAGAAGCTTCGGTTGGGTTCTGGAGGGGAAGGGAAGCTAATGTCATGCTTGTTGGAAAGGGGAGGTAGATGTAGAACATTTGGAGAGACAGATTGGAGTGGAGAGGCAGATGTCAGAGAGGTATGATTGGAGGAGGTTACAGTAGTCCACTCTGCATATGACCTGTGAGTGGATGAGGGTCTTAGTAGCAGCCAGGGTGAGAAAGGGTCTGATCCTGCAAATATTTTTGAGATGGAACCAGAAGTACTGCGACAGGTTAATGTGTGGTGTGAAGGAGAGGGAGGAGTCAAGGATAGCTTCAAGACAGTACACTTGGGGGCAAGAAGAGATGGATGTGATGTTAATAGATAATAAAATTGTGGGAAGTGAGGTTATGCGGTAGGGTAGACATATAAAGGATGAAGAAGTCCCAGAATAGAACCTTGGGGCACACCACGTGGAGTCATGAGAGGAGACAGAGAAAGACAGATCAAAGAGGTAGGAGAGGTCAGTATAACCTAGACCAGTGGTTCCCAACCTGGGGTACTAGTACCCCTGGGGGTACTCTGCAGACCAGTTAGGGGTACTTGAAAATAACATTGGTAATGGCGGAAGAAGGAAAAGTCTTTTGATGGTGGCAGAAGACTCCCATTGCAATGGAGACGAACCACGTTGTGTCACTTTTGGTTCTGTCTGCAGCGTCATTAGTGTCTCCTTGTGCTTTTGCCTGACCAGCAATCCACTAGGTGCTACCTTTGCTGCCCTCAAACATCAGCAATCATCTGCCCTGTGTCAGGTGTCAAGAAAGCAGTGGCATTAATCCTACAGGCATTAGTGGGAACACCAATGACAGTACACAGCCAGCGGCCAGACACAGAGGATTCCTGACTGCATACTACACCTCCACTACTCCTTAATATAAGGACACGCATCAGTACACGCATACTGCTCACTTTCACTACACTCGTAAGTTCTGTGGATATTTCAAATTGAGATGAGGGGGTACTCATAAATTAAAAGTCTAATCAAGGGGTACAGGAGATAAAAAAGGTTGGGAACCACTGACCTAGACCATAGACTATGGTGAGGACAGCATGAGTGCAGTGGAGAGGACATGAGCCAGATTGAAACGGGTCAAGTAGGGAGTGTGAGGAAAAAATGGGCAGCTCGAAAAATGTAATGGTTAGCATTACTGCCTCACAGCACTGAGGTCATGGGTTCGATCCCCACCATGGCTCTAACTGTGCAGCGTTTGTATATTTATTTATTTATTAACAGTTTCTTATATAGCGCAGCATATTCCGTTGCGCTTTACATAGGGGACAGTGATACATCAAAACAGGGTATTTACAGACAGTCAAAATGTAGGAGGGCCCTGCTCGCAAGCTTACAATCTATTCTCCCTGTACTTGCGTGGGTTTCCTCCGGGTACTCCGGTTTGGGATCCATGCTGAATCAGGTCCAATCCATGATATTGATACTAACTGAATAACTGAAATCAAGCGTTTCTGCCTATTTTTTGACCATTTTATCAGCGGGGGGAGGTAGAGTCTGTACTGCTGTTCACGAACCTTTGAAATCCAGGGTAAAAGGTTTTATAAGCAACATATAAGTTATGAGTCATATTGAGACTAACCACGTGAGTGCGGCTTTGGCAATATGTGACTACTTTGACAAATGTGTTATCATTCTTTCTATATGTCTTTTCTTAGTGTCAATGATATTGTCGCTGTTGGACCTGAGGCCTTTTATGCTACTAATGATCGTTACTTCACCCATCCCACCATGACCCTTGTGGAATTGTTCTTTGGACCAAGGTGGACGAACGTGGTGTATTACAGTCCCGGGGATCTCAGAGAAGTGGCCTCAGGGTTTCATGGTGCCAACGGAATTGCCAAGTCCAACGATAACAAGTACTTTATTATGGCTTTGTCTTTTCTTTGAGTGTTTTACACAGTATGGTCGGTGTGTTTCTAAGGACAAGTGTAATGAAAGAATGTGTCCGCCTTGTTGTGATACACAGTAGTCTGATACATTGTAGCACATGATCTATTGCACAGTATCAGGGAACGCGTGACAGCTACAATTGGGCTGAAAATTGGAAGTAAACTGTCCCAAAAAGTTTACGTACCTGAAAATGAGTCTGGGTCTATGATCTAAGTTGCGGAGGCCTCCATCTGTATGGTATTAGTTTATATGGGGGGGGGGGGGGGGCTTGGACCATACTTACCTACTTTCTGAGTTTCCTCTCCGGGAGAAACCTAGAGCAGACTCTCTGCAGAACTTGTGGGAATGGGGGCGGAGCTTGACATCTTTAAGCCCCACCCCAATTAATACTGTCTAATGGCAGGTTTTGCGACATTTTGGCCCCTCCCTGAAGTGCCGTGAATGCCAGTATTTTACTGGCAGAGGAGGGTCTGATGCGGCTGGCTGGAATGCGGGAGGCTTGTCTACCCTTCTGAGGGGGCCAGGAGGGGTACCCAATTTTGGGACCCTCCTGGCCATTCCAGGAGGGTAGGTAAGTATGCCTTGGACTGGACTCCCTGATTCTAAACATAATGAGGGGTGCTACCATGCTGAGACTTGTATTTCCACACAGAAGACAGAGGCATGCCCATGCATCCTCGGGCAGGTGGCTGATGTCACATGACGTCAGCGCCCGCCCCCAATTCGGCGCATAGCGGCCATCTGAAAAGTAAGTATAGACTTCACAGCGAAGGCTGGAAACATCATTCGATGGTGAGTTACTATCGAATGATTTCTCCTCCGTGCTGCCACATGATTCGGTCGGCCAGGGGGGCTTGCATTCGGCAGGATGGCGTTAACCTGCTTGCTAGGCCGCAAATATAAGCAGGTCTGAATCGGGCCCAAAATGCATGTGCGCAGTCTAAATACTGCTGATCAGAATAATGATAATAAACTCTGCATTATAACATAGATTCAATTATCAGTATTATGCCCGAAAATATGAGCCCTCCACCTGCGACCAGGTGACCTCATCTTGTGGGCCCCTAATGCTAAGGTTCATGTCCAGGGTATGGGACCCCCCAGGCCAGCACAAGCCGGAGACATGGGGCGGGTGGTTTTGCTGGACCGGGCGGGCCCATGCTCAGCATCCCCAGTTACCTCTATGTTATATTGCAGAGTTTATAATACAGTCATTATTCTGATTAGCAGCCAAGGGCGTAACTACCATAGGTGCAAGGGTTGCAGCTGCTATGGGGCCCAGAGTTGAAGGGGCCCATCTTTATTGTCCAAGTAATATGTTTTACATACATTTGTCACCATCAGTTGCTAAATAGGGGGCCCTTACAAACTTTTGCTTATGACGATCTGCCAATGCGCATTAGTGAAAGGGTGATGTCATTCAATGTACAGCCAATCACATTAATGCATAACAGTAATGGGGCTTTGGGCATCTGTTAGCAAAATACCTTGTTTGACATAATGAACCTGTGATTATTTTGACCTAAGAGCTTTAGAACTGTGTATCATTGTCTAAGCAAATTCTGTCACCCTTCCCATTGTTGTCCTAATGCTTGTGCCGACCATCCAAACCTGTTGACCTTAGCCTATTGCTTGTGCCGACCATCAAAAGCTGTTGTCCTTAGCCTATTGCATGTGTCGACCTAACACTTTTTGTGGTCAACCTAATTTACAGTGTCGACCTTATGACCCATACCCCTTTAAATGGAGCTTACGTTGAAATGTGATGTATATTTATTGTGTTACATTTGTGTGTCTTTGTAGGTACATCTATGTCGCTGATCTCCTTGCTCATACTATAAATGTCTTTGAAAAGCATGCGGACTGGTCTCTCTCTCCCGTAAAGGTAATACATTGATATACTGATAGTCCTGGCTGGTATATATCATATAGCGGGGACCGGTGGGAAGCTCTGTTGGAAGGGGACGCGCGTGAGTCCCCTTCCCAGACCCCCGCTAGATGGCAGTGGCTCAGTCTTTATATTTTATTATGTGACGTTATAGTCTGAAATATCCAATCATGGGGCAGTACGGATGGTGTAATGGTTAGCATTACTGCCTCACAGCGCTGAGTTCATGGGTTCTATCCCCACCATGTGTTATATATACGGGCAGTACGGACGGTGTAATGGTTACATTACTGCCTCACAGCACTGAGGTCATGGGTTCTATCCCCACCATGTGTTATATATACGGGGCAGTACGGATGGTGTAATGGTTAGCATTACTGCCTCACAGCACTGAGGTCATGGGTTCTATCCCCACCATGTGTTATATATATGGAGCAGTACGGATGGTGTAATGGTTAGCATTACTGCCTCACAGCACTGAGGTCATGGGTTCTATCCCCACCATGTGTTATATATACAGGGCAGTATGGATGGTGTAATGGTTAGCATTATTGCCTCACAGCGCTGAGGTCATGGGCTCGATTCCCACCAGGGCCCTAACTGTGCGGAGTTTGTATATTTTCCCCGTACTAGCATGGGTTTCCTCTGGGTGCTCTGGTTTCCTCCCACAATCCAAAAATATACCGGTAGGTTTTTTGGCTCCTAACTAAATTAACCCTAGAATGTCTGTGTGTGCGTGTACATGTGGTAGGGAATCTCTTATATATTTAGCCAGATCTGTCACTCAACCCCTGTGGAGAACATTCCTGTGTAGAACAGTTTCATGTGTATGACGTTCCACCCCCTTGACATCACCTCCCCCCGCGATGCCAGGGCTACAGTACACGCCCACCATCCACCATTACTCCACAGCCACCATCCACCATTACTCCTGCACATCCGTACCCTCTGCCAGGACCCCCACGACCCCCCTCCCGCGATTCGCGGGACCCCCCTCCCGCGATTTGCGGGACCCCCCCCTCCCGCGATTCGCGGGACCCCCCGCGACCCCCCCTCCCGCGAATCGCGGGACCCCCGCGACCCCCCCTCCCGCGAATCGCGGGACCCCCGCGACCCCCCCTCCCGCGAATCGCGGGACCCCCGTGACCCCCCTCCCGCGATTCGCGGGACCCCCGCGACCCCCCCCCTCCCGCGATTCGCGGAACCCCCGTGACCCCCCCTCCCGCGATTCGCGGGACCCCGCACCCCCCCTCCCGCGATTAGCGGGACCCCCGCTTTCCCCCTCCCGCGAGTCGCGGGACCGCCGCGACCCCCCCTCCCGTGATTCGCGGGACCTCCGCGACCCCCTACCGCGATTCGCGGGACCCCGCGACCCCCCTCCCGCGATTCGCGGGACCCCCGTGACCACCCCCTCCCGTGATTCGCTGGACCCCCGCGACCACCCCCTCCCGTGAAACGCGGGACCCCCGCAACCCTCCCGCGAATAGCGGGACCCCAGCGACCCCTCCCTCCCGCGAGCCCCCTCCCGCGATTCGCAGGACCCCCGCGACCCCCCTCCCGCGATTCGCGGAACCCCCGTGACCCCCCCTCCCGCGATTCGCGGGACCCCGCACCCCCCTCCCGCGATTAGCGGGACCCCCGCTTTCCCTCCTCCCGCGAGTCTCGGGATCCCCGCGACCCCCCTCCGGTGATTCGCGGGACCTCCGCAACCCCCCCTCCCGCGATTCGCGGAACCCCCGCGACCCCCCTCCCGCGATTTGCGGGACCCCCCGTGACCCCCTCTCCCGCGATTTGCGGGACCCCCCGTGACCCCCCCTCCCGCGATTCGCTGGACCCCCGCGACCAACCCCTCCGCGCGAAACGCGGGACCCCCGCAACCCTCCCGCGAATTGCGGGACCCCAGCGACCCCTCCCTCCCGCGAGCCCCCTCCCGCGATTCGCAGGACCCCTGCATCCTCCCCTCCCGCGATTCGCGGGACCCCTGCGACCCCCCTCCCGGCATTAAAATGGCCCCCCGCGACCCCCCCTCCCGCGATTCACGGCACCCCCCCTACTGCGATTTGCGACCCCCCCCTCCCGCAATTCGCGCCGCCCCCTCCCGCGATTCACGGAAACCCCCGTAGCCCCCCACCCCCACGATTTGCGGGCCCCCTCGGACCCCTTTTGCGATTTGCGACCGCCCCCTAATTCACACATTCGGGGACCCCACCTCCCGCGATTCATGTCCCCCTCACGCAATTCACGGCACCCCCCACACCCCCCTTCCTGCGATTCGCAACCCCCCACGACCCCCCCTCCCGCGATTCACGGAACCCCCCGTAGCGCCCCCCTCCCGCGATTTGCGGGCCCCCTCGGCATCTCTCGCGATTTGTGACCGCCCCGTAATTCACACATTCGGGGACCCTCCCTCCCGCGATTCATGCCCCCCTCACGCAATTCACGGCACCCCCCCACCCGCGATTCATGACCCCTCCCGCGATTCACGGACCCCCACACCACCCCCCTGCGCCCATCCTCCCTTGATTCACGCCCCCCTCATGCAATTCACGGCAACCCCCCAAACCCCCCCTCCTGCGATTCGCAGCCCCCCCACGACCCCCCCTCCTGCGATTCATGACCCCTCCCGTGATTCACGGACCCCCGCACCACCCCCCCTTGACTCACGGCACCCCACGCGCCCCTCCCGCAATTCACGGACCTCCGCAACCCCCCCTCCCGCAATTCACTAACCCCGACAACCCCCCTCCCGCAATTTGCGGACCCCCCTTCCCACGATTCAAGCACCCCCACCCCCTGTACCACCACAAGCAGGTACCGCCCCTAGGTGGGAAATCCGGCCCTGGCTGCCGCACTGCAGGTTTCCCCACTGCCCTCTGCACCAGCGCCACAACTTTTATCAATGTCTTGCCCACATACCACTATTATACAGCCTCCTGCTCTCATGCACGCTCACTCCCTCCCAGTGGGAGGAGACGCTCACCCACTGCCGGGAGCTGCATACTGTCCCCCACCCACCTTCAGTTCTAGGGATGCCCATCGACCATCAATGATTTTCAAATAATCGATGGTTTATGGCCGATGTTGAATACTTTTGCCATCAATGTGGGAGGACACTGCCCTGCCTCCTGTTCTCCTGCCCCGTAACTTCCGCCAGTGGAGACCCGCTCACCCTGTGTTGCCCACATTCCCCTATCATGCTTTACCGCCCAGCCTCCTGCTCTCATGCACCCTAACTCTCACCCAGTCGGAGGAGACACTGACTCCTGTATTTCTGTGCTGCCACGCTGGACCCTCACCCACTGGCAGAAGCTGCACAGTGTCCACCACCCTCTTTAGTCCCCCGTATGCCCACACACCCCTATCACTACCCAGCTTCCTGCTCTCCTGAACCGTAACTTCCACCACTGGGTAATCGCTGACGCTGTGTTGCCCACATACCCCTATCATGCCTCATATCCCAGCCTCCTGCTCTCATGCACCCTAACTCCCACCCAGTAGGAGGAGACACTGACTCAGGGCCACCGTCCGGTACTCCTGTGCTGCCACGCTGGACCCTCACCCACTGCCAGAAGCTGCAATACAGGGCATCTTTCATACAATTCTAACCATATTTCTCACAATACAAATGTTCACAAATTAAGGGGCAAGGCCCCTTACGCCGGTGTGAAGAGCGCCCATAGGGCGCGATGAATCACCTAGTATAGATTGTAAGCTCCACTGGGCAGAGACGGATGTGAATATTCAAATATTCTCTGTAAAGCTGCGGAATATGTATGTGCTACATAAGAAACTGCTAATAAATAAATACATTATCACCATGATTTCTACACCAGGAGGTGCAGTTGGATACACTTGTGGATAACCTGTCAGTGGACCCAGTTACGGGAGATGTGTGGGCAGGAGCGCACCCGAATGGATATAAAGTGTACTACTACAATGCTGAAGATCTCCCTGGATCAGAGGTCGGTGTAAAAAACACATATTTCAGAAATGTAACAGGAGAGCTGAACATAAAGCTCACCGTCCCCTTTTTTCACTATCACCCCATGGGGCCACAGTTGGGGAGATGTTTTTGTTTTTACGTTTAATATAAAATTACATTGACACACATTGCCTTGGAGGTCAGAGCTCCAGGCCATACCCAACTGTGTATACATTACTGTGAATGCCAGACGTACCGACTCTATACGTTACTGTGAATGCCAGACGTACCGACTCTATATGTTACTGTGAATGCCAGACGTACCGACTCTATATGTTACTGTGAATGCCAGACGTACCGACTGTATATGTTACTGTGAATGCCAGACGTACCGACTGTATATGTTACTGTGAATGCCAGACGTACCGACTGTATATGTTACTGTGAATGCCAGACGTACCGACTGTATATGTTACTGTGAATGCCAGACGTACCGACTGTATATGTTACTGTGAATGCCAGACGTACCGACTATATATGTTACTGTGAATGCCAGACGTACCGACTGTATATGTTACTGTGAATGCCAGACGTACCGACTGTATACGTTACTGTGAATGCCAGACGTACCGACTGTATACGTTACTGTGAATGCCAGACGTACCGACTGTATATGTTACTGTGAATGCCAGACGTACCGACTATATATGTTACTGTGAATGCCAGACGTACCGACTGTATATGTTACTGTGAATGCCAGACGTACCGACTGTATATGTTACTGTGAATGCCAGACGTACCGACTGTATATGTTACTGTGAATGCCAGACGTACCGACTGTATATGTTACTGTGAATGCCAGACGTACCGACTGTATATGTTACTGTGAATGCCAGATGTACCAACTATATATGTTACTGTGAATGCCAGACGTACCGACTATATATGTTACTGTGAATGCCAGACGTACCGACTATATATGTTACTGTGAATGCCAGACGTACCGACTGTATATGTTACTGTGAATGCCAGACGTACCGACTGTATATGTTACTGTGAATGCCAGACGTACCGACTGTATATGTTACTGTGAATGCCAGACGTACCGACTGTATACAGATGTGTCCACGTACATCTTGGTTTTACTGCACCGTGTATGGCGCAATATGGCACACCTTGGACTCTGCAAAAGTCACACTTTGTGATTTTTCTAAAAATTTGCTTCTCTAATCTATTACTTTATACAATTTCTACTGCTTCAGAATTTTTTTAGACTCTATCTACTTGCGACAAATTGAGAAAAAAAGCCAAGATGTATGTGGACACAACTGTATGTTACTGTGAATGCCAGACGTACCGACTGTATACGTTACTGTGAATGCCAGACGTACCGACTGTATATGTTACTGTGAATGCCAGACGTACCGACTGTATATGTTACTGTGAATGCCAGACGTACCGACTGTATACGTTACTGTGAATGCCAGACGTACCGACTGTATATGTTACTGTGAATGCCAGACGTACCGACTATATATGTTACTGTGAATGCCAGACGTACCGACTGTATACGTTACTGTGAATGCCAGACGTACCGACTGTATACGTTACTGTGACTGTTGGCTATACCCCAGTGAGCGTTAACCAAAGTTAAGGAAAAAAAATATTATTTGTACTGTTTGTGCGCTTTTTTTCACAAGCATTTTTTTTTTTTTTGTGATAAACATCTGTAAGCCCTGTGATATGTGCAAATATATATATTTCATCTTTGTACTGCCTGTGATATGCGCAAAAATACCGTTTGGTGCGCTCTTTTTTTTCACAAGCACCTTTAAAAAAAAAAAAATTGACTGTTAAACAGTCCTTTGCAATTGGGACAAGGATGACAGCATTCACCCAGTGGATTAGTGACTCCATAACAGCGATGCTTCTATTAGATGTGGGTCCATTATTAATGCAGTGGGTGTTAATTGAGGTTCTGTGACCCCGCTACCAAATCCCATCCAGATGGTAGAGTGTGAGAAGAAAGGATGTACACACTGATTGGGTTGAGGAATCTGAGGATGATGATGGCGGCGTGGTGGCTCGTTCTACGTTGCTCTCCACCCGCTTACTAAGCGCAATTCATTATCTTGTGCAATTTTCCCTCATGCTGCTACATTTGTCTTGTTGCAGGTTGTCCGCGTACAGAACATTCACTCCGACAACCCCATAGTCACCACAGTGTATGCCAACAATGGCTCCGTGCTCCAGGCATCCTCGTGTGCATCCGTGTACGAGGGGAAACTTGTGGTGGGCACAGTATTCCACAAAGCCCTGTACTGCCAGCTGCCCTAATGTCACCCTGCTGCCCGGGCACTGCCCTAAGTTCTAATGGAGTATAAGGGGTAAGTTTACTAAAGCTTCTAAAAATGAAAAAGAGGTGATGTTGCCCCTAGCAACCAATCAGATTCTGTCTATCATTTCTCTATTGCATCCTAGAAAATGGTATACATAATCTTATTGGTTGCTATGAGCAACAGCACCCTTTTCATTTTTAGGAGCTTTAGTAAATTTACCCCTAAATGTTTTTGTAAGTGACTGATTTGTGCATTTAGCTGAGACCACGGCTCCTGTCCCGGGTTACCATCTGCCTATTCCAGGCAGGCCAAGCAGGTGTCAATGCCCCTTACTCCTAATTCCTGCCCCATCCCTATAATGCCTACCTCGTAATGCCTGCCCCTTCCTCGTAATACCTGCCCCTTCCTTGTAATGCCTGCCCCTTCCTTGTAATACCTGCCCCTATCTCGTAATACCTGCCCCTTCCTCGTAATACCTGCCCCTTCCTCATAATACCTGCTCCTTCCTTGTAATACCTGCCCCTACCTCGTAATGCCTGCCCCTTCCTTGTAATACCTGCCGCTTCCCTGTAATACCTGCCCCTTCCTTGTAATGCCTGCCCCTTCCTTGTAATGCCTGCCCCTTCCTTGTAATGCCTGCCCCTTCCTTGTAATGCCTGCCCCATCCCTAAAATACCTGCCGCTTCCTTGTAATGCCTGCCCCTTCCTCATAATGCCTGCCCCTTCCCTGTAATACCTGCCCCTTCCCTTTAATACCTGCCCCTTCCTCATAATGCCTGCCCCCAAGGGCGTAATTACCATTGGTGCAGGGGGTGCAGCTGCTATGGGGCCCAGAGCTGAGAGGGGCCCACTTTGCCTGTCAAAGTTACATGTGCTGTATATATTTTTCAGCATTAGGTGATAAATAGGGGCCCTTACAAACTTTTGCTATGGGGTCCACATGTATCTAGTTACGCCACTGCCTGCCCCTTCCACATAATGCCTGCCATTCATATGATCAGGGTCTCAGACAGAGCAGGCGAAGGTATGTTTTTTGGGTACTTGTTTCCTAGCACGGCGCCACCGATTTTAATTGTATGCAATCGGGTTGCAAAAATCGGGTAAATCGCATCGCATGCAACCAAATTGCATGCGATGCGATTGACCCGACCAACCCGATTTTACATTGGCCCCAATGTAAAATGCCCCCCAGACCCCATTTTTCATTGTATGCCCCCCCCCATTGTTAACGCCACGATCAACGTGAACCCGAAACGTGGCGAGCGCAGCGAGCCCACGAGGGGCGCCGGTACGCTTCCTCCGATCTTTTCATACCGCCACTATCCACGTCGGCGTGGAGTTGATTTTATATAGTGTGTCGAGCCACTGAGCCCGAAGCGTGGCGAGCGCAGCGAGCCCCGCGAGCCCCGCGAGGGGCCGCGCATTACTTCACAGGTATTACGCGTCCCCTCACGGGGCTCGCTTCGCTCGCCACACTATATAAAATCAACTCCACGCCGACGTGGATAGTGGGGGTATGAAAAGGTCGGAGGACGCGTACCGCCGCCCCTCGCTGCACTCGCCACGCTTCGGGTTGGCGTTCATCGTGGGCGGCATTTGACATACAAATTACCCATCAGGGTGGGTATACAATCAAAAATTGGGTATGGGGGACCATTTAACATTGGTTCCTATGTAAAATCGGGTCCATCGCATTGGTCGCATTGTATGCCATTATAATGGCATACAATGGATCCGATTTTACATAGGAATTTAACATTACATACAATGCTTACAATGTAAAATCGGGTCGGTCGCATCGCATGCCATTATAATGGCATGCGATGGACCCGATTTTACATTTGTCGGGAAACCTCAAAAAAAGCCCAAAATCGGGTCGGCCGGGTCCCATCGCATACCTTAAGTTAAGGTATGCAATAGGACCCAATGGGCGCCGTGCTAGGAAACAAGTACCTTTTTTTTATTTGAATTTAGAATCGGAGTTTTTCCTATACAAAATCCTCTCACTCAAAGGCAGATCTATAATGGGTGCAATGTGGGCGGGGCACACACGCCCCTGAGTCCCATGGGGGCCCACACTTTGCCCCTTAGTTCTTGGAGTATTCAATTTGCCCCTTAACATGTATACCTATCTCAGTGTTTAGTGTGCATTGGTTCATGTGTGTATACTGTTTATTTTTATATTTTTTAAGTGTTTTGAAAGTGTCATACTTGTCTACTTTACATATCTCCTCTCCTGGAGAGGAGGAGCTGCCTGCGACAACTGAGGGCGGGGCCAGGTTGCACATCACTAGGCCCTTCCCCAAAATGCTGCGATTCCCAGGTCCACAGTTAGGATGTGGGGATAAATGCAGCAAATTCATATAATGTAGCCCTGCCACCTCCATATGGCACCACACATTTCCTTATGATCTCCTCATCCTGTCCGATTTATTAGGAAGTCGACGGGATGCAGTTGATCTGGCTTCTCTTGTATGGGTGCAAGGGACTGCCTGAAAAATCGTGATTCTCTCCGTATCTAGGAAGGTTCTACGTTGCCTTTGCCACCAATATACCAAATATTAGTAACCACAATGTCTAAAAAAAAAAAAATTCCAAGGAGTGCCATGTGGGTAAAATATATGACTGATGTGTTTTTGGACTATTTTGCATACTGAAATATAGTTTTCTTATCAACTTCCAGAACTGTGACTTTTTTTGATCTGTAGTCTGAGCCAACCATTAATACATTGTATAACGATGAATAAATGTGTCATATATATAATACTCCGGTCTGTTTAATTATTTATGTTTTTGTGCAAAAAATGTTTGTAATAATTCTGAAACAAATTAAACAGTATTATAAAGAAAATGCTTACGGGGAAACACAACATTTGCGGTATATACTGCATGTATGTAAAATTTCGACTTCTATGGCACAGCCGTGGGGGTTTCTGAGTGCCCAGATTGTATGAATTTTTTTCAGACACAGCTGTGTCTCCTTCAAAGCTGCAGAGAATTTTGGTTGGCAGAGCTCTCCTCGCCTTCTGTAAATTGTGCCTCCAAAATGTCCTACCTCTTCTAGCATCCTTAACAACTGTCTCCTCCGAGGTGGGGGTGGCAGCCATTTTGTGAGGGATAAATACAATGGAGGCAGGCATGACAATTATCTGCAGGTCTAGTCACTGGCCCTCGCAGACCAACAGTTCCCACAAGCCACCCAGGGACTCCAAGCCACTGCCGGTTCTGCTGGGGCTATTGCTAGGCCACTGCTCATATACGGTAGCTAAAGGTATGCTAACTTCTCAAGGTAATTTTAGAAACATTATCCTCACTAAAATCCATTAGTCATTAAACTGCAAAAGTAATGAGGAATTGTTTTTTTTTTCAAAAATTTAGACTAAAATGAAACTTGAGATTCACCCACTAAATCTTGACTAAAACAAAGCGAGAATAAAAAAAAAAAGACTGACATGTGACTTTAAACCAACTACAATTTGAAGTAAGTGACTGCGGTATTCAATTCAGGACGTTATTTCCAACAGGTGAAACAGCGGCCGTCACCTATTCAATGCTGCAGTTTCCGATAGCATTGAAGGCAGATTTCTACAAAAAAGTTTTGACTTCGATCTGGAATCACAGCCGTTTTCGCCAACATTTCTAACCAAGCAGAGGTAACATGTAGACACATGAAGCGGGCAGGTACACACAATCTTCTGTCAGTTTGCAGCCAACTAACTTGCCTAGGGCCCCATGAATTGTTCGTGCAGCTCTGAATAAGTACCAGTTGGCACCTGCCTGGAATCATGGCCAGATTACAAAAGGGGTGGATGGAGCTGCAGGCAGCTCCAGGCCTCCAAATAAAAATAGGCCCATCATCATGACAATGTATTGATCACCAGACAGACACCAGGGGGCCACATGATTGGCCAGGAATACTAAGGGCGATATTCAATCCAGGGTCACGACTGTTGGGCTGGCCCAACAGCCGTCAACCTTTCTCGTTCTCAGCCGGCTCGACGAGAAATGGGGGCGCGACCACGAGATACGGCCGTGGATTGTCGAGCTGCGGCCGGGAGCTCAACAATCCATGGCTGTGCCCGACTGCTTCTAAATTAGGGTCCGTCCTGCCAAGGTCCCTGTTCAATGCTGTCGGGAAATACAGCATTGAATAGGGCCCCTCCGCTATCTCCCCAGGAATAGCGGTGGGGGATTGAATAACCAATAGGCCCTTAATCCGGCCCTGTCGGAAATACATCTTTTGCACATAACCGTGGGTGCGCCATACAGGGAATACTCAGGATCCTTATTAGCAGAAGGGAGAATTGTAAAATACACCGGACTATAATGTCTGACAATAATCTTTTATTGAAGAACATTAACAAACTCTTGCAAGCCTGCAACAATTCATCTGGACCCATGGCATTATGGGTATTTTTAGTTGTCATCCACATTGTAATACTTTCTTCATTTTCTTTATAGCTGATGATAAAAAAAATACATAAAATCAATCATGATCTTCCTTGGGGGAAGTGCAGCATATATATATATAGAGCATTACCAAGCTTGGCTCTTAAAATTGTGATAAAAATTAAGACTATTAAAAGGACAATTCCATATTTCTTGAGTTATTGGGCCCTTTAAAATAAATGTTATGGACCCAGGCAGCCAATTGTAATAGCCTCAGTGTTCAGTGGTCACGCGGCATGCGGGCCTAAGTAATTGATTTTATTTAAAGGGGCAGTCAGTTACAAGGCATGGACTGCTACTTTAAAATGTCGGCATCCCGAATGGTCGCTGAACTCAAATTTGGCCAATGGTGTGAATATTAGTGCAAATTTAATGGTAGGTGACACTAGAAAAATTGGAGAACCTTCTTTAGGATGGGACCGGATCCACCATACTCGTCCTCTCCTACTGTGGTATAAGAGATTGTACCCAACCAACAATACATGTAATGATATAGCTCTATATCAGGTCTGGCCAACCTGTGGCTCTCCAGATGTTGTCAAACTACAAATCCCATCATGCCTTACCACAGTTTTGCTATAAGGGAGTGTTAAAACTGTTGCAAGGCATGCTGGGATTTGTAGTTTCACAACATCTGGAGAGCCACAGGTTGGCCTATCCTGCTCTATATTATCTCATTCACAAAAAGGGTTTCTATAAAAGGCAGACTTGCTCTTTGAAGACTAATTCAATGAGGAATAATTATGTCTCTTTAAAACCTCTGCTTTGGGAGCTTAAAAAATTTCTGCCTGAAAATGCCACCTGAAGTCTCAGCAACTAACTGCATCAACGCGTTTCTGATGATTTAGGAGGCATTTTCATGCAGAAGTCCTACTTCAAGAATAATATTTTACCTCCGTAAACTATATTATAAAAATTGGATTTCGACAAAATTTCTAGGCATGGAATTTAAAATACTGACTGCTTTTTAAATATAGCGGCCAACAAGTTTGTATAAATTAATATAGAGTATAAATTCTTTTAATGTAGATTTTAAGGGATTTTTACTACCAGCATCCAGATTGCCAGCATGCTGACCAAATCCTTCTGAAAGTAGTACTGGTCTTAGCAGTGCTATCACTGGCATTGGCAACACCATGGTGCATATTGCTGCTGGCTCTCTGCTGGCAGAGATATTGAGACATCTGGTGAGTCCCATTACTGGGCTAAGCCTTCTCATTTTTAAAATGACAGTTAGGGGCTGATTAATGTGTCATTTACCTCTCTCTCTCTCCATTTTATCTCTCCCCAAGGCTTAGTACATCTGTATGTCTCTTAATACTGGCCTTGAGACAAAATTCTTTAACAAAAAATTCCACTAGATATTAACAGAGAGAACTGTAGGAAGGGTAGCACACGTAAGGGAGTTCTAGTCACTAGGACACATACCTTATCCATTGCGGCACCTGGGCTACTGTGTGATTGCCCATTATTTCTAAGGTGATTTACTTACATATGAGCAAGATCTCACTGGAGTGTGCTGTGGTCACACGGAACCAGCCAGGCTCACAGCATTTAAAGGCCTGTCCGGGTGTGATGTAAAGTTTCTCGTCAATAAATTTTTGCCACAGTTCCATCTCGGCTTCAAACGTCTGGGAAACTAAAAACTAAAAGTAGAAGACTGATTTGTGAGAATGCCAAATGTTTTTTGGAAGGACTTATTCTAAAACCATTTTCATAACACTCAACCGTCCCGATTTTGGCGATTTAATTATTGCACGTAAAAAGGTTTTATCCTTCCCTTGATGCGCTATTTCCTGCTCTGCTCAGGCCTAGAAAAATTACATGGGTCTAAGAGAAACTGCAAGCGAACATTACTGTGGAAGGTGACATTTTGTAAAATGGTAAAACCGTGTTATGCTGAGAGGGTGAACAGTACAAAATGTGAGAACAGATTTTGAAGCAGATTTATTTTTATATGCACAGTGCCTCAAATATAAAGTTTTTTTTTTATGACAGCAATAAAAGTAAAATGTTTGGCTGAATTTAGGTGCTCTTACAGTCTAGGGGCCTGAATTGGCAACCCGAGCGATTATCCAATGATCGCGCATGTGAGCCTTCCTTGCGATCACAGCCAGCGATGGCCGTAAAAAAGTTGATTGACAGGCGCAGCGTTTGGGGGTGTAACGCCATCGTTTTATAGGTGTACCCCAGAAAATGCAGATGGCTCCAGGACGTTGGGAGAGAGGGATGCTTACATAGTTACATAGTTACATAGTAGATAAGGCTGAATAAAGACTTGCGTCCATCTAGTTCAACCTACGTTTTAATAGCTTATCCCTTGTAAAAGACAGAATATGGTTCTTATTAGTACCCCTGGATATTTTTATCCAATAAATGCTTGTCAAACCTTATTTTGAACGTATTTATTGTATCTGCCGACACCACCTCTCCAGGAAGAGAGTTCCAAAGTTTGACTGCTCTGACCGTAAAGAATTTTTTTCTTTTGAGGGAACTAAATTTTCTTTCCTCTAATCTAAATTCGTGCCCTCGTGTCCTAGTTTCCTTTCTTGCAGTAAAAAGAGTGCTTGAGAGTTCCTTATATTGGCCCCTGATATATTTGTACATGTTGAGCATGTCCCCCCTTAAACGTCTCTTCTCTAATGTAAATAGTCCTAGCTTGCTTAATCTCTCCTCATAGCTTAAATTCTCCATTCCCCTAATAAGCTTTGTTGCTCTTCTTTGGGTTTTTTCCAATTCCATGATGTCCTTTTTATAGTGTGGGGCCCAGAACTGTACTCCATATTCAAGGTGTGGTCTAACCAATGCCTTGTACAGTGGCATAATTACTTTTGAGTCCCTAGTTTCCATGTCCCTTTTAATACATGCTAGAATTCTGTTGGCCTTATTTGTTGCAATGTGACATTGAACACTGCACCCCAGCTTATTATCTATATGGACTCCTAGATCCTTTTCAAGTGCTGAAGTACCTAATGCCTCCCCGCTTAGGTTGTAACTTGCACACTGGTTACGTCTCCCAAGATGCATAACCTTGCATTTATCCACATTGAACCTCATCTTCCACTTTTTAGCCCACTCATCTAGTTTGTTAAGATCATTTTGAAGTATGTTCACATCTTCTGTTGATTCAATAACTCTACTCAGTTTTGTGTCATCAGCAAAGATGGATACATCGCTGAGAATCCCCATCCCGATATCGTTAATATAAATGTTAAACAAGATGGGCCCCAGTACCGAACCCTGTGGCACTCCACTTAGTACTGGTATCATAGTTGATACTGCACTGTTCACAACGGATCCGATATGTAATCCCGGTGGTCGGGATCCCGGCGTTCAGAATCCCGACGCCGGAATCCCGACAGCCGAAATGCCGACAAGGGGGGGACGTGGATCGCCCCCCCTTGCGGGCTCGCTGCGCTCGCCACGCAGCGGGCCCGGTGCCTCGCTACGCTCGGCACGCTATTTTATTCTCCCTCCAGGGGTGTCGTGGACACCCCAGGAGGGAGAAAGTGTCGGCATTTCGGCGGTCGGGATTCCGGCGTCGGGATTCTGAACGCCGGGATCCCGACCGCCGGGATCTTAACTGCATCCCGTTCACAACCACTCTTTGTTCTCTATTACACAGCCAGTTCCCTACCCATCTACAGATATTTGCACCTAGTCCCAGGTCCACCATTTTATTTATCAACCTCTTGTGTGGTACTGTATCAAAAGCTTTTGCAAAATCAAGGAAGACCACATCTACTGCGTTTCCATTATCAAGGTTTTTGCTGACATCCTCGTAGAAGCCCAGTAAATTTGTCTGGCAGGAACGATTTTTAACAAACCCATGTTGGTTAATACTAAGTAAACTATGAAGGTCTAAGTATTCCAGGATACCATCCCTTAAAATTCCTTCAAATATTTTACCCACTATTGATGTTAAACTCACAGGCCTGTAATTTGCAGGGTCATCCCTTTTACCTTTTTTAAATATTGGCACTACCTCTGCTATTCTCCAGTCTTTTGGTACCATACCTGTTGATAGTGAATTTTCAAAAATGCAATATAGAGGGGTCGCTAGTTCCTCCCTTAACTCCATTAGTACCCTAGGATGTATACCATCTGGCCCTGGTGATTTGTTAGTTTTTATTTTGCTGAGCCTCAAAATGATATCCTCGGTCGAGAGAACCATATTGTGGTCCGGTTTGTTTGTCCCAGTTGAGGTATCTGTGCTTTCCACTAACTGCTCTCCCCTAGTAAATACTGATGAGAAGAACTTATTTAACACTTCCGCTTTTTCATTATCTTCTGCAAAATTTTTACCGTTGATATCTGTTAGTGGGCCTATGTTCTCTTTAATTATTCGCTTGCTATTTATGTACTTGAAAAACTTCTTGGGGTTAGTTTTGCTTTCTGTGGCTATACGCTCTTCATTTTCCCTTTTAGCTACTTTGATTACCTCTTTACAAGTTTTGTTTGTTTCTTTATACTTGATGAACGTCTCCTCATTTACGTTATTTTTATAGAACTTAAACGCTTTTGTTTTATTGTTGATCGCTGTCCTTACTTTTTTGTCCAACCATGTTGGCTTTTTTTTGTTAAATTTACCCTTGCTGACTTTTGGAATGTATTTAGTAGTTAGTGATTCTAGCACATTTTTAAATGTATCCCACATTTCCTCTGCCTTTTTTCCTTCGAATAACTCTCCCCAATTAATTTCTTTTAGAGCTTCCCGGAATAAAATGAAATTAGCTTTTCTGAAGTTTAGTACTTTACCCGGTCCTGTATTATATTGAGGTTTTCGGAAGTTGATTTCCAGTGAGACCATGTTGTGGTCACTGTTCCCTAGGTGTTCAATTACTCTGGTGTTTGAAACTAAATCTATGTTATTTGTTAATACTAAGTCCAATAGTGCCCCATTACGGGTTGGAGCATCTACCGTTTGAGTGATAAACTGATCCTTGAGCAAGCTTAGGAACCCACTGCTTTTAGATGATTTACACGTCTCATTTTTCCAGTCAATATCTGGTAAATTAAAATCCCCCATTATTATTACCTGCCCCTGAACTGATGATTTTTTGATTTGGTTTAGGAGTAGAGACTCGTCCCTATCGTTCACGTTAGGCGGTCTGTAGCATACCCCTAATAAAATTTTATTATTGGGTTTTTTATTTTTATCAGTTATCTCAGCCCACACGGCCTCCGAGTTATCTTCTTCTGTATCTGAGATCATAATTTGCCCACAAGATATTAAGTCCTTTTTTACATAAAGGCACACCCCCCCCCCCGCCCCTTCTATTTACCCTGTCTTTCCTGTAGAGTGTATATCCCTCCTCTGACATCATCAGCAGTCACGATTTCCCCACAGCCATCGCAGCGCGTAGTAAGCCTCAGCTTTCAGGCTCTGACAGTCTAAGGTTAGTCACTGAGACACGGGCTCGGATAGTCCTGCTGGCATTTAGTGATACATGCTACATCCTAGGATGCATCAACAGATCACCAGCGATGCCACTGCCGGCTGTGTGACCCACGCAGGAAATAGGCAGGAAATCTCCAAGTTCTGATGGAGTTCCTGGCCTCAGCATGCTCCCAAATCAGTGGCAACATGCCCCCATTTTGGAAAACTGAGGCCCACTCTCCATTTGCAAACATCTTCAGACTGTCAATGCAGGACCCGTACTGCATATGTGCAAAGTAACAAACATACGTACTTCGAGCATAGTGCAGCAGATGCCACAGCGGCTCCAACAGGAGCCGGACATGATGGAAAGGTTTGCAGAGTTGGAACCATGTATTGGTGGATAACATACCTTTCTGAAGTCAGCCCACACAAAGATCCCTGTATCCCTGGTCAGCACCGGGACTCCCATCTCCTGCAGCCCAGTGCACATGACCATCTGTGATTCCTTAAGGCGTTGTTTGTTGATGGGAAGGAATACATTGTCCATCCAGTCTATAACAGTCAGAGAGGACATTATTCATTCTCTCTTCTAATAATAGTAGTAATAATTAGTATAGGTAATAATAGTCAATATACTAATTAAATAAAAACCCTGAGCAGACCAAGGCCGGTGGGGCTTCAGAAAACAGAGAAACATTCCATCCGACCTTCAATTTAACCCTTCATTTACAGACATCAAACATGTCAGGGCTGATACTAAGCCGGACGCAGGGCCGGATTTGTGACTAGGCCCGTGAGGCACGGGCCTAGGGGCGGCACATATTAGGGGCGGCACTGCGCGCTGTGTGTAAGTCTACCTGTGAGTCTCTCACCACCAGTGGCAGTGCACCCTCTTGAAGTTTTATTTTTTAATGTCTCCTACCCTTTCCTTTAGCTGGCATACGTAAACGGAAGATCCCCTCAGCACCGCCACCAGCGCATTGGCTCTAGCACTGATCCTAAGAGACAGCAGGGGTAATTGACCTAGGCGGCTCCTGCCGACCCCCGAGTGAGATCCAGCGGGGGGGGGAAACCACTTGACGGCATTCCCCTCACGCGGCACTGATTTTGAAAACCCGGCCGACACTGAGCATGGCGGCTCCTCCCCCTCCCTTGGAGCCGGACCCAGCCCCGCTGCCTGCAGCGCTGATCCTCAGACCCAGCGTGCGTGGTGGAGGGAGGTAACTACTTGGCGGCTCCCCCTTCTCTGTCACTGATTGTAAATCCCGGCGCCGGGCATTGGAGCCCGCCCCTCCTCCTCACCTGGACCCAACCAAACCCACAGGCTGCACCACAGTGCTTATTGTCAGACCCAGCAAGGGGGGGTGACTTGACGCCCCCCCCCTCCACCACCGTGGATTATGGAGGAGATTTCAGCAGAAGCAGGAGCTGAGGAGCAGTATTGTGAATGGGTCAGACAAGCAATCCCCAGGTCAGTGCTTCCATCCCCTGTCCCCAGCCCAGTGCCTCCCATCTCACCAACCATCCCCTGTCCCCAGCCCAGTGCTCCCCATCAAACCAATCATCCTCCATCCTCAGCCCAGTACCCCTCATCTAACCACATCCACCAGCCCAGTGCTCACCATCTATCCCCTGTCCCCAGCCCAGTGCCTCCCATCTCACCAACCATCCCCTGTCCCCAGCCCAGTGCTCCCCATCTAACAAATCATCCTCCATCCCCAGCCCAGTATCCCTCATCTAACCACATCCACCAGCCCAGTGCTCACCATCTATCCCCTGTCCCCAGCCCAGTGCCTCCCATCTCACCAACCATCCCATGTCCCCAGCCCAGTGCCTCCCATCTCACCAACCATCCCCTGTCCCCAGCCCAGTGCTCCCCATCTAACCAATCATCCTCCATCCCCAGCCCAGTACCCCTCATCTAACCACCATCCACCAGCCCAGTGCTCACCATCTATCCCCTGTCCCCAGCCCAGTGCCTCCCATTCTCACCAACCATCCCGTCCCCAGCCCAGTGCCTCCCATCTCACCAAACATCCCCTGTCTCCAACCCAGTGCCTCCCATCTCACTAAACATCCCCTGTCCCCAGCCCAGTGACCCCCATCTCACCAACCATCCCCTGTCCCCAGCCCAGTGCCCCCATCTAACCAACCATCTGCCGTCCCCAGCCCAGTGCCCCCAATGTAATCAACCGTCCCCAGCCCAGTGGCTCCCACTATCCCAGTGTGTCACCATGCCCCTTCCCTCCCCATCAGCTAACTGCCTACATACACTGCCCACCACATAACCCCAAGCCAGTACAATCACAGTGTCCCTCCCCATAGCCTTACTCCTCACACTCGTTTAACCTTAACCAGTATATATAGCCTGTCTGGTCCTGCCTTCTACTCTCATACCCCTCCCCATTTACTATTCTGACCCCCCCCCCCCCCTTCATTCTGGCGGAGTGCTGGGGGCCTCTTTCAAAATTTTGGTATGGGGCCAGACAGGACTAGTTATGCCCCTGGGCGCCACCAGTCCAGTCCACACTGAGTGACCTGACCAAGCAGCAGCAGCATGGCCAAGCCAAGTGGGCAGTGGCGAGGGATGAGCACCACCGCCTCTCGTCACTCACCACTGCGTGCTCGCTCAGCCATGCACACAAAATCAGTCACTCCCACTGCACATCTGGGAGGCTCTGCCACTCACTGGCTCAGGCTCACTGCCACCCTGCGCCAATTGGCTATTCTATACACACAGCATATTGGCTGCTCTGTATAGAATGAGTGGGGACAGCAGCTGAGCCGAGCGGTGTACTCGTGTAATGAATATGTTAAAAACAGGGGGGGGGAGGCTCATATTTTGTGCCTAGGGGCGGCCTGGCCCCTAAATTCGCCCCTGGCCGGACGTGTAAATGCAGATGTTTGTGCATTTGAGCATCTGTGCATGTGCCCGAGTAAGAAATCAGCGGACATGCCGCCAAGCCTCCATCACATGCTGGTACTTGGAGAGCCATAAGTACCAGCAAGCCCAGGCATTAAGGGCCCACTGATATCTGATCTGATATCTGAGATCCCCTTATTATTATTATTATAATTTTTTTTTTCAAAAACACACCCACTGAAGGTGGTAACAGTGTGGTAAATTTGCTAAAATTGGAGTTCTATTGAAGATGGGATGTTGCCCATAGCAACCAGTCAGTTTCTATCTATTATCTTTTACAATCTGCTAAATAAATAAGAAGTAGAATGTGATTGGTTGCTAGGGGCAACATCCCATCTTCAATAGAACTCCAATTTTAGCAAATTTACCCCACAGTCAAGGACACGAGGACTTCATTTGTTCCTGGCGCCAGTCAGTTCCATTCTCCAGTAGAAGTCCAGGGTGCCGGTTGGTCCCTTTCTCCAGTAAAAGTCAACAGTGAAGATTGGACCTTTCTCCCAGAGACGTCCAGGGTGCCGGATGGTTTCTTAGAACTCCCATCTTAGCAAATTTACCTCACAGTCTTACAAAGACACAAGGAGTTAACTTTTCCCTTTCTCCAGCAGAAGTCCAGGGTAAAGGTCGGTCCATTTCTCCAGTACAATTCCAGGGTGCCAGTCGTACCTTTTCTCCAGAAGTCCAGGGTGCCGGACAGTTTCTTTGGTACTGCTTTCCTAGCACGGCGCCCGTCTCATTGATTGTATGCCTTAAGTTGAAGGTACTTAAGGCATACAATCAACGTGATGGACCCGATTTTTTAATCTCATGGATCTTATGCATCCATAAGATGCATGAGATGCATGAGATCCATGAGATCCATAAGATGCATGAGATCCATGAGATAAAAAATCGTGAGCCCCCAATAACCATTGTTAACGCCACCAGCACTATCAACGCCAACCCGAAGCGTGGCAAGCGCAGCGATCCCGCAAGGGGTGGCGGTACGCGTCCTCCAAACTTTTCATACCCCCACGTCGGCGTGGAGTTGATTCTATATAGTGTGGCGAGCCCGAAGCGTGGCGAGCGCACGCGGACTACTTTACATGTAATCCGCATCCGCGAGGCTCACTGCGCTCGCCACACTATATAAAATCAACTCTACGCCGAAGTGGATAGTGGGGGTATAAAAAGGTTGGAGGACGCGTACCGCCGCCGCTCGCCACGATTCGGGTTGGCGTCAATAGTGGGGTGGCGTTAACAATGGGGGGGGCCATTTCACCCATGAGGGGGGGGGGGGGGTTAGCAATTAAAATTGGGGTTTTGGGGGCTTTTTACATTGATTCCAATGTAAAAATCTCGTCGATCGCGTCGATTGCATCATCTCATGCATCTTATGCCGCACAAACACATGAGATGCATGAGATGCTTGAGATATCAGCCCCACACATACAATCTAGATCGTAGACGCCGTGCTAGGAAAGCAGTACCGCAACAAAAAGAGTTTTTGACAGGTGAATAATTGCGCCCGGGACTGCTGCTATGTGTAAATTCAGTGGGTCACTACTCTCCCACCAACAAGATACAATACAGAAAAAATTGAAAATACACTTTAGCGCTGTCCCCTAAACACCAAGCAAATATCTACTTGTTGACAGGACAACAGAATTTGATTGATGTCCTTTTTTATCTTTAAGACAAGTTGGGGTCTCCTACTGACCTCCGTGGGGGTCCCTATATACACATAAAGGTATCTTTATGTGAATTTAGAGATGATCTCCCATCCACTTCTTCTGCAACTTTCAGCCTGTTCCTTGCTCAGCATGAATTGTACTGACCTGATGAAAAGGCCCTATTTGCACAAAAAGGTATCTTTGGGGTAGAATCCTATTCTTCCAAATTATCACTCGGCACTTTGTATCCAATCACCAACCACCACATCAAACGCCTGATGAACAGACACTCACCTCAATATGAGGCCCTATGTGCACGTAGCGATTTCTTTGTGGTTCCTCCAGGTAAGTGCAATCTCCACAGACAGCGTACTCCGTACAAAAATATTTATTCCACAGGTATATACATAAAACCAAACGATAAAAAATGTATTAAAAGACAATGTCACACTCTAAATGTGTGAGACCAAAATTCTCCTTTCCTGCATCCGGAACAGGTTTAAGATGAATTCTGCCAGATGAAAAATAGCAATAGGTCTCAAGCAGTACCGTTTCTTTCTCCAGAGGTTCAGGGTGCCAGTCGGTCCCTTTCTCCAGTAAAAGTCCAGGGAACCGGTTAATCTCTTTCTCCAATAGATGTCCAGGGTCCTGGTCGATCTGTTTCTCTAGTAGAAGTTAAGGATACCGGTTGGTCCTTTTCTCCATAAGAAGATGAGGGTGCCAAATGGTTTACTTCCCCAGTAGTAGTCCAGTATGGCAGTCACTCCTTTCTCCAATTGAAGTCCAGGGTGCTGGATGGTCCTCTACTCCAGTAGAAGTATAGGGTGTCAGTCAGTCCACTTCCCCAGTAGAAGTCCAATGTACCGGTCAGACCTTTTCTTAAGTAGAAGTCCATGGTGCCAGCTTGTCATCTTCTCCAGTAGCATCCCCACTAGTTAAAATATATTTTTTTTTAATGCAAACCCCAACCCTCCAAACTGAGAAGCGCTATATGTGTATACACCAAGTTCAGTTCTGTCACTTGTATGGCTGCCAGCCAAACAGCACCCGCAAACATGGTAACAGGCCGCTGATTTGCTGTGAGTGGCCTGTCGGTAAGCCAATCTACGTCTAGGCCGCTGATTGAACAGGCTGCTTCACGCCTGCGCAAAATAAGTACTTTTTTTTAAGTAGGAGTCTGGCCACACCTCCTCTGTCATCACGCCCTCTTATTTTTCCAGGCCTAGAAAAACTGTTGGTGCCCCTGGGTGTGCCACCACTGCTCTCCATAGACCCAAGCCAGTCAGCAGGAAGTAGCTAGACAAAGTTTGGACTAACCTCTGTCTCGGAGGAACTGATACACCATGTGCTGCGTGGGTCCCGGGCACTGGTGGAAGAACGCCAGACGACACATGGAGTTCAAGACGTCTTGGTTTTTCGTATGTAAAATCCCTACTCTGAGGCCATTCAATCCAAAATCCTTTAGGTCAATCATAAAAGAACAAAATCCATAGTTAGATAAAGGCACAATTTACATGTTATAGAAGACTATGGATGGACAGCCACATTCCCAGCTGTAGTTAGCCTGAGACTGCCTACACAGGATGCATCTAAGATGTCCAACGAATGTTAACCCTTTCAAGTCCAATGTCTAGTCAGGCTCAACAGCCCTAGTGCTAGTAGCAAAACCAACGGTGAGCAACTTTAAAATAAGAACATTAACATCATTCAACATTCAATGTAGACCATTTTTTTATTAAAAAATAAATAAAATAATTACAATTCATTTAAACCAGAATAAAAATAATTTGGATTGCAAAAGGATAAGCCAGTGTTTTTCAACCACTGTGCCGTGGCACACTAGTGTGCCTTGAGGTGTTCTCCAGTGTGCCCCAGATCTAGAGATGCCCAAACCAGTTTACAGCCACCACCAGTTCAACTGTTATTTACTGGTCTCTTCTTTTCATGTAAAGGGCCAATGTATTTTATTTTTGTTACCTGTGGGGACCAGTGTGATCGTTTTTATATGGCGGTCAATAGGTTTTTTTTTTTTCCTGTGGGGGCCAATGTGTTTTGCCCTGTGGGGATTACATACAAATCTCCTCCAATATCCCCATGTGACAGCGGAGCTTTGGATAAGTATTTGTATTCCAAATAGATATCTTGAAAATGGGACCCAACTCTAAACAAGAAACACATTAATGTTTTATATACACCTTATACCAGTGGTTCCCAAACTGTGTGCCTAGGCTCCCTGGGGTGCCTCAGGACACTTGCAGGGGTGCCTTGGGTTGGTGGACCAAGATCAATTCATATTATTTATGGTCAATGTACCAGGCAAAACCAGTACTTGTCGCTGCCAATCATAATATATGTGGACAAACAGAAGCAAATCCTGTCCCTCACCAGATAACTGTGACATATAAACACAATGCACTTCATTTAATATTTTTTTTCTGAATTTCTCGATAAGAAGCATTTGGCCTAGGGGTGCCTTGAAAATAGGTACTTGTTTCCTAGCACGGCCACAACGATCATAATCGCGGTCATTGGGGGTAAAATCGGGGCCATCGCTGCCACTAAAAAATCGGGTGCGATGGGCCAGACGCGATGCCCGCGATTTCCCCATATAGAACAATGTTAAATGCCTCAATTTACCCGCGATGACCCCGATTTCCCATAGGAAACAATGTGAAATGGATCAATTTACCCAAATTATCATAGGGAACAATGGTAAATGTCCCCCCAAAAGTACTATACGCCACCCTGCGATCAACGTGAACCCGAAGCGTGGCGAGCGCAGCGAGCCCGCGAGGGGCGGCGGTACGCGTCCTCCGAACTTTTCATACCCTACTATCCACGTCGGCGTGGAGTTGAGAATAGAATAGTGTGGCGAGCGTAGCGAGCCACCGAGCCCGAAGCGTGGCGAGCGCAGCGAGCCCCGCGAGGGGACGCGGATACCTTCACAGTTATACGCGTCCCCTCGCGGGCTTCCATGGCGACGCAGACACCTGTGAAGCCCGCGAAGGGACGCGTTTACCTGTGAAGGTATCCGCGGCCGCTCGCCACGCTTCGGGCTCGGTGGCTCGCTGCGCTCGCCACACTATTCTATTCTCAACACCACGCCGACGTGGATAGTAGGGTATGAAAAGGTCGGAGGACGCGTACCGCCACCGCTCGCCACGCTTCGGGTTCACGTTGATCGCGGGGTGGCGTCAACTACTTTTGGGGGGACATTTCACTGCTCATGGTTTTTTTGGGGGGTTTCTGGCCCATTTACCATTGTTCCCTATGCTGATTTGGGTAAATTGATCCATTTAACATTGTTTGCTATGGGAAATCGGGGTCATCGCGGGTAAATTGAGGCATTTAACATTGTTCCCTATGGGGAAATCGCGGCCAACGCGGGTGGACCATTTAAGCATTTTTAGGCGCACACGACGCGACCGACGCGATTTTTCACTGTTTTCAATGCATTTCAATGGAAAAATCGGGGGCATCGCGTCGGTCGCGTCGCAGGCCACTAAAATTACCCCCGATGGCCAAGATTTGTGGCCGTGCTAGGAAACAAGTACCAAATATTTTGATGCTCTAGGGCGCCGTGATTCAAAAAAGTTTGGGAACCCCTGCCTTATACTCATAGCCGGGAGGGGAATACATAGGGAAGACTGGCGGTAGGGATGCCAGTGCTCAGAATACTGACGCCAACATCACAATGCAGAGAATTCTGACCAGGGTTTGGTAAGTATACACCATTGAATGTGTGCAGTCTGTGTAACCCAGGACCTAACTGACCAGTGTGATAGATACAGGCTGATTGGGTCCGGAGCGGACATTACACACCCTACCTGGAAAAAAGGGGAATGATATGAAATCCAGGCGGTCGGAATCCCGGCGTTCAAAATCCCGACCGCCGAAATCCCAACAAGGGGGGGACGTGGATCGCCCCCTTGCGGGCTCGCTGCGCTCGTACGCTCGGCACACTAATATATTCTCCCTCTGTGGGTGTTGTGGACACCCATGGAGGGAGAAAGTGTCGGGATTTCGGTGGTTGGGATTCCGGCATCGGGATTTTGAACGCCGGGTTTCTGACCACCGGGATTTGAACTGCATCCTGAAAAAATGCCTGGGCACGTTTGTGTTTTCCCTGACATTCCCAGAAAACTGCCGGGTGACACCCACAAACGCCGGCCTCGTGTCACTTAATTTGCAAATGGCTTGCAATTAAATTATATACTGAATTTTATTGCTGGATGGGATCGCGTATGCGCGCTATGATCCGTACGCATGAGCAGTCGTACGATAATCACCCGACCTGAGAAATCGCAGCCCATCGATCAGGTCTGAATAACCCCACCAACTCTTCACTGTTCTTAGCGGTAATGCTGTTCTGCAGCAGAACTTACTTTGCTGAGCCCCCATATAAAGTGCGTTCTCTCTGGATCTGGGATACTGTGAAGTGAAAAGACATTGCATCAGAAAAACATCGAAATAAAGGTGTTGTCAAAGACTCACCAACAAAGACAGAATCAGAGAGGTATAGGAAACTTACTCATGGAAGGAAAGAACACTGATGAATGTGGTATCCATTACTGATAACATGTAGATCTCGTCTAATATCACATGCAAGCTGTGCCTATCAATAAAGGAAACATCATATATTTATAATTATTGTAGTATGGTTTTTCTGTTAACAAATGAGGCATCAATACAAATGACTCATAGAAGACACAGGTTAAAAATAAACTGAATGTGGCTTACAGAATATTGCTGAAGAACCACCTCCAAACAGAAGATGGCGCTATTTTACAACTCTGCCTACCGGCCACTCTTCCACATGTTAGATGAAACAGATATATTTTTCCGTTGTTCCCAGCACTGTAGTGGCTTCGTGACATTTTTTATCTGCATTTTCTGGCATTTTTTTTTATTTAAAAAAAAGGTCACCTAAACAAGAACAACATGTATTTTATATTATTTATTATTATTTATCAACCTAAATTGGGTTGACACAATGGCCCATACTCATAATGGGTTGGCACCCCTTGTGCAATGCTGTCGCTACAGTTTTAGTAAGGTATTGGGGGGAGAGAGGTTGTAGAGGAGACTCGGAAAGTTGGTAAAAACATAAAGGAGCATCAATTTTCTGCCCCGCGGATGAGGGCTGGTAGCGCTATAGGGTATACCTGTTACAGAGCGGTGATTTATTTAGCACCTTCTAGAAGATAATGGATAGAATCTGATTGGTTGCCAATAGCAACATTCCATCTGGAATAGAACTCTCATCTAATAAAATTTACCCCTTAAAGTCTACTCCCTAGATGTTGAATACTTTTGCCATCAATGGGGGGAGAACCAGATGATTTCCCTACATCGATGGCACAACAGTAACGATGTTTCTTCAAGGTGCCGTGAGATCAAGCATAGCTCTGCCCCCAACACCCAGGAAGCCCCACCCCCTACATTCTGATTGGCCTATGAGCCATTCAGTCAAATAGAATAGAAGGCCATGGATAGCTAAAACTTGATGGTTGTCCATCACATAGTTTGTAACTATCGATGGCTGGTTGCAGTATCACCATCGATGGCAACCATTGATGGCGGCTGCACCAATGGCCATCCCTACTACTGGAGGGACTGGAGAGGAGACACTGCAGCGCACTTTGGGGAGTGGGCCGTCTTTTCCTGAAACCCCACCCCTGTTGTGACAAAAGCTTTGAGTCTAAGGAGGAGGTGGGGCTAAATGGCACATATTTGCATATTTTATATAAAAAAAAGTTTATTTTGCACAAGTCACACCTGTGTCCAAACTCTAAACATTCTTTCACCAGTTGAGGGGAGTAGACTTCTCCTAAAGGATTCTGGGGATTGATTAGGATCAAAGCTGTGATCTTGATTCCCTGGAAGATACAATATGGTGACACGCAACATGAAAACAGATACTGGAAGCATTATCTACATCAATTCCAAAATATTAGAGTCAATATAATGTTACTGGAGATAGGTGTGGTCTCTCCTGCATCATTAGCAGCAACAGCCACTGCTGGGCGCCAGAAGATAGCATGGCGCCGGAGCTGTGCCGGCACCGCCAGCTCGCCCACCAGCTCCCCCGCTCCCCTGCCTGCTGTGTCTGGGAGAGAGACGTAATGCTATGTAGAATTCACGTCTCACGCTGGACTGCTAGCCAATGGGCGCTTGCGGTCCAGCAGCCAATCAACTGGTGGCTGCTGGACCGCGAGTGCCTATTGGCTAGCAGTCCAGTGGGAGATTTGAATTTTACATAGCTGCACGTCTCTCTCCCGGAAACAGCGGGGAGTGGGGAGCCAGGAGCGGGGGGCACTCAGGACGCAGCACAGGCAGGGGGGGGGATACAGACTCAGGACGCAGCACAGGCAGGGGGGGGGGATACGGACTCAGGACGCAGCACAGGCAGGGGGGTGCACACGGACGCACACTGGCAGGGAGACGCTGCCAAGTTCGGAGGGGGGGGGTCGGGCGGCGAGGGGGACCGGTGGCGAGGGGGACCGGTAGCGATGGGGACCGGTGGCGACGGGGACCGGCGGCAGGATCTGTTGCCAAGGGGTGCGCATGCTTCTCGAGCACACGCGCCCCTGGCGGTAGCTGGCCGCCAGGGGCGCGTGTGCTCGAGAAGGGGGCTGGCGATAGAATTGCCAGCCCCTGCAAAGATGACCCCTGCTACATCAGCCCCTGCAAAGATGACCCCTGCTACATCAGCCCCTGCAAAGATGACCCCTGTTACATCTGTTTGTAGCCAACGTCAGTATTTTTTAAAGAGGCAATCATTATCTCGGCAAAACCGTTG
The DNA here is from genome assembly GCF_055691185.1 of Crinia signifera. NCBI lineage: Eukaryota > Metazoa > Chordata > Amphibia > Anura > Myobatrachidae > Crinia > Crinia signifera. The sequence continues at coordinate 306,432,541 of NC_139221.1, read as the reverse complement.
ATTTTACCTTGTAAGTTATTGCCGCTTTAAAAAGTAAGGACATTCACAACAAACTCCCACACCCTTAACTCCTCGCACACTATTGCCTTTACCCCTATGTGGGGTTTTCAATGCTGACTGATATTTCCAATACTCGAAAATATCGTGCAGGTCCTATTCAATCCTGGCCATTTTCCGGACTGCAGTTTCGGCTCTTTGGAACGTCGAACCTGCATTCGAGAAAACGGCCCCTAAATTTGCAACATAGCGGCTGTTTACGCAGAAAAAGACAGAGATTCACAGATCCACTTCTTTACCGACTTTCGGAATATTTCCGAAAGTTGGAAAGAAAAGGAGAACATTGAATAGATCAAATGCCGGGATTGGAAATATTTGCTGGGATGGAATACGCCCTATATCTTTAATGAGGTGGTTTAACCCTTTGAGTGCAAACATCTCTAGGAGAGATGAGCAAAATATCAGCTAAAAATGCCAACTTCGCTCACATTGGTTATATAAATTCAAATAAAAAATGTTGTGTAAAAAAGATTATATTTCCTATATAACGTAACCATTACAGGTCACTATGATGAATACAAAAGTTTGTTTGGCAATTTTCACATCAATTTGGCAAATTCACTTGGCACTTAAAAGGTTAAGAAGAAGAACCCGCATGTTTGCTTATTAAAAAAGTAATGTGCCAGATTATATTTTCCTATAGCTGCTTTTTTAATTTACCCAAGACATAGAAATCCTACAAGACAACAGAGATCACAATGCAGGGATGTGAGGCAAATAATAATGTATCAACTGCGCATAAAGATTATTAAAAAAGTTATTGAAAAATTAAAAAGATTTTCACCTGACGCTTTCCTTTCTCCATGGCCTCTTCCAATGCCTGCATCGTCAACTGAAATGGATGGCCATCTTCTTCTGTAACCTTTCAGAGACATTAGCATGTGTCATTTAACTAGGAACTGAAAGAATTAGACATTTTACAAAGGGAGTAACTGTAAAACCTTGTCCTGAGCTTTATTATCTATCAGAAAGGGGTCACGCTCAGTAGTCTATCTGTCCCACCAGAAGAACAGATAAGGAGCCCAGTGTCCAGCCCCACCGGTGCCAGCAGTCCTATCTGGTGCTCAGTTACACCATTATGAGCCAGGTGTTCAGTATCCTACTTCTACTAGTCTACTCCAGCAAGAAGCATCACTAAAGAGCCTCACTGAAGACTTGACACATCCACGCAAGTTCCTTTAGAAGCCTAGGAGGCCGACCAGATTTTTATTTGGCCTCGGTGGCCAACATCAGGATTTGAGCAGGTTGGGTATGGGACAGTCTGGATGCTGATGGACAGACTACTGACAGCGGCATCAGAACGGGTATGATCCCAATACTTTTTTGAAAGATAAGCTAACCATGCCCGTACCTTCTCTCCAACCCGAACCCTCCCTACCTGCAGCCTCACCCTAACCCTACCCCTATAGCCTAACCCTAACCTCCTCTCCTGCAACCTCAACCTCCCTGGTATACTCGGGATTCTGAGCGGTGTCAGGTTTTCGGTGCCGGAATTCTGACCGCCGACATCTTGAACGTCAGGATACCAACAAAATCCCAACTGAATTCATGACCTTAGTGCTGTGATGCATTACTGCTAACCACTATGCTACTGTGCTGTCCAAGACGCACTGAATAGCCCAGCTGTTGGGACTAAAGTTCCCTCAAATCCTGTCCAAATCTGAACGGTCTGCTCTAAATCTGGGCATTTGGCAGGTATGTATTACGTCATGTCTGGTGAAGCAATACGCACTGAATGATGGGATATCTGACCTGGCTGCACAGGGGTACATGTACAGGCTGTAATCCAGAATAGGCCCCAGTGTACAAAGCTATCCTGGGATAGTACGGTGTAGGGGTGAGAAAGCCATCTAAAAGAAGAGAGGGTACTCTTTACCTAGAACGGCGCCAGCGATTGAAATCGCGGTCGTCGGGGGTAAAAATCGCGGTCATCGCGGGCATCGCGGGTAAATCGGGATGGCCGCGATGCCCGCGATGACCGCGATTTTCCCATAGAGAACAATGTTAAAACGGCAGATTGACCGCGATTTTACTGTTAAATGCCTCAATGGACCCGATTTGGGGCCAAATAGGGCAAATTAACCCTTAAATGTCCCCCCAAATTTTTAACGCCACCCCACGATCCACGCCAACCCGAAGCGTGGTGAGCGCAGCGAGCCCGCGAGGGGCGGCGGTACGCGTCCTCCGACCTTTTCATGCCCTACTATCCACTAGGGCGTGGTGTGAGAATATAATAGTGTGGCGAGCGCAGCGAGCCACCGAGCCCGAAGCGTGGCGAGCGCAGCGAGCCCCGCGAGGGGACGCGGATACCTTCACAGTTATGCGCGTCCCCTCGCGGGCTTCACAGGTGTCCGTGGCGAGGCGGACACCTGTGAAGCCCGCGAGGGGACGCGTCTACCTGTGAAGGTATCCGCGTCCGCTCGCCACGCTTTGGGCTCGGTGGCTCGCTGCGCTCGCCACACTATTATATTCTCACACCACGCCCTAGTGGATAGTAGGGCATGAAAAGGTCGGAGGACGCGTACCGCCGCCCCTCGCGGGCTCGCTGCGCTCGCCACGCTCCGGGTTGCCGTGGATCGTGGGGTGACGTTAAAAATTTGGGGGGACATTTAAGGGTTAATGGCCTCTGTGGCCCATTTAACATTGATTCCTATGGCCAAATCGGGTGGATTGAGCCATTTAACAGTAAAATCGGGTCCATCGCGCCTTTTAACATTGATTCCTATGGGAAATCGTGAGCATCGCGTCGCGGGCATCGCGGGTACATTTATGGCCGGCCGCGACGCGACCGACACGATTTCCATGTTTAACATTGGTTTCAATGGGAAATCGCGGGCATCGCGTCGGTCGCGTCGCGGCCATACATAAATGTACCCGCGATGCCCGCGACGGGCGCCGTTCTAGGTAAAGAGTACCGAAGAGAGATTTGATTAGAAGCTATACACAGGCCAATAAATACATGCCAATACAGGTATACTAGTAAAAAAAAAAGTATAATATACCACCTCCACTTTATTACCATCTCTTCCAACTTTTACTGATGCACCACAAATTCTGACATCCTGGATGCATATTGCACTTATGACTGTTGGCGTAAGGGAGCCAGGTTGGGGATATGCCAGAGGCGCTGTTACAGTGCAGTAAGGGCATGTTCACACACAATACACCACAAGCTGATTAACAAACAGATGCATTTGGATAGGTGCACAAATCCTAGAAACTTCTGATTGGACGCCTGTTTGTGTATTGAATTGTTTAGGGCTGTGGTCTCCTATCAATGCTTCAACACTCATGGAACATGGTCCTCCAGGTACTCTGTTTGCAATTTCCAGCTCCTCCCGCCTGATGGAGTGTTTATTTGGTGATTTACTTATGTAACCCTGTATTGATTGGGTGTAATAAAGGGGTAGTAGTAGCAGCAGGTCAATGCATCTTGGAATCTTGCCTGCTTGGCCCTTGAGTCTCAAGCTGGAGTCCAAGATCCCCTTATTGGGGTCAGTGCTGTCACCTGCCGGCCCTCCATGTCCCCACTGGCTTCCTCCAGCACTCCAAAAGGGTTTAGGCACATATCTGTTATTGTTGCTGACATTCTACTTCATGTGGTTCCACGGGTGTCGCCATATTGGATTGGACCACATGACCCTATCAGCTTCCAGTAACTTCAGTTATATGTTCTGCTCAGCCAATCAGCATTCTATCTGAACCAGGAACTGCTGACATTACCTGCATCAGTACTGCATCTATGCACCCTGCCTCAGTATATACCAGCACACCAGCTTCAGTATTCACCTCACAGAATATGAGTATCACTGCAGCCTGGCTCTAGCACTCAGTGTTTCCTGTGGCCTGCTTTAGTTTTGCTCCCAGTAGCCAGTTCCAATGTAATTAGAGTCTGCTCCAAGATAGTCTACATTCTGCCCATAAGGTTACTGTGAAGCACCTAGCTCCAAACATTGGTCAGATCTGAGAAACTCTACTGAAAGGAGTAATAAAAAAAAACCTGGGTTGGACTATGAACCAAGAACTATAATAACTGCCATGCTGTACTGTAGCCATGTAATAAACCCAGGCAAACCTTTGAGAATAGCAGAGAAGAAGAAAGAATTAATTTCTGATCCTTAGGTGGCTGCACTTGTTGTGGGCCTTTGGAGCGCCTTGAATCAAAGGAGGTATATAACTGAACCTTAGAGAGTACAAGCATTATGATCAGGTAGTGAATAGTTTCCGCCATGCATTTACGGAATAGACACAACCCTTTAAAGACCATCCCCTTTGAGGTTATGCAGGTACATCAGCGGCCGCTAGGGGCCATTACAGTGTTTATTGCAAGCTTCACGTTGGTCATCTTTCTGGACCTTCTTTAGACATTATTTGAGGCCTTCTGATATTCAAAGAATAGCATTCCTTAGAGCAACCACCAGGTGTGTGGTAGTTTACGGACCAGCTGTTGCTAGGTGACAATCCTATTCCCTAGAAGAAAGAGAGTTTGCCGATCATAGAATCCTGCAAACTAGTGTTTGTTCGCAGGTAGGATTGCCACCTAGCAACAGCTACACAACAGAAAAGACGTGAAAATGTCACTGGCGCTCAGAAAATTACTTTTTAAAGAGTCCAAATCCACTTACCCATTGTGGTAGGGGGTCATCCAAGGTTCGGATACGTAGATCAAAGAAAACTCAACCCCTCTGGCTGCAAAGAGTGAGGGCTAGCAGTGAAGCTAATTTCTTTGAAAAGCCAGAGATATCGGCAGATGGTGGTAAATTGGCTAAGAAGTACAGAAAGGCATTAATGTCCCACCTGGTAGAATGCTGTGGATATGGAAGAACCTTTGAGTAATCTTATTCTCTGTTAGGCCGGGGATAAGGAAAGCTAGAGTCAAGTCATATGAGCGTATCGTGGCAGAAGCCAAGCCTTGTTATAGATAAGGGGATCTTATTGGTGTGTCTTTGGCAGTCACAAACACAGTTTCCTCCATCCTGCAGCCCTGAGGTAAAATCTGTCCTCAGGGGGTGGGGCTTAGCCTTATAGTCAGCAAGTTCATGTGACCAGCGTGCAAGTGCATGACCTGCTGTGCACACTAGTCACGCACCTGTGGCTATGCTCCCCCCTCCCTCGGTTGTGGGAAGGTAAGTGAAATTTTTGTTTCACTATACCGTCCCAGCGCATGTCAGGAGGCCTGCACCCTAACCCACCAGCTGTTGCTAGGTGACAAGCCTCCTGATGATCAAAAGGGTGATGGGCTTGTCATATGAGGACATATGAGTGGACAACTCATGCCGGCATGTTGTCATTGACATGGATTACCTCCTGGATCACAAATCACAGCAGCGAGAGCACTCAGCAACGACGCACATCCATTCATGATGATTATCTGTATATAGAAGTATATAAAATCACTACATAGTCAGTTACAAAGAAAACAGTAAGAAGAAAATATAATTGTTAAAGATTTCCACCTTTAAACAACTTTCATTGTATGATCTGGACTCACAAATCATTAAATCATTTTTAATTCATATATTAATTTATAATTTTCCTCCCTTGTAGATTTTCATAAAGCCTTTATAGCAACTAGACAGTTACCTTTGGTTGTGACACAAACTTGATCTGTCTGTAATTGTATCTAATGCACAGATCGGATCTGCGTCGTATCCAAAAGAAACTGGCCAATTTACATGTCTTGCAGCCAACCGCAGAAACACAGAAGAATAAAAAAAGATTGCTTTGATAAAGAGGTAAAAACCAATAAACTCAAGGTGGCAAATATACTACAGATTGATGTTAATCATTAAATGCGGTGGTCTTTTATTCAAAATTATTGCCGTTTTAAATATTGCAAACAAAACTGGGGGCCTCGGTTCTTAAGGCAGGATTCAGGCCAGATCGAAAGGCTGCAATGTTGTACAGCGGGCAATTATCGATGAGCTGCACATGTGTATTGTCCGTAATAATCCTGTTAGGGAAGGGTTTTTTGATGGGTCGCCACTTATTCTATTCTCCCTCTATGGGGGTTGTGGCAGGGGCGTAACTATAGCACCGCAGCCCCCGCCACCGCGGGGGAGCGCTGTGCATGTGGGGGCGCCGGGGGCTGCGGTGCTATAGTTACCCCCCCCCCAATCCCCCGCAGACTTATGTATCTCGCTGGTCCCGGCGGCTCCATTCTTCTGATGAGGACCACCACAAAATGGCCGCCCCCATATAGCACACTGTTCTCTGAAACTGTCTGCTGTATGGGGGCGGCCATTTTGTGGTGGTCCTCAGCAGAAGAACGGAGCCGCCGGGACCAGCGCAGCGCGATAGGTAAGACTGCAGGGGAGGGGGTTAGCATAGGCGGCGGGGCGACGGGGCGGCGGCGGGGGGTGGGTATGGGCGCCCCCCCCTAACGGCGGGGGGGCGCCCAAAATGTAGCTACGCCACTGGGTTGTGGACCCCCACGAGGGAAAATAGCAGGTGGCCATCGTGAACCCAGCTGTCGGTGTTTTGACAGTCGGGATCCCGTCCGGCACCCTTTGTGATGTCAGCAACAGCCTGGATCTGCCTTTTTTTCATTGCATCGCCAAGAAAGTTTCCGGCTACTCTGAACCTGCGACGACTTGTTGCAAAGGAATTTGGACATATTCACACGGGCGCGAACGGATGTACACACCCATTCGCACAGAAAGCACAATAATTTGCAGGGCGGGATTTCAATGGAGTGGGGTGGCGGCTTTACTGAACACTGGCCACTGCACATTCGCGATCAGGTCTGAATCAGGGACTTAGTTCCGGGAGGTGGCAAACCGCAAGGGCGAGATCACACTGCAAAGCGTCTATGTCATGCAAGTTGTAAGTTTTAAAACATGGGCATCGAAAACAAAATTCTTACATTATTTGGATTCAGTGGGACTGGAGAGTGACCGTAGTCTGTAAGAAACCGGGCAGCTTCTTCTCGCAGGCTGAAAGAGATAATTAGTGCTGTGTAACATTTATAGGAAATAATAATTTGCATACATCATAAAATACACTATGGACTTGATTCAGTATCATAGGCGGATCTAAGGGGTGGTCCGGGGTTGCACCGGACCACCCATTAGAGATACCACCAGCTCACCTGAGGCTGCCGCAAAATCAGGCAAAATTGACAGCCAGGCAGAGAGCTGTGTTCTGCCAGGCTGTATTCAGAGCAGGTCCGCAGCTATTTTGAATATCCCGCTGGCTCGCGAGCCAATTGGCGCTTGTGGTCTGGCAGCCAATCAGGAGCAGCAGGGGTGGCTACTGATTGGCTGCCAGACTGTGAGCTCCGATTGGCTTGCGAGGCACTTGAGATATCAAAATACCTGGGGACCTGCTGTGAATACAGCTGGGCACTCCATCACTCTCTGCCAGGCTGTCTCAGCGTTCAATACAGCCCGGCTGACGGCTATTCTCACAATACACTCCTCCCCGTAGCAACGAGCATTTCACTCCCCCTTGGCAATGAGAATGTAATCCCCCTTGGCAGCCCCATTGGGAGGTGTTCTCTCCCTCTGGGACTGCCAGTCCAGGCTGCTATAGGCAGAGCTAGCTTTCTGTAGAAAGCCACTCCCTACCTTGCCGTGCAGCCCAATTTGGCTTCTATGAGCTGCAGCCGGTGCAGCCCACAGAAGCCAGGGGTATGTGCATGTGCAGTGCCGTCGCCAATACTTTGCATGCACCAGCCCCGCACATTTAATCTACTAACTATTGTCCTTTTGTAACCTAAATCTCCAATACCTCATTTAAAAAAATATATACTATTGGGCGGCCAATGCAAAATTAAAAAAAGGGTTTCTCTACTGAAAATATTGGTGAGACAAAGCCAATCAATCAAAAAGGTACTTGTGGAGTATCACGGCTCCCACGACCTTGATCGTATGCTGATCGTATGCAAAAAAATTGCATCGCATACGATCATATCGCATGCGATGCGATGCGATCGCACCCGATTTGCACTGAAATGCATCAAAATGCATTGAAATGTGTAGTAAACATGTTAATTTGCCCCCAACTGTCATTTTTCACTGTGTACCACCCCCGATATCAATGCCAACCCGAAGCGTGGCGAGCGCAGCGAGCCCGCGAGGGGCGGCGGTACACGTCGTCCGACCTTTTCATACCCCCACTATCCACGTCAGCGTGGAGTTGAGAATAGAAAGTGTGGCGAGCGCAGCGAGCCACCGAGAACGAAGCGTGGCGAGCGCAGCGAGCCCCGCGAGGGGACACGGATACCTTCACAGCTATACGCGTCCCCTCGCGGGCTTCACAGGTATCCGCGTCCCCTCGCCAAGCTTCGGGCTCGGTGGCTCGCTGCGCTCGCCACACTTTCTATTCTCAACTCCACGCCGACGTGGATAGTGGGGGTATGAAAAGGTCGGAGGACGCGTACCGCCGCCCCTCGCGGGCTCGCTGCACTCGCCACGCTTTGGGTTGACGTTGATATTGGGGGTGGTACACAGTGAAAAATGACAGTTGGGGGCCAATTAACATGTTTACTACACATTTCAATGCATTTTGATGCATTTCAGTGCAAAATCGGGTGCCATCGCATCGCATGCCATCGTATGGCATCCGATGCGATGGCATACGATTTTTGAACAAAAATGATCAAAAATCGGTAAAAATCGCATCGCATCGTATGCCATCGTATGCCACACTACATATGGCATACGATGCCATACGATGGGAGCCATGATACTCCACAAGTACCATCAAAAAGACCCTTTGCTATCACATGACGGCCGAGAGAAGTGACGTTGGGGAGAGGGAATGATGCTATGAATCTGGGGCTTATTCTGATGTGTTAGGAGTTGATTTGTGTGTTGCAGAGCACCTACAGTATCATCAATTTCCCAAAAGGGGGTGTGTCGACACCATTAAGGACAGTGTCGTAACAACAAACTACTCTCAGCGCTTCATTTCCCGGACACTGCGGCGCTGGGGCTTCACGCTTCCTCATGTACGGGCATGGATGGTGTGTCGCTGGGAAGAGACACTTGCTGTGTGCCGGGACCGGAGCTGCCATGGACGGGAGGCACTGGATGCTCGCCGCTCATCAGGTCTGTCCCCGCTGCTGCATAGGCGCCGGGTCTCTCCTTCGCCATCCTACCTCAGCCCTCCTCTTCACTCTACTCACGGCTAGGGATGGCCATCGACCATCGATAATTCGAAATCATGGCCGATGTCGAATACTTTTGCCATTGATGGGGGAGAACCAGATGGTTCGAAGGAACAGCTGTTTGTTTTTCAAAGCATAACTCCGCCCCCGACACCGCAAAGCCCCCCCCCCCGTGTTTTGATTGGCCCACAGGATAATCAATCAACTACAATGGATGACAATTGATATGTAAAAATATCAATGGTCATCCATTGCATAGTTTAGCACTACTGATGGCCAGTTGCAGAATTGCCATCGATGGCAACCATCGATGGCAATGGCAATGATGCCCATCCCTACTCACGGCCAGTGCAGGCGCCGCACACCTGCTGATGCTGCACCTCCGCTCTGCCTGTCTCTTCCTACTATTTACTTGCCACTTCCTTCTGCCGCTGTTCTGCCTGCCTCTCCCTGCAGGCCTGCCACCTCCTCTACGACGCTGCACCCACAAGGGGGAGGGGGTTGTAACAATAGCGCCCGCAGACCCAAAGTGCCCACACTTAGTCAGCGCCTCCCCGCCGGCGCTATAGTTACGCCACTGATTAAGGAGAAAGGAAGAGACCAGGGATTTCCAACGCTTCACAGAGATTTCCCGTCCTCAGCGGATTGAGCGTCCCCATGATTGCCGCACCACCCGATGTTGCGTAAGTGATCCGATGCCTAAAACCTATGGAAGCAGCAGAGATAGCATCTCCAACCACATCTGAATTAGACCCTCACATTCTGAATTAGCCCCTCTATGTGGAAGCTTTGTAGAGGGCGCACGCATATGTAAGGGTGGTCCAGACCACTCGTACATATGCGTGAAGAAATCCAGGGAATTGGGCAGGCAGCTGTCATCCGGTTATGTCAGAAGGGGAGGAGTTGTGACCAGTGCTGGGTGGGTGTAGTTAGCACTGTCCCGGTTATGTCAGCTGTCCGCCCCTCCGCACGTGCGTCACAAACGCATTAGCATGTGTACGCCCAGCGTTTTCACAGGAATGCACATGAAACGCTGGGCGTTCACATATGCTAATATGTGGGGTGCCTGCCCGACACCCCCCGCCCCTCTCCACCCCCCGATCGAAAGGCAGGGAGCGCGCACTCGGCAAACAGATTTTTCGCCGAGTTCACGCGCACCTGGCAGATACACATGTGCAAAAATGCTGCTGCGCAAGCGCATACGCAAAACATGCAAATTTGCGCAAGAGCGAGTCAACCAGAATAAGGGCCATTGTTCAAAAGTAGCATCAAAAGTGGTTGCTTTATCCATGAAGTTCGCACAGCGGCACATCAAAAACTAAAAGAATAAACATGTTTTATGTAAAAATCTGAAGAGAAAAATACACAACATAACTAAGTAATGACCTGGATGCAGTGGCGTAGCTACAGGGGTCGCAGCGGTCGCACTTGCGACCGGGCCCCTGAGCCAGGGGGCCCAACCCCCGCCACTGTCCGGCCCGGCGTAGCGAGGCGCCGATGCTGTGCCGGCACCGCAAGCTCGCCCGCTCCCCTGCGCTCTCTCTGCCGCGCCATCTTGCTCCCAGCTCCCCGCTGTGTCTGGGAGACGCGGTGCTATTTAAAATTCAGGTGTCCCGCTGGACCGCGCTAGCCAATAGGCGCTTGCGGTCCAGCAGCCAATCAACTGGGGGCTGCTGGACCGCGAGTGCCTATTGGCCAGCGCGGTCCAGCGGGAGATGTGAATTTTAAATAGCAGTGCACGTCTCCCAGCGCATACGCGTGCGCACGGGGGGTGCCGGAATTGCACCCCCCCGCACGATTGCATCCAGGCCCCCCACCATGATTGCAGCCAGTGCCCTGGTTTTTACCTTGTCTCCGCGTTTCCCTGCCTGCCGGTGTCATGGTGGGAGTAGAGGGATCGTGTCATGGTGTCATCGAGCCCAGAGCTGGGGGGGGAGGGACTGACTAGCCGCATCATGAGGACACTGCTGCCCAGAGCCTCACCATGAAGGGGGGAGAAGAGGGAGAGGACCCACTGCTGACACCTTTGCTCCGCACAGAGAGGAGGAGCCGCTGCCATTGTGTGATGAAGCAGAGAAAGTAATGGTGAGCATCCCAGCATCTGTTTGTCAGTTTGTCTTTGCCCCCCCAACTCTTCCCTCTGTCTATGCTGCCCCTCCATCCATCTGTCAGTCTGTCCCCCAGCATGGTACTTTGTCCCCATCTGTCTATGATCCCCTTGATCCATCCATCTGTGCTCCCCCTCCCCTCGTCCATCTTCCTATCTATGTTGTTCTATCTGTCCATCTTTGCCCCCCCCCCCCCCTCTACAAATAGAGTATTAAAATATAAACAGACAGAGATTTTAATTTTGTTGTATGTAGGGGGGCCCCAAGCTGACCTTTCGCACCAGGGCCCATGAACCCTTAGCTACGCCCCTGCCTGGATGTTATAGGAAACATCTTTGGACGTCATGTGATACATAAGACCAAATGTAACGCTGCTGAATTCGGCTGACGTGCGGATGCCGGCCGAATTCGGATGTCTTTTTTTAAAGGGGCAATCACTTACAAGGCATATTTTTGCCTTGTGATTGCCCCTTTAAAAAACCGGCATCCCGCATGACCACCGAACTCAGGCGGCATTAAATTTGGCCCATAGTTTTATCTGCAAAATGACAGTATTTGTAACCTACCTCCTCTGGCCCATTGGGTGATTATATTCCACCATGCTTGGTTCTAGTTGATTAATTTCTGGCCGTGTGAGCTGTGTACACAAGTAAAACACTATTAATAACCACTGCCAAAATACATTTCATGAAAACAGACTAGTCTGGATACCGGGAGGACAGCCATTTTGAATCACTATGTATTAGACTGAAGATTAACAAATCACAAAGAACCAGTGACATCATCACAAAATGGCTGCCTCAGCATTGTGTTTTCAAAATGTACATTTTAATAGGAGTTTTCCATTTCTAACAACATAATATGCAAATATCACCATGCTTTGCTGGAAGGGTATGGCTCCCAGAATGCCCGGGGACCCATCTTCCTTACATGTGGTTTCCTGAAGCCATTGTTTGAATATGGTGTATTCACAGAAAAACTATAACTTTATCACTTCCGCCAGTGGTACAGATGGAGCTCCTGTGGTCTAGCCGGGTGCTGGCGGTCGAATAGCCAACCACCAGAAGGGGACGCGCGGACGAGACGCTTGCGCGTCCCCTTCTGTCAGAGCCCACCGCTGCCTCCACGCCACTCCCCCATTGGTGCCTGCAGCCCCCCACATGTGTGGGTGTAGTTAGTAATGTGTGGGTGTGGTCAGTGCTGTGTGGGTGTAGTTAGTACTGTGTGGGCGTGGCCAGTGCCATGTGGGTGTGTACATCCACTACACTATCAGACCCACTGTCTCACAAAATACATGAAAATAGAAACATTTCTAAATTTTAATTTTATGATTTATGGCCGACATAAATCATGAAATGTGACAGCTTGTTAGCAACACACTGATTATGGGCCTATTTTTAAGTGGAGACCTGGAGCTGGAGCTCCAACCGCCCCATTGTTAATCTGGTCCCGGGTGTTGCCTGTGCATTCTTTATAACTGTGTTTTTGTTTCCTGTATGATGCTGGCAACCATTTCTTGTGTCTTACAAAATCAATATTTTACCCCTTTTTTGTACCCCTTAGGAGTCATATAGGGAGGCAGGGATCGGGATCGTCGGGATCCCGGGATTTTGGCCTAAAATCACAGGAATTTCAATTGCCTAAAATCACAGGTATTTCTGGATTGTTTAATGCATGCACATTGCACAGATGTGGGGGTTTTTATAAATGCCAGGCAGCGCTGAGTAGCAGATGTGGCCCGGCTGCCCCTCGGCTGTTTACAGCATGACCCCAAAGGGCACCTTGCGCAGCCTGACAGCCGCGTCTACCTGCCTTCCCCACTGAGTCTCCTGCCCCCAGCACCGGGTCTCCAGACAGCTCAGAAGGAGCAGGCCCATGACAGCTGGCTAGGTAACAGCCAGCCTTGTCCGCCCAGATCACCGCGCCAGGTCTATGGCCAGCAAGTAGAGGTTGGTAGGGAGGGAGGAGGGAGAGGGAGAGAGTGAGACATAGATAAGGTCTGACGGGAGGGAGAGAGGACTGACATGGGAGAGAGAGAGAAGGACTGTGGGGGAGAGAAGGGGGATAACAGGACTGAGGGACAGGGGGGCAGAGCTAAGGAGTAAGATGTAGTGCAGCTAAAGAGACCTACTGCTACCTGCTTTGCCACCATTAATTGAAATCCAGGATCCTGGGATTGAAAAAATGGCCCGGGATTGGCATCCCTAGAGTCAAATTTAATAAAATCCCTTGGGTTGCTGCAAATAACTGTCACAGTCTGCAGACCATCTAGCAGATGTCACATGTTCCAGGCCAGACAGCGGATGCAGAGAGAGTTCGCCAACTGTTACATTTTACAGAGCACAATGGTGATTGTAGATGGCAGGACGATGATACATAACTCCACACTAAAGGAACCCAGTACAATGCTAATATTTTTCAGCAAATATCTGCTGACCAAGACCTTAAATTTGGTATATGATGTACACTTCTCAGTCAGTGGCATAGAAATGTAAATTCATCAATCTTCTATTAATATATATAGATAATAATAATAATACTCACCCTCTCTTTCAGCAAATCAAAACAGACCTTGTTGTCAGTAACTCCCAAATTGACAAACCCCTAAAATTAAAAGTAAAAAAAAAAAAAATACATTTATTATTATGTAAGTTTGTAACTGACAATTCAGAAAAGTATACCTTAAGCCAGGCATGTCCAAACTGTGGCCCTCCAGCTGTTGTGTAACTACACATCCCAGCATGCCTTGCCATAGTTTTAGCATTCTCTAAGACTGTGGCAACAGCTGGAGGGCCATAGTTTGGACATGCCTTACGTAATACTTAGGTTTTAATACATTTAAGACATGTGAATGACAGATTATATTTCTGTTCAATGCTTCCGACAATTATAATATGTATAATAATGATAATTATGTGTGATGCAGATAATGCTATTTATACACCTTTTCAGCTAAAAGAATGTGTTTAAAACTTCCTGCACTTTTCTATGTTGTGTTATTGATCTGTTTCTGTCAGATGCCTCCTGTCTTCCTATGCACAGATCACCTCAACAGCACACAGAGGGCAGTATTCAATGTGAATTTTGCCGTTGTGCAGCGAATCCTAAACAGGAATGCACATTCGCCACTGCCCGCCGCGTTCCGGAGCCTCGCCGGCTCCAGTATTCAACGAGTCAGGGGCTCACTGCCCCTGACCGGCGAATTTTAACTGCTGCGGCGATGCCGCAGGGAGCCTGAGGACGGCGGCAGGCAGGGAGATGGAAGTCTCCCTGCCTGCCCCAGAACGTTTGTGGGGGGGAGGTGGGCTCCCCGGGAGCCAGGCAGCACAGGCTGGCCCCCGAGATAGCCAACAGGGGACCAGGTATTCACTACACTCGATCGTGCATATGTAATGATCGGGTGCAGTGAATATATGAATATCTAATGAGCGGCTCGGCTCCCGGCCCCCTGCTGGCTGCTATGTAAAAAAAAAATATATATATATATTTTTTTTTTTTTATTAAATATATATTCATGTGCTTACAGCACATGAATAAAAATAGCATGCCCCTCCTCAGAATAAAATTCCTGATTTTTTTACACCAAATGTAAAAAACAAAACACTTTATTTTAAAAGTTCACATTCCACTTCACCATAAAAAGATAGCGATTGCTACTCGGTGAATCATGGCAATAAAAACCTTGAAATGTATTCGCCATCTGGTCATTGAATAGGGTGATTCACCGTTTTAGTCAAAAAAATCGCCGTACAGCACGAAAATAGCACAAAATCGCCATAAAACATGGCGAATCAGCCTCATTGAATACTGCCCAATGAGTGAGACTCTCATTCAGGTTGGATCGCATAAACGTGACAACCCGCAGTTTCCCGGTAATGTGATGTATTTTTCATTGGCCTATCTGGTGTCCGGCATTTCTGGTGTAGGACAACCCTGCGTTCCAGCATTGTGAGTGCATGTGCCACTGATTAGTCTATTTACACTCATTTAGAGTCAGATGTATTCAGCGAATGAGTTTCCGTTGACAATGCCGCAGCTAATCGGCCCCTAACTGTAATTTTTCCAAACCCAGCCTGTAACTTGACAGTTAGGAGTTAATAAATCATCTGCCCCATAGTTCCCCAACATCAGGATCTATGCTGTAGCGGGGATGGATGTGGATGTGAGGTGCCAGAGAAATGACCAGCACGCCGGTACCCCGCTATCGCCCGTGCATGGGCGCAGGAACGTGTGCAATATTACACTACCAGTATGATCGGTTACTAATGGTTGACAGTGGCTGAAAAAGGGTTGACATACCTTAGGTCAATACTGCCAAAAGGTCAACACGAACTTATGGTCGACATAGGCAATGTCGACCGTCAAAAGGTCGACATGAGTGACTGTCTACCTAGACATTGTCTATACAATGACTGCATACCGGTATGATCGGGGTATAAGCAGCTGCATATCACAGCTGGACACCCCGGGACATTGTCATATTCCTATTGCTTACCTGGGGATTAGAGTCTTTGTCATAGGAATCTAGAAGGCACATAACAAAACTCTGTTCCAGCAGGTCTGTATTGGAGGCGATGTCTGCCCCTCTTGCAGAAAGACACTCCATAACGGTATCTGGGCTCTCTACGTCCAAGTCACCAAATAGAGTGCTGCAGCTCCGGTACAGCACCTGACAGAGAGAACATACAAATCATATTTGACATGACATTATTTATCATCAAACACTGGCAGATGAAATATGCCTTATGGGGTGTACACACGGGCCGACCCGGCGGCTGTCAATACCAATTCAATATATGACGGCTGCCGGGACCCGGCGGGTTGCCGGCATAGGACAGGAGGGAGGGAGGGAAGGTGGGAAGACAGCGCACGGGTTGTGGGAGGGGGGGATGCTGCATTGAGTAGCATGGCACTGCATATGATCTCGCAGATGGAAGCAGGAATAGACTTGCCTGCTATTTCTGCTTTCCATCCCTATACTGCTGGGCCGCGCATCGGGAACGAATCTGCATCAAATGCAGCTAACAATGTGCGATTCAGTTTCATGTTTTATTCGATTTGGACAATATAGTTACATTAACTACTACAGTTATAGTACATTCAATTGAAAATGAGGTACTTGTTTCCTAGCACGGCCACAATCGCATTGATCTTGTGCCCTTAATAGTGGTATGCGATGGCCCCCGACGCGATGGACCCGATTTCCCATTGAAATGCATTGAAAAGTTAAAAAATCGCGTCGGTCGCGTCGCATGCGGCTAAATAAGCATTAAATGGTCCCGACGCGATGCCCCCGATTTCCCATAGGGAACAATGTTAAATGGCTCAATTTACCCAAATCAACAGGGAACAATGTTAAATGGTCCAGAAACCCCCAAAACCACCCCTGAACAGTGAAATGGCCCCCCAAAATTAGTTAACGCCACCCCACGATCAACGTGAACCCGAAGCGTGGCGAGCGCAGCGAGCCCGCGAGGGGCGGCGGTACGCGTCCTCCGACCTTTTCATACCCCCACTATCCACGTCGGCGTGGAGTTGAGAATAGAATAGTGTGGCGAGCGCAGCGAGCCACCGAGCCCGAAGCGTGGCGAGCGCAGCGAGCCCCGGGAGGGGATGCGGATACCTTCACAGGTAAACGCGTCCCCTCGCGGGCTTCACAGGTGTCCGCGTCGCCACGGACACCTGTGAAGCCCGCGAGGGGACGCGTATAACTGTGAAGGTATCCGCGTCCGCTCGCCACGCTTCGGGCTCGGTGGCTCGCTGCGCTCGCCACACTATTCTATTCTCGACTCCACGCCGACGTGGATAGTGGGGGTATGAAAAGGTCAGAGGACGCGTACCGCCGCCCCTCGCGGGCTCGCTGCGCTCGCCACGCTTCGGGTTCACGTTGATCGTGGGGTGGCGTTAACTAATTTTGGGGGGCCATTTCACTGTTCTGGGGTGTTTTGGGGGGTTTCTGGACCATTTAACATTGTTCCCTGTTCATTTGGGTAAATTGTGGCATTTAACATTGTTCCCTATGGGAAATCGGGGGCATCGCGTCGGGACCATCGCATGCAATTTTTTAGCACGCATGCGTTGCGACCGATGAGATTTTTTTACCTGCGATGCCCCCGATTAGAATCGGTGTGGCCGTGCTAGGAAACAAGTACCGAAAATGACACTTAGGGCCTTATTCTAGTTGACTCTTTCTGACAAAATCCTTCTTAGATGGACAAAACCATGTGCACTGCAGGTGGGGCAGATGTAACATGTGCAGAGAGCATTAGATTTGGGTGGGGTTTTACTTCAAAGTGAGATCTATTTTGCACAGTACAAATAAAGCAGCCAGTATTTACCCTGCACAGAAACAAAATAACTCACCCAAATCTAATTCTCTCTGCACATGTTACATCTGCCCCCCCCCTGCAGTGCACATGGTTTTGTCCATCTAAGAAGGATTTTGTCATTCGCAGCGTGGCGGGTATATATTAGCTGGGTGGTGGGGGGTGGGCATTTGCATGCCTGGCGGGCGGCGTTAGAAGGCTTAGTTAGCCAACCATAATCATGTCCTTAATGGCACCGTGTTTTCACAGCATTACAGTGCATTACCAGACCTGCTCATGCTAAATTGTCCCAGTGCATTTAAATTCCAACAAATAAACAATTCTGTAAATAGAAATACACAATAACAACAATACATTAGCAGCATGTGACTTCAACGGGAATTCAGATAAACAGTGTTGAAGAAGAAAAGCCCATGACCCTTTGTGAACCTAAAAAATACATAGGGGGAGATGTATCAAGGCTTGGAAAGAGATCAAGTTGAGACGATTGATAATGCAACCAATCAGCTTTTAACTGTTAAACACTGTGCTAGATCAATGACAGCGACTGATTGGTTGCTTTGTGCAAGGCTTGACTCATTGACCACATAGCCTGGTAGAAAACCCCAACAAGGGAAAAAAGTCGAGATTCCCACTGTCAGGCTCCTGACAGTTGGGATTCCGATGTCGGAGAAACGATAGTCATAATCCCGACTGTCGGTAAGTCATCCGGCAGCCGTCTCCCCAGGACACATCATTCATCACTGTTAGTACAGCGTGGCAGGAGAGTTATAGAGCAGTATTATCCCACTCTGTATACATCCTATGAGAGTGCAAGCTCAGATGTAGACACAGGCAATATAGGCAGATGCCTAGGGGCTTCTGGATAGTCTGGGGGAATCTGGGCAGGCAGGCAGGCATGTAGAACATCTAAATTCTAATTAGCAATTTCAGGCTGTAGCTTAATATAGCTTCTGTACCGCTTTAGCTTTATTGCAGTAAAGGCGGCCACAAAACAATGGGGGAAAGGGTGCACAGCACCATGAGACCACACCCCTTCTGCAAGGCCATGCCCCGTTTTAATATGCAAAAATTCCCATATGGTGGCAGTGTGGGTGGTGTTGGGCAAAACAAAACCTGTCAGGATTGTACAAAAAATTACAAAAATACTATACTGTACGTCCTTGTAACTAGCAGTGTATCACAGCCAAGTGTACGGTAACAAAATCCCTGTAGCAGACATTATATATAGGATGAGTACACAAAGATAACTTAAAATATTAACTGCAATCATACAATCTGCTGTTCTGCTTACCCAGAGGCATAGAATGATGTTGAAACATCAACAGCGCCGCCTAGTGGCCAAATAATATATTTCTGCCAGAATATTAAAACAGCTTTATAATATATATATTATAGAGCTGTTTGACTATTTTGGCAGAAATATATTATTTGGCCACTAGGCGGCGCTGCTGTTTCTTTCAACGGAATCGGTACATCTATCAGAATGAACTTAGGTCTACAGTCATTAGGTCGACCCCACTAG
Source organism: Crinia signifera (assembly GCF_055691185.1). Lineage (NCBI taxonomy): Eukaryota > Metazoa > Chordata > Amphibia > Anura > Myobatrachidae > Crinia > Crinia signifera. Next base: position 306,413,413 of record NC_139221.1, on the reverse strand, counting down.
GTCGACTGGCAGGAAGGTCGACCTGATTTAAGGTCGACATGGGCCAAGGTCGACATGACTTAAGGTCGAATTTGCATAAAGGTCGACATGAGGAAGGTCAACTGATCATAAGGTCGACATGCGTTTTTCACTGTTTTTTTATCTGAATGTCGACACAGTCGACATGGACACAATTGGCAATGAGAATCGGACCCTCGCTTTGCTCGCAATGCTTCGGGCACGGTGGCTTGCTTCGCTCGCCACAGCTTTAATAACCTCCTCCACGCCCAGTGGATGGTAGGGCATGAAATACCGCCTGCCGGCACATGTCGGCTCAAAAAACTGTGAAAAACCCCATGTCGACCTTATGACCAGTCGACCTTCCTCATGTCGACCTTTATGCAAATTCGACCTTAAGTCAGGTCGACCTTTGCCCAAGTCGACCTTAAGTCAGGTCGACCTTCCTGCCAGTCGATCGAGTGGGGTCGACCTAATGACTGTAGACCTAAGTTCATTCTAATAGATGACCGCTTCCCATTCACTACTAGTTGTAATAAAACAGCAATAGGATTTGGGTCACTTCAATTATTCAACTTGTAGACACAAGTCAACTGTAATACTTTCTTACTCATAGTCATGTTTATAATTAGAAGACAAATACAGGCACTTGCGGAGCCCCAACGTCTTAAATGCCAGCCAACAGAAGTTTAAAAAAGTTTACAAAAGAAATAAATAAGTTGAATGTACAAAACTTCTGATATAGATAAGTTTGAAATCACAATCTTTCTGCACCAATACAGCAGGAGCTTCATATCAAGACTCATATGTTAATAACATACCCCCCAACTGTCCCACTATTCGTGGGAACGTCACGGTTTTTTAGGACATTCTCACATCCCTGCCGGGGCTGGCAGTGCCCCGCACCACAAAAGTTGGGAGGTATGTAATATTGCGATGCTCATACTTGAAATGACCATTGACATCAATGACTTGCAACCATTAATGGTTTGCCAACGATGGTTTTGCAATCAATCCCAGAAATATTCTCTGGAATCGATAGCAGAGAGGAGTCAGTGGTCTGGCTTCGGTGTAGCCCCTCCCCCTCCTGTGCCCCACAGCAGGGATGTCCATTGATCGTGCAAACTATCAGTGGCACCCTGTTGATGTATTTATGCCATCAATGGTAAGACTGATAGCGACATCAATGGTTAATTCATACAAAAATAAAACGTCTAAAAATGTTCACAATAAAATAATAGTGGTGTGCAAACTTATAGGTGTAAATGATTCAAAGAGGCATCAGGTTAGTTTTGCCTTTTAAACGATCGACGCTTCAAAATGATTGTCAGACTCGCCAGTAACTCGCTGATGCTTGCAAGTCGTCGGTCGATGACTTTAACATTAACCCCATAGCCTAATGCTGGGTACACACCAGGACGACTAGGGCCCGATCCCCTCAATCTAGATCCAATTCCGACCAATTGGATGTAGATTGTGTGCTGATTGGGCCCTTTTCTGACCTGCTGTGGACCGATACCGATCCGATGCGCGGTCCCGCGGGTCGGTCGGTCGTTATTGAGATCCTACCTGCTGCAGGTAGGATCTCAATGACGACCATACAGCCGGGTGCGGGTCGCCATCGGATCGGTCCCGCTCACGGTGCACATCGTGAGCGGGTCGTGCCCCCCCGCGTCACCGTGAGCGGGTCGGACGAGACACTGACGACCCGCTCACGATGTGCATCGTGAGCGGGTCGTCCTGGTGTGTACCCTACATAAAACTTCTTAAAACTGCATCTGCAGGAATTGCCTGATTGTGACTCGCAGTTAAGAAGTCTCAGCTTTCAATGTGCAAAGCAATATAAAATAAACCACGATTATAGCACTTACATCCATGAAAATAAAAATAACGAGATAAAAGATAGAAAAAAAATACATTACAAAATTAAACTTCGCTTCCAAAATAAACTTCAGCTAGGTGTTTTGTTTTTTTTTGGCTTGGGGCATGTACAGTATGTGTACAGTTAACAGTAAAGCACAAATGAATCTGCTGCACTATATAAAAACTGTAAATAAATAAATAAATCATTTCCCAATATTATATTCTCCCCGTACTTGCGTGGGTTTCCTCCGGGTACTCCGGTTTCTTCCCACAATCCAAAAATATACTGGAAGGCTAATTGACTCCCAACAAAATTAACCCTAGAATGTCTGTGTGTGCGTGTATATGTGGTAGGAAATATAGATTGTAAGCTCCACTGGGGCAGGGACTGATGTGAGTGTACAAATATTCTCTGTACAGCGATGCGGAATATGTGTGTGCTATATAAATAACCAATAATAAGTAATGAATGAATAAGTACTTACCAACTACGAAGGTTCCAAATGTGTCTGCTGTAATATTGTGCCGTATGGACTATATATATATATTGATATACAGTATATATAAGATCTCCATTGGAGGTGTGTTCGTTTTCAGCGCAAATGTTTTACAGGTTATGACAGGTTTGAGCCCTTTCAGGATTATACGAGTGATTTCCCCGTTGATTGTAATAAATGTGTCTGTCTGTAAGTTTGATGGAGAGTGAATTTTGCAAGGAACAGCATAAAAACCTTTGTGCGTTCCCTTAGCTTCTAAACCCTCATGGGCCGAGACTTGCATTTAACCAGACAAGATAATCCCCAATTGAATTTGTTGACAGCAAATGACAAGCAGAGTCTTCAAGCAGCATTTACTGGGGGATACGCATCAAGCTTGGAGTGAAACAAAGGGGCTGATTCGGAGATGCACCACATTGATCAGCGCTGGCTCTGCATCCATACATTCTTATTTCCCCCTTTGGCTTATTTGTTAGGACCGTCCAACCTTATTCCCACCAGTATTATGTCAGTTGGGCTTCTCATATGTGTACTATATCAATGAATCATTATTTTATTTGCATTGTTCTAATCTCCCGTTTCATCTTGTGTATCTAGCCCGGGTTGGGATCATTTGGTCTACAGCATGATGGTCGACAGTCATTAGGTCGACACCATTAGGTCGACATGGGTCTGGATCAACATGGGAAAAGGTCGACATGGTTCTAGGTTGAATGGTCATTAGGTCGACAGTGTCTAGGTCGATAGTCAAAAGGTCGACATGGAGTTTTTCACCTTTTTTTATCCGAATGTCAACACAGTCGACATGGACACAGTTTAAAGTGCACCGCATCCCCTCGCATCGCTCACTGCGCTCGCAATGTTTCGGGCACGGTGCTTCGCTACGCTCGGTACACTATTTTATTCTCCCACCATGCCCTAGTGGATGGTAGGGCATGAAATACCACCTGTCGACACATGTCAGCTCAAAAACAGTGAAAAACCCCATGTCGACCTTTTGACTGTCGACCTAGACACTGTCGAACTAACGACCTGTCGAACTAATGGCCTTTTGACCTAGAATCATGTCGACCTTTCCCCATGTCGACCTAATGACTGTCGACCATGATGCTGTAGACCAAATGACCGCATCCCTTCTATAGCCCTCGTGCTGTGTCAGTGCTCATCGCTGATTTTTTATGGCAAATTAGAAAATTCACTTAATATTGACATTGTTGATCTTCGCGCCCTGAGATCCCCCCCACAACCTCCGCCACTATCAGGAAACATTGTACTTGGTTATTTAACACAATTATGTCCATTAGATGTAACTATTGTCAAACAAGTGGATGAAGGCCATTTACTGCTATTTCATAAATGTCTGGGATTCTTCTCACCATCACATGAGCAGAACAACAAATGCCATTGTTCATATCTTAAATTGCTTCTATAATCCCCCATTAGAATTCAGGATTGTTCCCCAGGTTATTATAACTAATATTTCTGTGTTTGAAAATCCTCAAATTGTCGCACAATTGTCCAAATCTTCATGAGTGCAGTGCAGACACAGATGTATACGATGGTGCTGGGCATTGTGTTGCACCAATATGATAGACCCTTCACCTGCTGGGCACGTTGGGCCTGTATTTATCTTGACGCTGTGCCCCATTGGGACAGACTTATAATGCTGGCTGATGCCAATTTTCAGAGCCCACCGAATCCGCAAATGCCCCATGAAGGGCGGGAAGAGGACGAGTGGGTTGCCTGATCCTGGGCAGTAAGTAGCATTGATGGGGTATGGGTAAAAACCGGACTAAGACAAGACCCGGACCGCCCGGGCATGTAGCAAAAACCGGAATGGTCCGGACCACACGGGGACGCTGTAATCTCAGCTGTCACAGGCATCCCCCCGGGACAAGACACCCCCAGGATGGGACAACCCCTGGACCGGACCATTCAAGCTATGGACTGCAGATTTTGATGTCCGGACCGGCGGTCCGGGTCCGGTTTTTACATAGTCCCGCATTGATGTCAGCCACCCGTAGCTGGTTGCTGTATGAAGTTAAACGGGGCTTGCAATGGAGCAGATAGCCTTTAACTGTACACTCTGGGGTCTTCGTATTTAGTCCTATTGCACTATATTAACATTGACGCCCCTTGATTTCTCATGTCCTGAAACGGGTTGAGTGGTGGCTGGCACTTCTGACACACAGTAGTGACAGTCAGTGTAAATGACATAACATGATTATCTAGTACAGATGCCCGATATTAATACTTAACATATGATGAGGGAGCATCATGCCCCTGCCACTGACCTGACCCCCTAAACAGAATCACACCCATCAGGGCTGCTACCCGGGCTGGTTTTCCATCCCAATCCACCCCTGCTGGTGGAGCCAGTCTAGTGCTCTAATTTGCTATATACAGTATCCTGATTATTTGTAGTCAATTTAATGGATATGACCACCTATGCAGAAGGCCAGTCTTTACTTACCAAGAATGCAGTCAAACTGTGTCACCCGACGGGATGCACCAGTCCACGGTTGAAGGTCGCGTCGATAGATATTATATGCTGCACATAATATTTATCACATTGGATGTGTGAGCAGGAGGGCTGACGGGCGACGGTGTAGCGGAGTTCTTAATAGAATGTGAAGAATTACTGCAAAATAATTTTATCAATGTGGATCATGCCTGACATGTACATGTTGTAAAACTGAGGACAAGATGTCTCAGTTAAAGTTTAATGCAACCTCACAAACAAACCCTATTAAAGATTGTATCACTTGCAATAGCAAGAATTTGATACGCCCTGTATCACATTCTTACTATTGCAAGTGATACAATCTTTAACAGAATAGTTTAAAGAAAAGGTCACTGAAAACTTGTCTTACGCCTGTATTAGGATTAGCCATGGACCCTGTTTGCCAGAACATTTCCACACAAGACAGAATCGTTCTGTTTGGTGGTGGCGGTCTCTGGAAATTGCAAAAAAACCCAACAATATTGATGGTGCTTGACTCCGTGGTGCAAATGACGTATTCAGTGTTGATCGGGAGTGTTGAAATAAAAATATATAAAACAAAGTGTGAGTTTCCACAATTAATATATAGTTTGAAAATAACTTTTAAAAAAGTGAAGGAACAGGGTGGGTCGCGTACCAAACTCACATAAAGATAGGTGAGATCAAGTGTATAAAGGTATCTTTTGTATGGGAACACCTTCAGTGTGAACTTCACAATAAGAGAGTGGCAAAGCTGCGTACCATACTCACAGTAGGATGGGTATCTTGACTCCTATAAATGTTTCTTTAAAACGTCCACTTGTTAATGGTCCAATTAGGATATGACTGGTTGTGGGTGTTACAAAGGAAACACCCTGATGGGACACAGTGATCAGGAAACCACCCTGATCACTGCTTCCCATGCTAGAGTACAGGACTTTGCCCGTGCTGCACCCCTTCAGTGGAACGCACTCCCTCGCTCCATTAGACTCTCCCCGACCTTGCAAAGCTTCAAACGGGCACTGAAAACTCACCTATTCATCAAAGCGTACCCTTTCACTGCATAAACCAGCTGGTTCTCCGACCCCTTGCCTGTTTACATCCTGCTATCTAACCACCACCCACTTGCTTGCACCTCATGTAATCTGTCTGTCTCCCCTTCCTACTAGATTGTAAGCTTCTCCGAGCAGGGCCCTCTTCCCTCCTGTTGTCAAAGCCCACTTCTCTTCACATTTCACTCACAGCTCTCCTATACTCCAACACTCAGTGACCATCTTCGTCTGCATACTCATCTCCATCATTGGCATCAAGCCTCTAGTTGTATGTTGATTGAGTCCTCACTACTTACATTTAAGCTGTAATGTGTATTGAACTGTGGCGCTCTTTATTTGTACTGTATTTTTGTTATTTATTCAATGTTATGCCAAGATTTGTCTCCCTCTATTGTTCCTTTGTACGGCGCTGCGAAACACTTGTGGCGCCTTATAAATAAAATTATAATAATAATAACATAAAACGGTTGTATGAGCATAATGATATTCAGATGCCAAATTATCAAGGAAACAGGGGGAACCAATAGGTGTACCAAACTCAATAGGAAACGTGCATAGCCATGTTTATAAAGGTATCTTTATATGGGGACCACCCAAGGTGTGGGGTTTCTAAACTGTATTGATGTGTACCATACTTACAATACGATATATGATTGTACTCCTATAATGGTTTATTTGGTAGACAGACCTCTTTGGTAGGCAGACAGAGTTTGAGCTAAACTATGCTTGTTATGTGACCGTACAACATTAAGGTCACCCTTCAGGTATTTGCTTTTATTTAATTTTTTAACTTGTTTTTTTAAACTGTCATTAAAACTTTTTTGGTACTCCATCTTTGTCTTCATGTACTGCTTGTAATTTAAGTCCATTGGAGCTTATATAGAAGACCGCCTACCAAAGAAACCATTACAGGAGTACCATCATATATCGTATTGTACGGGAGGTGCAGCCATGGTACCTACATACCACTGTAAAAATACCATACTTTTAGCTGCCACAAAGCAGGGGTGCACTGTAAGGGGGGGTGCCGGTTCAAAAGAGCAAACAGCACTGTCACCTTTTTACAATCCACGTACAAATGACCTTTAACCCTGTTCCCATTCAGAAAGTGTTATAATCCCATTCTCCAAATGAACCAAATGCTGGGGAAAAGGACAAAAAGCAGAAAAGAATAACAGATAAGTACCAGCAGGTCTGGACAACAAACTTGTGGAAATACCATAATTGGCTATTTTTGGGGATAAACCGGATTCATTGCCGGCTGGAATCCTTTGATCTATTAATCCATTACTTATGTTACAAGTATTTTCTGGAATGTACCAATGATTCTTTGGTGCATTCATTCTAAGAACATTCAAATAACATAAGTAACCTATTCACAAAAACGGGAAGAAAATGGGACTCTTAATACATTTGATAAAATGAACAGACATATACATAAAATGGACAGACATCATAAGGTTATAAAAAGCAGCTCACAAAATATTAGTAGTCAAATAAAGTAAGTTACCTAATGGAAAATAGTATGGCCCTTATTCAGATCTGTGCGGCCGGAGCCGCATACGGTGCTCCGGCCGCACAAACCAATCCCCGCCCACAATACGGATCGCCACGGCCGTCCGTACACGGACGGCTGGCGATCCGCATGAAAATGGTGGGGCGTACGCCTCCACCATGGTGGGAGCTGCCCCCTGCATTCGATGGTCTGCGACCATCGAAGGCAGGGCCGCACGCCCCACCAGCTCCCGCAAGCTGAGACCACACGGACAATCGTCCGTGTGAAAGCTTGTATGGGGGCGGAGAACTGACATCCGGCGATGTCAGCTTTCCGCCCCCATCACTGGCGTCATAGCCTCATTACCATGCATACGCCCCGCGTTTGCATGGGAACGCCCATGAAACGCGGGGCGTATGCATAGGGAAATGAGGGTATGAAGCCCCTCACGCCCCTATACGCCCCCTTTGCGGCGTAGAAACTTTATGTGCGGCGATTTCGCCTGCACATGCGCAGATTGACCTCTGCGCATGTGCAGAGTGAAAACATCGGCGGTACGGCCGCACGCGGGCCGTACCGCTCAGTTCAGAATAAGGGCCATATTAGTGCTGCTGTTTATGTACAATTCACAATAACTGCCGGTGCCACACAGCTCACTGACAGCCAATCACACACTGCCAGCGCCACACAGCTCACAGCCCGATGCCAGCCAATCACACACTGCCAGCACCACGCAGCCCGTTGCAAGCCAATCACACACTGCTGGCACCACACAGTTCACAGCCTGTTGCCAGCCACTCGCACACTGCCAGCACCACACAGCACACAACCTGCTGACAGCCAGTCACTTGCTGCTGGCACCACAGAGCTCACAGCCCACTGCCAGCTAGTCACACATTGCCAGAACCAAAGAGCTCACAACCCGCTGCCAGCCAATAACACACACTACCAGTGCCACACAGCCCACTGCCAACCAGTCACACACTGCTAGCACCACACAGCTCACAGCCCGCTGCCAGCCAGTCACACACTGCCAGTGCCACTCAGCCCACTGCCAGCCAGTTACACACTGCCGGCACCACACAGCTCACAGCCCACTGCCAGCCAGTCACACATTGCCAGAACCACACAGCTCACTGCCAGCCAGTCACATGCTGCCGGCACCACACAGCTCACAGCCCACTGCCAGCCAGTCACACATTGCCAGAACCACACAGATCACTGCCAGCCAGTTACACACTGCCGGCACCACACAGCTCACAGCCCACTGCCAGCCAGTCACACATTGCCAGAACCACACAGCTCACTGCCAGCCAGTCACATGCTTCCGGCACCACACAGCTAACAGCCAGCTAGTCACACATTGCCAGCACCACACAGCTCATTCACAATGAGCCCCAGTGATTATCGAACCGCCACGCATACGCATTATACACAGTGCACCTGTGCGAGCCATCCAACTGAAGGATGGGGGTGTGCCACCGGTGTTTTCTGGACGTCCCCCAGAATACGCAGGCATTTCCCAGCCGTTTGAAGGAAAGCCCGGTGATGTCTAGACTCACTTGGCACTGTGAGCAGGGGAAATCAATAGTGAATGATTTCCCCCCTGTGGGCACAGCTGCGTATGTGTCCACAGCCGTGCAGAGGGGCGGGACGCACATTCGGCAGGGTACGTTTACCTGTTCGCTGGGCTCCAAACACTTGCAGCCCCGCGGGCAGACCCGAATCAGGCCCTGAGCAAAATGGCGCCACTACACTCTCAGCCTCTGAACATCACAGAAGTCCCAGCACCTGTGGACTGAAATCCTGTGAGTGGCTGACAGTAATTTCAGCAGCACCTCGGAGGGCAGCGATGGCAGCGGCTGTGTATCGGGGAATTTAGAGACTCAGCTGAATCACGCTGGACTAAGATTTCAGTACCAGCAGTGTGCGTAATTCAGGGGGATAGTGTGTGGGCCCCTAATGTGTGGGGGCCCTGGGACAACTGCCCCTGTTTCCCCCTCTTGGATCCAGCCGTGAGTACAAGGCATCTTTTTATCTTATACAATATGCATACAGTATATACTGTCTATAACAAGGGACAAAACCGTATCCTTATATTAACCACTTGGATTCAAGCTCCCTATTTAACCCATTATGTGCCAGAGTTCTGAGCTTTTTCTGTATTTTTAACCCTCAAATTATTTTGGGTAATTCGATGGCACAGAAGCATTTGTGTCAGGCTGCTGTGCTCTGCGCTGAGGAGAGAGTCAGCTGCAGAAGTAGTCACTGCTCTCTCCCTGCGTGATGTGTGCTGGAAGGGGGGTGAGTGCTCACAGCTGACAGCGCCTATAAGCTGGGTACACATACATACAATCGTCGGGCCGTTCTTCCGTTCTGGGTCGGACGACCGTTTAATTGTATAGGTGTGTACGCTGTCCCGACTCCCTCTGTAAGATCGATAAATGGCCAAAAACGGTCTTGTCCGTCCATACTCGGTTGGTCGAAGATTCTTTGCTGTTTAATTTTCATCCGACAGGACAGGCCCATATCGGAACAAAAGTGCAGTGTGTACGCACGTTCGATCGATATGCTGGCTGTTCTTGCACCTATACTGGCAAAATTGGAACGCCCATGTGGGTGTTCCACAGCTGCATGATCTCTCCTACAGCACAAGAAGCGTTCACCTCTCCCTATAGCATTTCAATAGGGAGTATATAAAATATATATATGTATATCTGCTATGATCTGTTATCAGATACGGGTGGTAAGCGTATAAATTTTACTATGGTCAGATACGGATGGTAAGCGTCTACATTTTAGAAAAAGAGATAGAAATGGATATAGTTTGGTGCGCCTGGCAGCCTACAGTGGATGCACCCACAATAGTGACCCCTCACTACAGAGAAACAGAAGCAACAAAAACAGATTGAGGTGCTCCCTCTGCTGGCGCCTGGTTGAAGGAATATTACGTTCCTGGAGATGGAGAAAAGATCCTCTTCTCCAATATAGATAGATAGGTTGTGATCAAATAAAACACCTTACGTCCCTCTTCTCCCAATAAACCGACTGTCAAGTATTGGAGAATGGTCAAAAGTCCATCCGGTTCACAAGTTTGTCCCTCTCGTAGGGTGGGTACCCAAAAACTGGGAGTGATTGAATATACTAGCTAATGCCTAAACATATAAAAGGATAATGATACTATAGGAGTGGGGTTATTAATAGAGATATAACCGCTAATCACAATACCTAATTACAGTGCTTGACGGAGACAACGTATATACATATATACATATGCAGTGCTCGAAGTGGAAATTTTAAAGTGGGGGTATGGAAAAACGAAGGATTTTTTTATGTGCGCACACTCCAGAAAAAGGGGCGCGGTCACATTGTCATATACACATGCCCCCACAGTGCCGGTTATGACCACACAGTGCCAATAAGTATGCCCCTACAGTGCCAACAATGCCCCCAAAGTGCTAACAAGTATGCCCCCCACAGTACCGATAAGTATGCCCCCATAGTGCCAGCAAGTATGCCCCCACAGTGCCAACAATGCCCCCACAGTGCCTATAAGTATGCCCCCACAGTGCCAGCAATTATGCCCCCACAGTGCCAGCAACTATGCCCCCCACAGTGCCAGCAACTATGCCCCCACAGTGCCAGCAAGTATGCCCCCACAGTGCCAATAAGTATGCCCCCACAGTGCCAACAATGCCCCCACAGTGCTAACAATGATGCCCCCCCACAGTGCCAGCAAGTATGCCCCCACAGTGCCAATAAGTATGCCCCCCATAAAGGCACTGTGCAGACACTAGTCTGCACACTCCTATTACTTAAAAAAAAAAATACAGTGGAGAAGTGGCGGTATACCATACCGTTGTATACCGCCCCACTTCGACCACTGTACATATGTGAATACAATTTTTTTTGTTTTTGTATGCCCTTAACCCAGCCCATTATGATAATTTTGTTTATATATGACGTGTCAATAACCCAAATTGAGAGAGTGTGTACGGTGGGACAATCTTTTTCTTGCGACTGTTTGGACGGGAATACATCGGACGTCGCAAGTAAAATTGTACAGGTGTGTACGCGCGTATCGGCTGTTGTTTGTGGATGGTCCGACGTGTCTATGGTCGGTCGAACGGTCGTAAGAAAACAGGGATTGTATAGATATGCACCCAGCTTAATTGCTCATACTTCCATGAGGAGTATACGATACGAATTGGGCAATTCTGGTGGATCGAGACAAGAAATCGGGGTGAAATTGGTCCTAATAGCATGTGTCTGAGGTCCAATCCGATTGATGATCCCGTGTGTATCAGATCGGACCCAGAGATCATACGTGCTGCACGTAAGATCTCCGAGTCAGATCACCTTCAGGCTGCAGAGAGCAGGAATCCCATGCGATACATCGCATGCAGAAGGGCCACACATGCAGCTGTTGCCCAGGAAGGTCCCGGGAAATTGAATTCGAACTTCTCTCTTAGGAGAAGTCATAGTGTATGAGGGAGGCCTTTACCTGGGATCTGAGCCCAAGTATCATTAAACACGCTGGAAATTGAATATGCGGCAAAGATACCTTTATGTGAATGCATGAAATTACATTTTTTGGGATGGGTAAACAGCCTGATCTGTGTACCAGTGATAAAAAGAAACCTTTACGTGAATGCAAGTAAGAGTTCTTATGGAAGTGTCAGTCTAAATGTGTTAAGAAACCCAAGAGAACAAAAAAAAAGACACTTCATTCAATATCCTATGTAATAAAAGGCTAAAACTGTTCCTCACCTCTATGGGGGTGATTCAAGTGGGTTATGCTTCAGCTGCCTATAGGTCAGGGGTGTCTAAACTTTTTGCAACGAGGGTCAGATTTGGTGAGGTGAAAATGTGTGGGGGCCGACCATTCAGCCTGATATTATTTGAATCATTAATTACATCAGAATGATGCCCCTATTCACTGTATGTCCAACAGCCAGCCCCTTCACTGTATATTCCCCTGCCTGCCCCCATTTGCTGTATGTCCTCCACTCTGCCCCCTTCACATTATATTCCCCAGCCTGACCATCCTTCTCTGTATGTCCCCCAGCCTGCACTGTATGCCCCCCATTCACTGTATGTTCCCCACTTTGCACCCATTCATTCTGTCCCGTAGCTTGCCCCCCTTCTTTGAATGTCCAGGGGTTGGATGCACACTCACCCGAAAGCCGCCAAACACATCTCACTGTGGCGGCCGGCACCTCCTCACTGCTGCAGATAGCAAGGTAAAGGCGCACTCGCCGGGGCCCCACCTTTAGTATCCTGTGCATCCGATGCTCTGCCCGCTTCTGGCTGGAGGCTGCAGGCCACTTGAAATGATGGCACGGGCCGCAATTGGCACCTGGGCCGGACTTTGGACATGCCTGTTTTAGGTGGTGCCAAATGGAGAAATTCAAGTGTTGCTCCAATTGGGCCAACACAGCCGCTGGCACTGACATTGGTACTTGTTTCCTAGCACGGCCACAACGATCATGATCGTGGCCATCGCATGCACAAAATCGGGTGCGATGCACGCGATTTCCCCATAGAGAACAATGTTAAATGCCTCAATTTACCCGCGATGACCACGATTTCCCATAGGAAACAATGTGAAATGGCTCAATTTAACCAAATTATCATAGGAACAATGGTAAATGGCCCAAAAACACCCCTGAACATTGAAATGTCCCCCCAAAAGTAGTTTACGTCACCCCGCGATCAACGTGAACCCGAAGCGTGGCGAGCGCAGCGGTACGCGTCCTCCGACCTTTTCATACCCCCACTATACACGTCGGCGTGGAGTTGAGAATAGAATAGTGTGGCGAGCGCAGCGAGCCACCGAGCCCGAAGCGTGGCGGGCGCAGCGAGCCCCGTGAGGGGACGTGGATACCTGTGAAGCCCGCGAAGGGACGCGTTTACCTGTGAAGGTATCCGCGTCCCCTCGCCACGCTTCGGGCTCGGTGGCTCGCTACACTATTCTATTCTCAACTCCACGCCGACGTGGATAGTGGGGGTATGAAAAGGTCGGAGGACGCGTACCGCTGCGCTCGCCACGCTTCGGGTTCACGTTGATCGCGGGGTGGCGTGAAATACTTTTGGGGGGACATGTCAATGTTCAGGGATGTTTTTTGGGGTTTCTGGCCCATTTACCATTGTTCCCTATGATGATTTGGGTAAATTGACCCATTTAACATTGTTTCCTATGGGAAATCGCGGTCATCGCGGGTAAATTGAGGCATTTAACATTGTTCCCTATGGGGAAATCACGGCCATCGCGTGTGGACCATTTAAGCATTTTTTGCCGCATACGACCCGACCAACGCGATTTTCACTGTTTTCAATGCATTTCAATGGAAAAATCGGGGGCATCGCGTCGGTCGCGTCGCAGGCCACTAAAAATTACACCCGATGGCCGCGATTGTGGCCGTGCTAGGAAACAAGTACCCTGACATTAATATAATGACGTTCTGTCATTTTGACAGGCTGGTAACTAGTACTTCATAAAGACCTTTAACACACTGGTCGCTTTTCAATTTAGCTTTTATGAAAGCAGGTTTTTTTTTTATTAGAAATATTCATGCAACCACACATCCTGGGCATATTTCGTAACACTGGGCACCTCTCACACGCTGTAGCTTGTCAACCAAGGTGGGGCTGGGAGACACTGCCAGCGGACTCGCAGCTGGAGGGCTGTACATGCACAGCACAGATTCTGCACAATACTTCCACCCTTGCACTAACCTTCAGGTTGGAGTACAGCTCTGAATCAGGCCCATTGTATGCCTAGGCACTGGTATACTCTGCTAAAGTATTCAAACAACACATGAACATAAGGCAGGATCAAATAAAGAACTATTTTTGTATGTATACGAGTATCTCATGTAGTTTGCACTCTGGCTGACTGGTTAGATGCCTGGTGCCTCCCTGATCTATCAATACAAACCTGGTTTATCCCTTTGTAAAGTCATCGCAGCGATGACAGATCAAAGAACACACCGACTGCACTCCAAGGACTTTATACATCACGTGTATTAAGGTATAAATTCAAAAGACAGTCATATTACAGATCCACGTTCCAAGGCCACAGCCTTTTCATCAAGATCAGCAGCACAAACAGTGCATGTGCGCTAAAGGTGAAGCGAACAGGAGATAGTGCCTTGTAAATGATTGCCCATTTAAAAGAAAAAAGTTTGTCCAGCATCCGTCACCGCCACCAAACTCAGACGCTGTTACATCTGGCTCATGAGTTTAATTCCTACCCAGGGCCTCAACTGCCTGACTTTTTTAATTTTCACCATAATGTAGATTTTCTTCAGGTGCTCTAGTTTTCATTCCAAATTCCAAAAACCCGGTACGTTAATTGGCTGCTAAAGAAAATGTACCCTACCCTGTATGTGTCAGAGGGAGATTAGGTGGATATTTTCAAACCCACTTCAGAGGACAAATAGAATAGCAACCAATTCTATTTTTTTCTTCATTTATCTAATACCCTGTTCTCACTGCCGCAGAAACCCGGGTATTTGCCAGGGCAAGCCGTCATTTCCCGTGTCCTGTCTCAGTGTGTAGGGTCTTTGTGAAATTCCTGGGTGTTATGCCCCGGTAATTACACAAGGGTTTTTTGTAGGGTTTTTCCTGGGTAATACATGGGTGTATGGCAGTGTGAACAGGTTAGACCTGGGTTTTTCTCACAAAAAATGCAAAAAAAACAAGTTCATTGCATTGCTCAAAGGTGCTTTTTAAACAGCCAATCAGATACTTTTTAAACATCCAATCAAAGCTGCTCTTAGATGCCACACACTTGATGGTAGGCATACCAGAGGAAGCAGTGTGAACGGGGCAGACACAGAAATTTCCCAGGTCTAAGGTGCTGTATGAATGGGGTCTGTAGAGCTGAGATGCTCTGTGCCCCGCCAAAAACACGGGAACAAAAACCGGGGTTTTTGCAGGGGCAGCAATGAGAACGCAGCATAACAAACTATCAACTTATCTAGAAACCGAGTGGGTTGTGAGCAATACTTCACTTATCTTCAGAAAGCTTGAATAACATGCCAGCGTTGTGTAAGCTCAGGGCCTGAAGTAAATGGCAATACTTTCCTGTACCGAAATCGTGGCCCTGCAAAAATGGTCTAATATCAGCAGCCCAAATTCTGTCCCCCAATTCAAGCTGCAGTTTGAGGCCTTCACTTTTCATCTCATGTTGGCTTACCTCCCAACATGACCCTCTCCAGGAGGGACACATTGCTCTGCTCCTAGACTTCCCCCTCAATGTATGATTACCATCACCTGTGTTGAACAGTTTAATTGCTAAGAAAGTTCTTTCAACACAGATGATGGTAATCCTACATAATGAGGGAAGTCCAGGAGCAGAGCAATGCGTCCCTCCTGGAGAGGGTCATATTGTGAGGTAAGCCAATGCTACCCCTTATCAACAACCAGCAGCCTTGGGGCAAAGGCACAGTAGGGAAATGGTCAAGCCAAAGTTACAAGTAGCGTGATGATGGCAGGGAAATACATGAGGTATGTCCAACGCTGAAACTGACAAAGGCCGTGGGAACACCACCCTGATTCTGACAGGGGTGCTGATTACACTGGCTGCAGGAACACTATGCTGATGCTGACAGTGACACTACGCTGACTACGTAACTCCCACCGTGAAACTACACAAGTCCCAATGTTTTATACACCTAAACCTTCCTCGACAAACGCTCTATAAAATGGTGATAACCACATCAAAATCCATCCAATTCTTCTTGAGGTAAAGCTGTGTACACAAGGTGCAATATATTGCTCAGTGTCTCCTTTTCATCAGCGACCAGAGATGGCTGTTGTGGAACAGGAGACCAGCGACCATTAGGAGACTGAACACGGCAGCGTGCACCCGGCGATTTATCGCTGCAGCACAAAAAAAAAACAAAATTGCTTTGCTTACCATTATATTATCATCTGACTCTGTGCCCACTTGGACAATAAAGTATGGAGTCGGCCTAAGCAAAGTAACCTCATGTTGACCTTAAGCTTGTATCACCCTAGGGCAGGCATGTCCAAACCATGGCTCACCATCTGTTGTGAAACTACACATCCCAGCATGCCTTGCCATAGTTTTAGCATTCCCTCATAGAAAAACTGTGGCAAGGCATGATGGGGCTTGTAGTTTCAACACAGCTGGAGGGACGTAGTTTGGACATGCCTGCCCTAGGGTTGTTGACCCAGGAACCGGATACCATTTCAAGACTACAAAGTTCTTTTCATCCCAATATGTATGTTCGGTAGGGATGGACATCGCATCACAAGGTTTCACAACCATTGTTTTTTAACCAGTAGTGTTTTTTTCCATTCAATGACAGCATTCCGATGTTTGCCACCATCAAACAGTAAACATTTGATGGTGCTGCAATGGTTATACTGGCTCCTTCCCTCCCCAGTCCCATCTGAAGGGGACCATGCACAGAGGTTTTGTGCATGCACAAATCAAAAGCAAATCTTTTTTTTTAAATAGAATTCTTTTTATGTGATGGTCAGTTACTATCACATCGAAAGATTTCATGGTGGGCTTTCGATATCCATCCCTTATGCTTGGTTGTAGGAGCATTCTGGAGGAGGTTACACTGGCATTATATGAACAGAATAGTTGCCCGACACGAAGCAAATGCTTCGAAAGGTAGTCTGCTAACTTTTGATTGCCTCTGTGTTTGTGCATGTGTGAGAGAAAGATGTAGTTTTACTCACTGCCAACAGATATCAGTGTTTTGGAGACTCATTTGGAGACTCACGGAAACTCACACACATATATACTGTATATATAGATGATAATTACACAAGTACCTCTCTACATTTGAAGACATATGCAGATTAAGGACAGCACTCCACTTAAAAATTATTCAGGCAGCTGCTGTTATTAACCTTTTGGGTGGTATGCCCGGAAATTTTTTGGGCTCAGCTGCGCTGCCGCGGAAAATTTCTATACACTATATATGGGGCAGCGACTGGGGAGCTCCGGTATACAAACGCCAGAGCGGAGTTAAGGGAGGGGGCCTTCATTCTGTGGTGGGTTTTGCAGGGGCAGGACAAACCTGCCCTTGTAGGTTTGTCCTGCCTCAGCAAAACCCACCACTCAAGGGGTTAATGTTTCAGTTTATCACACTCATCTGATGACAGTGATAAACAAACGTTAACAGCAGCAGCTGGGACGGCCAGCATTCCCATTGGTGTATGTATATGCATACATACATACACATTATTTTACAGCTTGCATACAACCTCTGCAAGTTTAAATCAGAAGTAGAGAAGTGGCAATCAATAATATTTAAGGGAGAATATTAAGTTTTGTTTTTAGTCATTTAATTTGATCAGAGCACTAACCTGCATCACAATAAAAACATTTGAATCCTCCTTGGAATTCACATCCTTTTAACCTACCATTTCATTTTCAGGAAAAAAATAATAAGTTTGTAGTAATATAGATTAATAAAATTATATCAGTTTGAAATTATACTTGTGTGAACCACAAACTTACTTCCATATCACTCAAGGAAACAATGCATGCTTCTTAAAATGAGCTGGGAAAGAACAGCATGTTGTCACTGGAAATAAAAGGCATGAGTAATTAAAAAACAAAACAAAACACAAACACTAATTGAGGGGTCTGTGGTGCGGTTCTGGCAACAGCAAGGATAACTCACACCCACTGCGGCTAATTGAATCAACCCACCATGTTAAATTAGCATTTAATCCCAACAAAAGCTTTAATTATTAATATATCTAGAGTATACGGTCATTAGGTCGACATGCATTGGGTTGACCACTGAAAATCGACACGGCTTAGTCGACAAGGTTGGAAGGTCAACACAAGAATTGGGTCAACAGTCAAATGGTCGACATGAATTTCACAGATTTTTCTTTAACAGTCATGTGCCGACAGGCAGTATTACATACCCTACCATCCACTACGGCAGGGCTGGGCAATTGCGGCCCTCCAGATGTTGATGAACTACACATACCAGCATGCCTTGCATCAGTTTCAGCATGGCCACATAGCAAAACTAATGCAAAGCATCCTGGGATGTGTAGTTCCTCAACATCTGGAGGGCCGCAATTGGCCAGCCCTGCACTACGGCATTGTAAAAAAGCGTATCCTTCCTCGAGTCCTGTGTCACCAAGAAATATCAATAATTTGGTGATATGTGTAGCCATTATACATATGCCCAACACGATGATGCCCATTATACATATGCCACATATTTAATAAATATAAAAGTCAGGGGCAGATTTATTAAGCTCGGTGAAGAGAAACTGTTTTATCACCGGCCAATCAGCTCCTACCTGTGAAGTTACAGGCTTGGTTTGAAAAAGGAAAGGTAGCAACTGATTATTCGGTGATAAAAAAACAGACACTTTATCACTTCACCGAGCTTATGGACAGAAAGAGCAGGGTCTCCCCTTTCAAAATGGCTGTGACAGCAGCAGAACGCCGGAGCTCAGTCCTCACCTCGCTCAAAGTTCCACTGGTAGCCTCTGTTAATCCTCCAGGTCAGGTGCCAGGACTCAGCGGCTACCAGCCGGCGCTTCCACAGGCCTGACTACAGCAGCAGGGGTGGACTATAGGAGAGTGGAACCTAGCTCCGTACACGTCTGCTCCTAGCTCCGTACATGTCAGCTACACATCTCCTCCCTCGGTCAGGCGACGCCCCCTCTGTCCCCTTCCTGTTGCGGCGCAACATGCGTGCTGGCTTAGCCGATTCCCTTGCGCACTTCCATGTGTCAGTCAAAGTGCATAGGTTAGCCACCACGGCACTAGGGCGTGGAGGGTGAATAGAATAGTGCAGGGCTCGACAAATATCTTTTAAATCTAGGAGCCAGGATAAAAGTGTAGGAGCCAGACAAACTAAAAATAGGGACCGTGTGCGACAAAAAAATTACACACCCATTACATATTATTACACATGCCATAATGAAATCATATGTATTCCGGACCATCCTTTAGTTTCAGCTAGAGCTATTTGTCAAATGTTAGGTGTGTAGCTAGCATTAGAAAGGCCAAACCCTATAAGATACAGGTTATGCTCCATATACGGGTAACCTGGGAAGTGTATCAGTAAGTAATGATCACACCTGTGTCTGCCCGGTGACCTGGGAAGTGTCAGTAAGTACACCTGTGTACCTGGGAAGTGTGTCCACCTGTATACCTGCCAGGTGACCTGGGAAGTGTGTCAGTGAGTAATGAGTACACCTGTGTGTCTGCCTGGTGACCTGGGAAGTGTGTCAGTGTGTACACCTGTGTACCTTTCGGGTGACCTGGCCCATATCAGAAAGTAAGCAAGACCCCCCCCCCCCTCCCCCCATGTGCATGGCCCAGATGTCACAGCTAGCTGCTGGTGTGTGCAGCATTACCACTCACCTAGTTCCTACACTTCCCGGGAGTGGCCAGGCTGCCTACACGACAGCGGCTGGGGGTTAGTGGTGACAGCTGCTGGGTACTTTGTGGCCTTGCAGGGTACTTTGGGTGGCTGGGCTGCAGCAAAGGTGTGCAGGCCGGGCTTCTGGGACCATGTGCGGGGGGTGGCCGTGATACTGCGGCTCTGAGGGAGGGATGGCCGGGCTGCTGGGGCTCTGAGCGAGGGGTAGCAGGGATGCTGCGCTTGTGAGGGAGGGGTGGCCAGGCTGCTGCAGCTATGAGCGTGGGAGGCCGGGCTGCACTGTTGGGTTGCGAGGAAGGGGTGGCTGCTGGGGCTGAAGTTTTGGTTCGCGATGCCGGCTCCTGTTTACAAATAGCCGCGGAGGACCTGCTCTGGGTTGTCCACCGCTCCAACCAGATTCTGCTTCCTCCACCTAAGAAAATCTGGTCGTCAGGAAGCAGAATCTGGTCGCCATGGCGACCTGGCTCCCGGGGTGTGTCAAGCCCTGAAATAGCGAGACACCGTGCCTGAAGCATGGCGAGCGTACAAGGTACACTTTCACAATGTCCATGTTGACATTTGGGACAAAAACTTGAAAACTCATGTAGACCTTTTTAGCCATTGTTGACCCTCCAACCTTCTGTGGTCGACCCAATGCATGTGGACCTAATATGGGTCGATCCAATGACCCATACCTGTTTTTAATTCACCGTAGACCACACTCCAGAGCATTCACCCATGGCGAACATAACAAAATCCTTTTTTTGTCCCCCCAACATAATTTTAGCAAAAAGTGAGACAAAGACTAATGGTGCCCACACACCACGGGTTATTCTGTATCACTCGGAAATGCACAATCACTCTCTAATGGATAAAACCATGTGCACTGCAGGGGGGAGGGGGGTTGGTTAGATTTGGGTGGGGTTTGTACTTCAAACTAATATCTATATTGCAGTGTAGAAATAAAGAAGCCAGTATTTACCCTGCACAGAAACAATAAAACACCCAAATCTAACTCTCTCTGCACATGTTACATCAGCCCCACCTGCAGTGGTTTTGTCCATTAGAGAGTGACTGCGCCTTTCCGAGTGAATCAGAATAACCCCCACTGTACAATTCCCTGATGCGTTTAACTTCAGTTCAAAACGCTTCACTTGTAGTTCACATTGCACCGTTTCTTTTGGCTTGCGATGAATGCTCCCACACAGTTCATATCACATGCCAAAAAAAAAATGTATGTGAAGACAGTACTCAGTACTAGATCTCATGTTGTTGCAGCATATCGCATTGCGATTTGAACGCATCGTTTGTGCGCACCATAACATTAGATATATTGACAAGTAATGCTGGGTACACACCAGGACGACTAGGGCCCGATCCCCTCAATCTAGATCCAATTCCGACCAATTGGATGTAGATTGTGTGCTGATTGGGCCCTTTTCTGTCCTGGTGTGGACCGATACCGATCCGCGGTCCCGCTGGTCGGTCGGTATTGAGATCCTACCTGCTGCAGGTAGGATCTCAATGACGACCATACAGCCGGGTGCGGGTTGCCATCGGATCGGACCCGCTCACGGTGCACATTGTGAGCGGGTCGTGCCCCCCCCGCGTCACCGTGAGCGGGTCGGACGAGACACTGACGACCCGCTCACGATGTGAATCGTGAGCGGGTCGCCCTGGTGTGTACCCTACATAAAAGATCCAGTCAATTCTGCTATTTAAATACAGTAAATACAAATAAACCAGTGCACACATAATAAGAAACCTATGGTTAGGCGGGCTTAAACAGCTGTAAAACTACTATTGCTCTGACATTAAGGAGAAGATTCTAGTTCAGGCATGACCAACCTTTGTGTAAAACTACTTGTCTCAGCATCATTGGTACTCTAATAGTAAAACTGTGCTAAAGCATGCTGTGACTTGTAGTCTAACAGCTGGGCGAGCCACAGAGCCTTGCTGCCAGTTTAGTAACCCAGAGAATAGTCAACCATCTGTGGATGGCGTTATACCACCCATAACTAAGCTTATCTGTCACTCTTCAGCTGTTATGGAACTACACATCCCAGCATGTCTATATAGATTGTAAACTTGCAGCAGGACATTGTTACCCAGTTTGTTCTATCTCTGTTTACAATTGTAAAGCGCAACGGAATCTGCTGCGCTATATAAGAAACTAAATGTCTAGCACTCCCTAATAGCATTTGCAGGCCTTTAACTATCTGTATGTACAGAGGAGGGGAAAAATAAAAAAAATGGTATCCCAATTGCACACGGAGTAAGAAATATCTACATAATCTAGAGCAGATATATGCAACATAGATCTCTTATTATGTAGATCTTTCTCACTCAGTGTGCAATTGGGATACAAAAGGTTTTTTTCCTAGCCAGAATCACCCCTCCCTTTTGGCACCTGAGTGACATCACCTCTGATTGAGCAGCTTGCCAACAGGATTTGGTATGAAATCTGGACGGTCAAAATCCCGACAGCTATTGACCAACGGTCAAAATCCCGACATATAGAATTTAGACAGGTGGAAAAATCAACATGAATTCTGTCGACAGGGGTTTTTTCAGTTATTTACCCGAATGTCAACATGGACACAGTTGGAAGTCAACGCATCGCTCGGCACACAATTTTATTCTCCCACCACACCCTAGTGGATGGTAGGGCATGAAATACCACCTGTCAGCACATGTCGGGTCAAAAAACAGTAAAAAAACCCCATGTCGATCTCGCGATGTGTCGACCGAAAGTCATGTTGACTTTATTCACCTGTCTACATTCTATATGTCGGTATTTTGACCTTGTCGGGATTTTGACTGCATCCCTGCCAACAAATGTGTTGTGTACAGATGAGGGAACTGATCAAAATTAGGAACATGCTAGACATCTACCCTTTCCATATCAGTTTCAAGAAAATGTACATCATTTAAAAATAGTTTAATTTGATCAGATTGGTTGCACAAAACAGGTATAATAATTATAAACCATTCCAAAGAATCTGTTTAGATCACAACCTAATTAAGGAAGATAACAACTTTGAACACCTTTAACAATAGAAACTGCATACCAAAAATGCAAACAGGATATTATGGAAACCGTATATAAAACTTAGCCTTTAAAAGGCAAACTAAAAGTATATTCTGTCATCCTGCAGAACAGAAAAAAACTTTTACAACTCAGTCTAGTTCTCTTGCATAAAGGCATTCAGATCAACGGCAGTCTGATTTAGTGAGCCCACCAGTGCGACCTCTTTTTTTTCCTGGCTGAACCACTAAGGAGAATGTAGCCATTAAATTCAGTAGTAACTAGTGACAGCTTGAGGAACAATAAGGAACAAAGCTGAGGTTATGCTCCACTAATCCCACCAGTTCCTGGTTACTAAACACAAATATTCAGCAGGGAAAAAAAAAAAAATATATATAAATTTGTTTGGACGCAAGTGATAGTACCACATTAAAAACAGTCATGATATAACAAATACATCCCTATCTAGTCAAACTTACCAAAAACATAAGTAAAAAATCTTAATAAAAAAAAAAAAAAAAAAAAACAATACACACTTGAAAATTGATTATATTGCTTTAGTTCCAAAGTTTGATAGCTGCATCTAGTAACTAGTCCCAGAAATTGAAAAGGCACTTTAATGAGGTGTATTCAATGCTGCGGAGAGCAGGGTTTGTATGGCAAAAATGTTTTTTTTTTTTTTTTTTTTGTGGGCTGTGATAGGAGTGCCTACAGATGTTTCAAAACCCACTACCAAGCCAACCTGTGGCTCTCCAGATGTTGTGAAACTACAAATCCCAGCATGCCTTGCCACAGTTTCAACACTCCCTTATAGCAAAACTGTGGCAAGGCATGCTGGGATTTGTAGTTTCACAACATCTGGAGAGCCACAGGTTGGCCAGGCCTACACTAAACTATCACAAACATTAACCTACCAAACACGTTGGGCAAAAAAAGTTAAGAAAACTAGGAAAATCAGCAAACACATAGTTAAATGCCTTGAAAGACCATCAAGTCTGAGGTAGAACTTCAAATTCCCGCAAACATTTTGCAGCATTAGTGGGATGGCTCCTAGTTCTATTTTAAAAGTAAGTTGCAACAATTAATAAAATAAGCCATCAGCACAATTCTGGGTTAAAGAATGTTAAAGGTCATGAAGCAGGCAATACCACAATCTAAAGACTGCAATACCAAAACCAGTGCATAGATTACAAAGGAACTAAAGGATAATAGGATTATAGTTGGGATACAAGTCTGCCAATAATTTTAGCATAGAAAGACTGGTGTCCGTGGATATGTACAGAAGTAGAAGATATGAGAAAGGAGGTAGAAATAGGTTCAGTTTGTAGACAAAAGACATGAATAGAAAAATGGTTAACTGTTGCCGCCAAGGTAAGTATAGAGGTGGGTATGGCAAAGCTGAAAACAGCACACATAAAGAGCTTAAAATCAAAATAAATCAGTAATTGTCTCTCAAAAGAATTTATCTTCCTCGTTCATAGCCAGGGAAGAGCTGGCTGAGAATGGCTTGCAGCGGCTTGTTCACACACATGTTGTAGTTCTTGCCCAGGTCATATCTGCATGCAGGGCAACTGTGCACAGAGGCTTTAAAGGAACGGTCAAGGCAACTCTTGCAGATATTGTGCAGACACTCCGTGGTGATTGGCTCATACACCACTTCTTGGCAGCAGATGCACAGGAAAGACTCTTCCACTTTGCTTATGAATTTGGGCCCCTCCTTGAGGAACGACATGACTTCATTCCACAGCTTGACATTTGATTCATCCTTTTTAATAAGAGCTTTTTGCTCTGCAGTCAGTTTGTATAATTCCACTTTGCTTTTCTTAGGTGTTCCAGTAGATGGCGTAAGAGCTTTAGAAATCTCAGATTTCCTTTTTCTCTTCCCTTTGCTTGGAGTTTCTAACTCATTTCCACCAGCATTTTCTTTTTCTCTCTCCTTATTAGCCACAGATTCTAGATAACCCTCTGGGTACTGCATGGCGAGGCCCAACTTCTTTACACGCTCTTTGCCCTCCCTGGACCATGGCGCAGGTTCCTCATCGTCTCTCTTGAGCAGATAGCGCCAAACAAGAAACCCAGACTTTCCCTTTGCAGGCCAATACTTCACCACCTTGTATATGCCATCATATCGGTTTCCTTCTTCTGGGGCATATTTGCTGTGTTTCCGCCCCTTTGCATTGCGCACAACACGCACAGGTTTACCCTTTTGCCAGTCCTTAGCTACAGCCCCCTGCTTGTCATTGATGGGAGCATTGCAGTTCAGGGCTAGAGCTCGGTTCATGTTGGTGAGCTTCTGGTCACACGATTGCTCCGCTGTGCGTTTGTTACCGGAGAGGTCACGACCACCGCTTCCAGTGTAGGTAAACTCTGTGCCATTGTCCACATCATCCTCATACCCGCCTGCCAGCACCAGGGAATAGGAACCGTCATAGCTTCTTCCATGGATACCCGCCACATGCGGCCTGTGCACGCCAGCTTCGCTCACCTGCACCCTGAACTTCCACATTGTGCCAACTGGTACACCCGGTATCGGTCCATAGTGATTAGATGGAACAATCGTGCATTCGCGTGAGCGCCCCATACATGCCATGCCTTTGCCCCAGTCTCTCTGACAGGAAGAACTGGCGGAAGCCATTTTGGATTTCTTTTTACTCTCCTTCAGCTTCTCGCCTGCTAGCACCACCTCCGTGGCATCAGTTCTACAGTCTGGGCAGTACCAGTCGTCTTGGGGGAGGGCAGAAATAGGGGGATCAAGACAGTACATGTGGAACGCCATGTCACACTCATCACACAGCATCTGCTTGCCAGGATCCTGTTTGCCCCCACAAATGTGGCAGGCGCACATGCGGCATTTCGTTTTGGGGTTGTCCCTGCAATGTTTGCATTCTGGACCATTTTGTCTTTTGGGGGGCCTTTCGCTGGAAGACTGTGCCGAGCTCCCGGGTTCCTCTATCTGGAAGATCTCATCCACGAATTTGATCTTGCAGTTATCCAGGGAGTCCCCCACCTCCCCCAGCAGCACTTTAGCATAGACCTCCTTCACAGTCCTGGTTTCTCGCTTCTTCAGGATCTCAGCATCATACCAGTAGCCCTTCTCCTTGGGCTCATCAGGGTTATAATTCACCATGACCACCTGCCCCACTTCCAGCTGCTGCCACTTCAGAGTGGTGCGGGCACGGGGCCGCACGTCCTTCTCCCGCAGCTGGACCACCCCGTTGTCAGGATAGTCCTCATACTGGATGTGGTAGATGAAGTCCCCCGGGCTCTCCCCTTGGGTGACGGTCACCACCTCCGCCTCAAACCAGGCGCCCATGTGCAGGTCCCGGGCGTCCACCAGCTGCTTGCTCTGGTACAAGCCGAGGTCGGTGCGCTCAGAGGGGACAGTCTCTTCCTCAGGCGGCGTCCGCTCAGAGGGCTCCGTTTCGGACATGGCCTCTTCCTTGTCGTCCTCCTCCTCCGGCGCCGGGGCGCACACCGGGATCTGCCGCACCATCAGCTGGACGAGGTCATTGAGATTGACGCTGTAATCAAAGAGCGTGTGGCCGTCCTCCATCTGCTTCCCCCGGTAGAAGAGCCGCTGCCGCTCCATCTCCACACCGAACGCGTCCTGGATGCGCTGCCGCAGCTCCTCCACCTTGGTCAGCTTGGACAGGGAGTCAATGCGGTGGGTCTCCCGGCCGTCCATGGTGCGCACCTGGATCCACATGGCGGCGGCTGGTCGGTGGGGATCTCGCTGTGACAGTAAGTCTGAGGCTACGGTGTCCCGACTGTACGGGCGCTGGAGTCTGAGGTGACGGTGGTCCGACTGTGAGGACGCGGGAGCCTGTTGCGGTAATGCTGTCCCGGATGCTCGGGCGCGGGAGTGTCACACTGACTCTGACTGTGCTGCTGATGCTGATCTCCCGCTCTCCTGTATTTGCGCGGTTTGTAGTTTGGCGCGAAAGTCCTACGGAGCCGCCCAGCAGTGACTGGCTGAGGTGGGCGGATACACTGGGCAGCAGTGACTGGCTGAGGTGGGCGGATACACTGGGTTGGAGGCAGGCAATCGCCCTCCCTCCCTTGATAACACAGTCGCCCATCCTGTCAGATTATTATACAGTCAGTGACTGATTCATCGATACAATCTATGTGTGTATGGGTCATTGTGTCGACATAGCTTAGGTTGACACATTAACTAGGTTGATAGTCAAGAAGCTGACGTGTTTTTCACTTTTTTTGTCCCGAATGTCGACATAGTCAACATTCACACTGTCAAAGTGTACCTCAGCACTCGCCATGCTATGCTTGGCACGCTATTCTATTCTCCCTCCACACCCTAGTGGATGGTAGGGCATAAAATACCACCTGTCGGCACATGTCGACTCAATAAAAAGGCGGAAAACACATGTCGACCTTTTGACTGTCGACCTAGCCATTGTTGACCTAATGCTTGTGTCGACCTTAAGCCCCGTACGCACAGAGTGATTCTAGTAGGATTCACCGGATATATGGTTGCTGAGCACTGCACTGGTCGCTGGTCACAGGAGCATGCTCCTGCAGCCAGCAACTTCCCCCGGCAGAGTGCGTCGTTTTCATCAGTGACCATCTCTGTTCGCAGATGAAAGCGGGACACTGGGCTATCGCTGAGCGATAATAGCTCAGCGATAATCGCTCAGTGTTCATATCACCCCGTGTTTAGCCATGTTGACCTATTTAATGTGTCGACCTAAGTCATATCAACCTAATGACTGTATACCAGTCTCAGAAGGTTGCGTGTTCACAAACATTGGGTTCTCAATGCTGAATTTCCCCAATGTTTCTACTCATCTTCACAACAAGAATATCATATCACGAAGGGGCTGATTCAGTTTGATCGCTATTGTGAGAATTTGCCGTGGATTGCAAGGAGAAAGCTGCCCCCCAGACAGAAACGCTGCATGCTAAATTGCAGCAAAATTGCAAATGGATCGCAGATCGCAATCCACTCGCACATCCATATGCAATTCCCAAAACATCGAGCAGCTTTTGCCGGGATGGACGTGGTCATTGCTGATGCCACAGACCCTCCTCAGAAATGCCTGGGCACTAGTGTGTTTTTACTGCCACTCCCAGGAAATGTCTGTATATCATCCCCATATGCCAGCTTCCTGTCAGTCAAACCACAAGGGGATTGCATTTATGATCGATACGCATTTTCTTTTGCCAATTGCTGGTATGTACGCCCAGTCGTTCGATAATTGCTCGATTTGCAAATTCCCCGACTAGTGTTAAATTCAAATGATGGCTGGCCATCCGACATCCAATCTTTTAATGCGATAGTGACTGACCATCATCACATCAAACATACCTCCCAACTTTTGGCTTGAAGAAATAGGGACACTCGCGCGGCGAAGCCGTGCGAGCGCCCAAAAAGGGGGCGGGGCGTACGCAAATGAGGGCGTGGCTTATGCTAATTAGCCGCGACCTCATTTTCATACAAGAATAGACGCTGTGCGCATGCGCACAGCGTCTATTCTACTAGATTGGGGGGTCTCCCAACTGCCACCCCCCGCAGCGGGACAATGCCTGCCGCGGGTGGGACAGGGGGACAGGACCCGAAAATCGGGACTGTCCCTCTAAAATCGTGACAGTTGGGAGGTATGCATCAAAGGAATTAAATTGAAAAAATATTCATACAATTTGCGCATGCACAAAAAAAGCCCTTTTTTGCGCATGAGTAAACATCTTCAGCATGGCTGGCTGGGGGGCACAGAAGCACTGCTGCGTGGCCAGGCCCATCGGAACACCATAGAATGTTTACCATTCGATGGCAGCAAACATCGGAATGCCACCCTCAAATGGTAAAATTTCTTCCATCGCCAAAATTTAGATGGTTGTCAAATCCCTAATGTGTCTGAGTTGCACTCCATGTGTTCTCGCGATGGTTTTGCGATGACGATTATTGACAGTGAGTGTATGAGCTAATGGGGTGGTGGCAAATCAAGCGCAAGGGTGTCAGAACTGATTTGGGGTGTGTCTCAGCCTGCAACGGCGTCGCCATATGCAATTGTAATGGCACCAGAATAGGGTTGCCATCTCATCCTTGTAATAAAGCTGGGTATACAGAAGGACGATGTTGGCATGCTATTTAGTTTCCGGGAGAATCGGAATGATAAATCAGCTGGATCGTCTAGTACGTACCTCTGATTTGCTGGTGTCCGTGGTGGTTAGGGATGTCGACCATGCTGTACAATCAACCAGGTGATAGGCATAACGTATGTCAATTAAGGATAGAACAGTGATGATCCTGAAATGTATTAACATTTCTCTGATTTGTACCCAGAATCCAATATGTCAGCCCATCAGCTGGGTACACATAATCCAGTGTGTACCCTGTTTATTCTGGTTTTAATCTGCCACAGAACAGGAGTAATTCACGTGTAAAGGGGCATACACACGTAGAGATCTGTGCTAAGCAATTTTGCTAAGCAATTTTGCTAAGCAATATAGCTGGTGTCAAGATCTCCCATGCAGAGCACATACACACGCAGTGATTTGTGCTAAACAATTTTGCTAAGCAATTTTTCTTAGCAATTTTGCTTAAGCAAAAAAAGGCAGGGTAGTTGTTCAGAATGAGAGATTGCGATCAATATCTCTCATTCTGTACACACAGAGAGATTTGCAGTCATGTGCTAAGCAATCTAACTAGATTGGGACTGCATGCACTGACTTAGTTAGCAAGAGATATTTAATCTCTCGGAGCATACACACGGAGAGATCTGTGCTTACTTTCTAAGCAATCTAGTTAGATTGCTTAGAAAATAGCACAAATTTGCTCCGTGTGTACACCCCTTAACACTAGTGTTTTAGTGTGTGCGTTTGTTAAGGCAGACTCGATGGGCGAAGTGGTTCTTAACTGTCATCACAGTCTATGTATCTATTTCTCTATGATAAAATGTAAAGACAGCCATTAAGAGGTTAATAATCTATGGCAGTGTTTTTTAACCACTATGTGCATTGAGCAGTTCTCAAGTGTGCCCCCAGATCTAGAGATGCCCAAACCAGTTTACTGCCACCACCAGTTGTTCTTTTCATGTAAAGGGCCAATGTATTTTATTTTTGTTACCTGTGGGGAACAGTGTGATTGTTTTTTTTTATATGGGAGCCATTAGGTTGTTTTTTTTTTTTTTTTTCTGTGGGGGCCAGTGTGTTTTGCCCTGTGGGGATCTCATGTTGTGCCTTGGCAATATTAAAATCTTATTTAGTGTGCTGCAAGGTAAAAAGGTTGAAAATCACTGATCTATGGTTTGACATGTGGTCGTTTGCCATTCCAAATAAAAGGGAATACGTATCTAAAAGAGCCGGAGGACTCTACAGTGATTCCTTTTCACAGTCTGGTGGCTCTTTTCATTGGAAAAAGTTTGCGAAAAGCATTAGAAAGTGGCATATTTTTCTGGGCCAGGGGCATACTCAGAATGGAAAACTGCCCATGGCATAAGGCTGATGCAATTTTCAATGGCAGCATTGCTAAAAGTATTCAAATACGTGCCATACCTATGTACACAAGACGGCCCTTATTCTGGTCCATTTGCAGCAGGGCTGCGTTCACACGGGTACCAATGTTTTTGTACTGTGCATGCGCATTTCTGCGTGCAGGGTGCATGCACCCACAGCGAGCAGGGGGGCAGAGAGGGGCATGGGTTGGCTCATTAGCATATGGGAATGGCCAGCGTTTCATAGGCGTTCTCATGCTAATGAGGCCATGATGCGGGCGTGGGCAGCTGCCCGCCTATTTCCTTCCCAGCGTGCACGTATATGTAAGTGACTTGAGAGTCACTTTTATATGCGTGCACCTTCCACATCTTTCGATGAGTCAGCGTCCATCGAAAGATGTGGGAGGTTCCCCCCTGCCCTGCGAATGGATGTTACTGTGCAAGCCCCTGAGAGTCCTGGGTCCCGTCCCCCCACCCGGGGCCTTCATGCTGGGGCAGTTGGGAGACCCACCCCAGCATGAAGGAATAGACGCTGTGCGCATGCACACAGCATTTACTCAGCAACGCAGAGGGCGAAAAGGGGGCGTGGTCCGACCGGGGGGGGGGGGGTAATTTGCATGCCCCGCCCTCGTTTACATATACCATGCCCCCTTTTCACTGCTCGCTTCGGGCGGTGAAGAAGTTGGGAGGTATGGGATTACAATAACCGCTTCTAACTGTTATGTGCTTCACCTGTCGGAGGAAAGTGGTGACCAGCTAAATGTATCTAGCAGTGGGTAAGCAGACTCTTTTATGTCACTTCACTGCTCAACCGTTACTTGATAGTGCTTCCCTGCCACTACTGTAGGAGTATGCTACAACTTTATTACTACGCAGATTCTCATATTTTACGGTCTAGTCTAAATAACATTATTTACATTTACCTTAACTTCTCCATAAATAACAATATTTTACGCTTGATCTGCCTCTGGCCACACCAATTAGTAACTACACCTCTTTGGATTAATATTTTTATAGAATTATTTTGATGTGCTCTGCCCCTAGGGTCAGGTTCTTTGTGTTGTTCCTAGTGAGGATTATACATATTCTACTCACCGGATTCCTCTCCTCCTACTCCGGTCTTGATTCCTTCAATCTGGTTTCCGTCACCTCCGCTCCATAGAATCGACCCTTACCAAGGTCACCAATAACATTTTCACAATGGACACTTTTGAACTGTCTGCAGTCTTTGATTTTGCCAAAGCCTGTCACTATCCAGCGAAGGTCCAAAGCCTGTCACTATCCCGCGAAGGTCCAAAGCCTGTCACTATCCCACGAAGGTCATCTCCTCTTCCCCATTTTCGCCTCCTTTCTTTGAAACCTCATCAGCTCCATTGGTCTCCCAATTGCAGCTCGAGGCTGATGATACTCAAATGAACTGCTTTGCCCCTTACCTCTCTCCCTACACTCTTACTTGGGGGGGGGGGGGGGTGTGGATGTGGGGATCCGCACGGCGGAGGGGCAGATTTATAGTGTACAGTGAAGCGCCCTTCCCAATTTTAGTCTGAAATACAGAACTAGAGTAAACTTGAAAAATAAACACATTTATTAAGTTTTAATTATACACATTTCATGGTTTCTGATGCTTCATTTGCAGGATAGATTATGGTAGCAGGTATTAGGCTAGTGTTACTCTCTTGCCACTTTTGGAGGTCTGTCCAGTTGATTTCTTTGGATTCTGGAACTTTTCGTAGCTAGAAATAAAAGTGAGAGGAGTATTGTTAAATACGTATAACCAGTTTTATCCACTTTACATATTTATAGTGCAAGTACTGTATTTGTTTAAAAGTAATCTATTTTTCAGAGTCAAAAATGTTTTGTATGCAACTTAGGGGGTGATTTGTTGCAGGCCCATAAATACGTTGGGCGTTCCCCTGTCGTGTGGACGCATGTGAGGGGATGTGTAAGTGTACACATTCCCTCGCATGCAAATGCAGGGATTAGCACGGTGGGGGGGGTTTCGGAGTTCAGCTGGGCGCCATTTACCGCCCAGGCCCTTAGTACTTACAGATGATTGAAAAAGTTCCAGTCTCCTGCACTGATAGAGGGCCGTGTGCTGGCCAGTGCGGCCATAAGGTGATGCTGGCTAATACACATTGTCTTCTTACATTCTATATCACTGCGAGAAGTTTCTTCCTGGATGAAGAAATGGAAACAGAACCAGTGTGAAGCATTTACCTACATATTTTTCTGCACAGACTGTTCACCTCCTGACTGGGGGGAAAACGAAATAGAGAAACAAAACTCATTTTACATTTAACTAAACAAAAATAATTTTACTTTTTTTTATAGCTTATTTTAAAATCGAAACAGGTTTCTGTGTCTATGGAAGGGGCTCAGAATGTTTGGGATTATGTTATTCTCTGTAACAACGTTCCTCGTGGCTCTTTCGAATGTGGCTATTTATTTATCTCTTATATATTTGGCTACATCTGTCACTCAAAGTGTGTGAGTGTGTGTATAACGCTGGGTGGAGCCTCTGACTCACATGACTGACTCACATGACAGAGAACCAGCCCAGTGAGCCCACAGACAGTGCCAGACACCCTCTGCCTTCCCATGCTGCCCAGCACTGCTACCCCCTAGCCACCAGGTGAGCCCCCCCCTGCGGCAAAAACACCCCCCCGCGCCCCCCCCCCTCCCGCGATTCGCGGCAAACACCCCCCGACTCCCGTGATTCGCGGTAAAACCCCCCCCGTTACCCCCCCTTCCGCGATTCGCGGCAAACACCCCCCCGTGACCCCTTCTCCCGCTATTCGCGGCAAAAACACCCCCGCGAACCCCTTCCCTCGATTCGCGACAAAACCCCCCTCCCCGCGCCCCTCTCCCGCGATTCGTGGCAAAAACACACCCACCCGACCCCCCTCCCGCGATTCGCAGCAAAAAAAACACCCCTGCGACCCCCCTCCCGCGATTCGCAGCAGCCCCAGGATTAAATGGCACATGCAAAACACTGACATGGCTATGGTCGACAATGAAAAAGGTTGAAATGAGTCTTTGAAGATTTATTTTTCCATTTTTTTTATGTTTTCATATTCATTGTCATGTGTCGACATGGACACCAATGAAGTGCCACACTTATGTCAACATTTACATGTGTTGACCTTTATGTGTTGATTTTTTCTTGTGGCGATTCGTGTCACCTCCCCGCAACCCCCCTCCCGCGATTCGCAGCACCCCCCGGCACCCCCCCTCCCACAATTTGCGGCAACCCCCCACCGGAACCCCCGTGAACCCTGCCCTCCCACGATTCGCAGCACCCCCCCCCCCGACCCCCCCTCCCGCAATTCGCGCCACCCCCCCCCCCCCCCGCGATTCACGGCAGCCCCAGGATTAAATGGCACATGCAAAACACTGACATGGCTATGGTCGACAATGAAAAAGGTTGAAATGAGTTTTTGAAGATTTATTTTTCATTTTTTGAATGTTTTCATATTCATTATCATGTGTCGACATGGACACCAATGAAGTGCCACACTTATGTCAACATTTACATGTGTTGACCTTTCTGTGTTGATTTTTTCTTGTGGCGATTCGCGTCACACCCCCCCCTCCGCAACCCCCACTCCCGCGATTCACGGGACACACTCCCCCCCCGCGACCCCCCCTCCCGCGATTCTTGGCACCCCACCCCGTGACCCCCCCCGCGTGATTCGCGGCACACCCCCGCAACCCCCCTCCCACGATTTGCCGCAACCCGCAACCCCCCCTCCCGCGATTCTCTGCAACCCCTCTCCTCCCGCGATTCGCAGCAACCACCCCCCCACCCCCCCTCCAGCAATTCGCATCACCCCCCGCGACCCCCCCTACCGCGATTCGCGGACACCCAAGTTGCAATACAGAGCATCTTTCATACAATTCTAACCATATTTCTCATATACAAACGTTCACAAATTAAGGGGGCGCAGCCCCTTACGACGGTGTGAAGAGCGCCCGTAGGGCGCGATGAATCACCTAGTCTTTAAATATGGCCTGATTCTAGAGCTGGCAATAAAGTCAGTCTGAGTAAGTAGCTGTGTACCTAGACATGCCGTGCTGCAATGCAGTGTTGGGGCAGCACGGACAGTGTAATGGTTAGAATTACTGCCTCACAGCACTGATTCCAACCATGGCCCAAACTGTGTGAAGTTTGTATATTCTCCCTGTGCTTGCTTGGGTTTCCTCATTCCAAAAATATACTCTAGAATGTCTGTGTGTGCATGTGGTAGGGAATATAGATTGTAAACTCCACTGGGGTAAATATTCTCTGTAAAGCGCTGCGGAATATGTGTGCGCTATATAAGAAACTAGTAATAAATAAATAATAAACTGTGAAAATATAAATATATATATATAAATATAAATTGCAGGCTGGGTACATACTGGCTGCTATTGCATGGAGCGTACAAATCCTGGACAGATTTAGTTTTGCACTTCAAGTTAGCATGACTGAAATTAAGATTTTTTTTGTCACCGGGGTCAAACCAGTAATTTATTAAAATCCCCACCCCCACTCTTCCCGTATCACCGCAGCAGCCTGTGTCTCTCCCTCTACAAATCCAGCTATTAGAATAGTCCACCATATAGAAAACATCTCCAAAAAACACAAATAGAACAGGGGGGTATTCAATCCGGGATTGTCCCGACGGTCGGAATCCTGGACAGTTTTCTTTTTTTTCCAACTGTAACTTGACAGCTGGAATTCAATGTTCCGACTGTCGAGTGTTGGGAAGTCTGGATTGTCGAAAACGGCTGCAGATTGTCAAAAAAAACAGACGTGAATTCGACAATACGCGTCCGTTTCCGACAAAACAGATCCGACTTTTGAAAAAGCCGGATCTGACACCCTTCAATGCTGTCTTTAACTGCAGCATTGAATAGGTGATGCCATTATTTCCTCTGTTGGGAAATATCGCCACAAATTGAATACCCCCGTAAATATATCATCATATCTTTAATGATAAGTCATGAGTAAGGCCTCGAGTAAGGCTACAAAACTGCAATGAAAATGTAGTAAACACACTACTTTCTCTGGTGCTATCCCTTGGGAATCTGTGATATGCAGACAGACAACACCAGTCTTACGAAAGGAAGAAACCGACAAACACCAAGAAGACGGTTTACAGATGTTACTATCATTCTAAATATAAAGACACGTGCTTGTTAAGCCCCATGTACCATCATTTTAAGTTTGTAAAGTTAGATATTTTTTTTTGCATGTGTCATGAAACATTTTTAGCAGTTTTTGTATTTTTAGGATTACAGATAAATGGCTGCATGGACTACAGAGTAGTATAAGTTAAGTCTTTGGGGGATATTCTATCCTCCCGCAGCCATTCCCGACAGGGGAGATGCCTGCGGGGCCCTATTCAACGCCGTCTTCCCCGACAGCATTGAACCGGGGATCTCTTCAGAACGAGCCCAACTTCACAAGCAGTCGGGCTCGTTCTGCCGAGAATGCCGGGAATTGACAAGCTCCCGGCCGCTTCTCGCGGCCACGCCCCCTTCTCAAACCACGGCAGGCGGGACATTGAATCCCGCCTGCAAATTCTCGGTCGAGCAGACCGAGAACGGGACAGGGTCATGGCTGTCAGGCCAGCCTGACAGTCGGGGCCCAACATTGAATACCCCCCCTTTATAATCAAAAATGCTCAGGATCATAAATATTTTGGATTTTTCCATATTTTGGAAGATTTGAATGTTGAAATGAGACTGGATTCCGGAGATGGGACCCGAATCCAGACAGAGGATGCATTTATGTTTCATATACAACTTATACACACAGCCTGAAGTATACATTATTTTTTTCAATTGTACATGAAACAAGTTTTCGGATATGGGAGGCTCGATCCGAAATGAAATTTAGGATTTACTTGACAATGTACACTTCATTACTGTGTGGTACTGCTGTACAAATACATACTGGCTCTGTGGGAAACTCCGGACTAATGTATGGTGCATGAGAACACGTTAAGAGAGCAAGAAAGAATTCCTGTACATATTGCTGTTGTAGGATTACGTTAATAATCCCTTGTACTGTGAGATGTACCTCAATGTAAAGGAATGCGCTTACAAAGGGTTGGTTATGATTAGTAGACCAGTTGCATATAATATTAGTACAAAAACGGTACTTGTGTAGTTTCACGGCAGCAGCCTAAGCTACGTTGTCTGCATAGCCCAACGGCTGCCTAGCGTAGTAAGTGTAGTGTCTCCGCGGCAGCCCTGCTTCACCACGCTTTGGGATGGCGTGGATAGTGGGGGTGTTTCAGGAACACATTCACACCTGTCATGTGAGGCAGGTTAAAATGGTCAATGGTTCCCACACAATGTAATAAGCGCTGACTGACTACGCTAACTGCGTAACGCTGACTGACTATGCTAGCTATGTAAGCTCCGGCTAGCCACCAACGGACGGGAACAGATACTGACAGGGACGCCTGACTGACTACGCTAACTACTTAAGCGGACGTGGGAACACACTCTATTGACTAAGCTAACTACTTAAGCGAGCTGCGGGAACACTACTCTGATTCTGACTACACTGGTCGCGGGAAGACTACGCTGATTCTGACAGGGACGCTGCGCTAACTACGTAACTGCCGCCGTGAAACTACACAAGTACCCAAAAAAATATAAGGCTCATTGCCGTCCATGCATTCTGTTCCTGTATGGGAAAATAAACTCTACTTGCACTACTGAGAACTGAGAAGCACATTGGGCTGAACCAATGCATAGCCTGAGGCTACATCCACCAGCCTGTATATTATGATGGGTAAGCAATTCTCTGTTTGTTTCTTTATGCGCATTGTAACGTTATGTTATATGAATGGAGGGAGTTAAAAAGATGCGTTATTAGAGTATAAAAAAAAATGCAAATGTAAAAGGGCGTCGGTATTTAAATCCCTAAACCAGGCCTAATAATTTGAATATCAATATTCAATAAGTTGAACAATACAGTAAACCCCACCACATAAGATCTCTTTTCCAAGTACCATATTGACAATTTTGGACACTTTTCCTCCCCCCACATTGGCTCCCATGATTCTGCAGGCTCAAATCAAAGGCTGCTGGCACGGCTGGGGGAAGTGCTCTTATGTGTGTTTTCCAGATTGGAACATACCCTCTGTACAATATGTTCTGTATTAGGAGGGTTGTGTGCAGGATAGTACGGTGCGTGTGTGATCCACAATACGAGAAGGATCAGAGGTGTAGAAAAGAGAAGCATTTGGAAAGTTGTTATACCACATTCACGGAGTTGGTAACAGTGATCTCAGCGTTTAGACTCTGACAGAACTCCTGTTGGTCTTCTGTTGAGGATGTAATGAACACTAGAGGTTGGCAAGGCACTAATTCTCCTACAGACATGCCAGTGAAATCATGTGTAATGGAATTGCTTCCAGATAAGCTGTGGCAGGTCTGTAAAGACAATTGAAGGAGACATGTTACTCTGAGAATAAAGGTATGTGTACAATGTGAGGCCTCAATGTAATGTAGACGACTGGTGAGCGCAGCAAGCCATGCGTGAGGACTTGGTACACCGAGACGGTGTCCATGTCGACAAAATCTGGAAAACTCATGTTGACCTTTTGGCTGTCGACCTTCCCATTGTCCGTGTCGACCTTAAGGTGCCCATACACTATACGATTTGGACCAGAATTAACCCGATTCTGATGGATTTGGCTGTGAAATCATCCCAAATCGCATGTGTATGACATCCGATCCGATGAACGGTCCCATGCGCATCGGATCGGAGCCGGACGGCTCATCATGGGTGCTTTTAGGCATCCACGATGTATTGCACATGATGGGGGGGACTGCAATAGCCGGGTGGAGGGGGGGCACACGCAGAGAGGCGGCGGGGAGATCCGGGAGCTGGGCTGCAAGAGAGGCAATAGGGGGAGCAGGGCGGGGGGGGACAAAAATAGGCGCGGGGGGGGGGGGGGGGGGAATGCAAATAGACAGCAGGGAAAGTTGGGCGAATAAAAAACAAAACCCAGACAAATGAATAGCCAGCCGCTGATTGAGAGAGCTTTCAGCCAATCAGTGGCTTCCCATTCATTTGTATGGGTATTTTTTTTTTAATTCTCCCAGCTACCCCCCAGCCTATCTGTGTCCCTCCGCCTTGCTCCCCCCCACCGTCTATTTGTGTCCCCCCCGCCCGGCTCCTGGCTCCCACCGCTGCCTCCGTCTGCAACTTCCCGGGATTTTACATGTGATAAATCGCATACGATTTATCACATGTAAAAAATGGCACATCAACTGCCAAATCGTATCTGACCTGTCCCGTGGAGTTGCTTGGGAAGAAGGTCCGACAAGTCGACCTAATGTAGGGGGCCCTTTAGCCATGTCGACCTATTTCAGGTGCCAACCTTAGCTCTGTCGACCTTCAGTGGTCAACCTAATGTATATCAACCTTCATTGAGTTGACACAACGAACCATACCCGTTCCAACTTGTCAGCTGGTCCTTGTTTCATGTGCCGTTTATATACTTTATATAATGTATACTTTATTTCTTTAACAATATGCACAATACTGAAAACCGCTGTATGTTCAGCAGGCTTATGGCCATTTATAAATAACAAATAGTCACAGTTGGTAACAGTTGCTCTCAAGGAAGTTATCACTTGCTCTCTCTATGGGTCAGATGTATCAAGCTTCAACCAGCCTATCAGCTCCTACCTGTCATTTTTCAAACCCAAACAGGTAGGAGCTGGATGGCTGGTTGTTATCACTCTCCAATTTATCACTTTTTAAAGCTTACTTGGTGCCTGAACTGAAAATACACATATCCGGCCCTAAGCTGACGACATAAACTCGGCTTGGCATGCTTGTGTTTTTGTCATCACACCTTTCTTTTTTCGGCCACACTTGCGTTTTTCTAAACACTATCACTCAATGTCCGGTTACCACCCCCCCCCCCCCCCCACCTACACATTGCAGCCCGTACACAAGCGCAGCTCATCGATCATCGGCCACTGTGCACTATCGCAGCCCTGCAATCAGATCTGAATTGTCCCTTTGTCACTGCACGTAACTCCCTCAGTCAACATTCTTGGAAGTCACATTCTACACATTCAGGGGTATATTTTGTAAAAGTACAGATTTATAGAAGTGGAGGTAATGTCTAGAATCTGATTTGGTTGCTATGGGCCACCACTAAGAATTACAGCATACTAACTGAATGATTCACCAGTTGTATATGTTTTCGTTTTTTTTAATTAGATTTTGGTGACAAATAGATTTCTTTTTGCCTTGTATAAAACAGTAATTTTTGCTATCCAATTTTTTCGGTCGGATTCGGCTGCGTCTTTAGTAGCCGACATATGGGGTATTCAATATGTGCCAATATTCCTGATTGGTTTTGTCGGAAACGGCCGTGGATTTTCTAATTCACTGCCTTTTTTTTGACAATCCGTGTCAGTTTCAGCCGATCCGCCCAGTTTCTGACTCTCGACAGTTAGAGCATTGAATTCCAGCTGTCAAGTTACAGTCAAACTGAGCAAAAACACCCGGGGATTCCGACTGTTGGGATATTCCGACAGTCGAAATCCCATATTGAATGACCCCATTGATGACTGCATACCCTGACTAACAGCGAAAATATTTTATTGATTATAAAATCTAAACATTTTTAGTGGATGAATATACTTACCTTCCAACATTACCACTGACCAATGCGGACGCCTTAGTATGAAAGATATAACAACTCTCCCCATGGCTTGTTTATTGGGAAGAATACAGCCAGGGCCTCTGCCCCCATATAATAAATAGACTATAATGTGGAAAATACCTGATCTGAGCTGCCGTTTCCCAGCTCGGATTCATTGGAGCTACCAAAATACAGTCGCCATATGTTGGACTTGGAATCTTCTGGAGGAATCTTGATCATATCCAGAGATGTGAGAGACTGGTCTAGAGCACTGTCCGGCTCTCCACCTGACTCGTCCGATGCACTGCTGTGGTTCAGGAATATCATGGATGATAGGCTAGCATCACTGTCTTGTCCAGACCCATTATCCTGAAAAGATCAATAGTCAACTATAGACGTATCTTTCACATTCTTATATCTCCAATTCCCCACCTCTTTTATATAAAGGTCAGAGTACATTTCCTAGTCTCGCGGTTATATGTGCTAAAACCAATAAAATAACTACCAGAACTGCGGTGGCACAGTATTGAATAGCTGCGGAACCCGTAAAATCATGTGCTACACATAAAATTCAGCCCCCTCCAATTCTATAACACAGATCCATTGTACATTTGTTTTCTTTAGGCCATACAGCATATAGATGTTCCAACCAGTTAAGTATTGCAACCGGTTCAATCTGCAATGAGCTAGTTTAAAGAATGACAAAAAAAAAGAGCAAATGGATGGCTGTACTTGTGGCGGGCTTGGCGCGAGTCTAGAGTGAATAGCCTCCAGCTGAGCATTGTATAGCAGGGCTTTCAGATCCGCTCCTGTGAAGTTCTCCGTCAAACTGGCAATATTTTGGAAGTCCACATCATCGTCTAACGACATGGAATGGCTGAGACCTTTAAGGATTTCATATCGGGACACCTGTAGTAAAATAAAAGCACAAAACTACCAGAATAATAAAACAGGGATTTAATCCATTCTGGTATATTTATAGGTAAACACGAATGTGCATCCTAAACCCCCCCATACAGTAGTCTGATCTGAGCAGATTTGTAGACGCCCATGTTTTGTAGACGCTCAAACTTCTAAGAGTTTTCCTGTAATCTCCGGACATTGTACAACCAGAGCATAGACTACTTGTGCGTCTTATTCAGATAATGATGCGAATAAGGCGCAAAACAAAGACACTCGATGTTAGCAGAACTGCACAGGACCTGATGGTGGCTCACTCACGCCAGGCATCTTGTGGTGATGGCGTATTGAGTCTAGATGTATAAGGACACATTTGCATAGGAGAAAGCTGTGAACTCTGGAACATATTGCGGGAACAACAAGGCTATGGGCCCAATTCAGACCAGATCGCACGGCTGCAAATTCGATACACAGCGCATGCATACGGCCCCTGGTACGCAAGTGCGAGGCCATCCTGTGACGAAGTCCTGCAACTTTGCAATGCTGACTGTATTTCTAAGGATTTGAAATTGGATATTATCCACAACACCCCTGTCTGTCTAACCCTCCCTTTTTAGAATGTAAGCTCTCACGAGCAGGGCCCTCTCTCCTCATGTGCCTTTCTTAGAATATATATAAACCTCTGCCACCCTGATGTAGTGTTCCCTCTAGAAATGAGGGCGGGCAGGGCGCCGCAGCGCAAGGGGGGCAGACCGGGCCCGCCGACGTCACAATTGTGGGCGGTCCCGGGCAGCGACGTCACGAAAAAGGGCGTGCCCGGGCCGCGACGTCGCGAAAAGGGGCGGGCCCGGCGCGTCACTAAAGGAGGCAGGGCCGGCACCGCCGAAGTTACCGTGCTGTCGGGGAAGCGCTGGGAATCGCCGTCTAAGGCGGTGCTGCGCTTCCCCGTGCACACAGCCAGG
Source organism: Crinia signifera (assembly GCF_055691185.1). Taxonomy (NCBI): domain Eukaryota; kingdom Metazoa; phylum Chordata; class Amphibia; order Anura; family Myobatrachidae; genus Crinia; species Crinia signifera. Next base: position 306,371,629 of record NC_139221.1, on the reverse strand, counting down.
GCAGGCACCACGCTGTTTTAGCGGGGCGCTGCTAGCAGGGCAGGGCGCATTTTGCCCTGTAAAAATCGGGCAGGGCGCAGCGCCCCGCTAAAACAGCCTAGCGGGAACACTACTGATGCTTGCTTCAGTGTCCTGTCCACTGATGCAACTATCCATATTAACCATGTCCTAAACTGTCTTGTGCTGTAATTCGTTATGTGTTTTTGCTAATAACTACGCTCTGTAAAGCGCTGCGGAATATGTATGCGCTATATAAGAAACTGTTAATAAATAAATAAAACTCTTATACAATGTCAAATTTGGCTAATTCATTTTTTTAGATTGTGTACAATAAACATTTGAAGATATTGATACCTGGTCTGGCGGTGGGCAGTACAGACTCTCATCCAAGCGTCCAGGCCTGAGCAGGGCCGGATCGATCAAATCTGGGCGGCTGGTGGCTGCCAGAACATAAACTCCTACAAGCAGACAATGGATAAACGTTATGAAGAAACCTGGTATGAGAAGTGCAGCCTGCTCCCTGCTTTGTAATCATGCTCTTACCTTGTAATCCTTCCACCCCATCCAGATGTGTCAGCATCTGGTTGACCACTCTGTCAGTCACACCTGTATTATCATGGCCACGCCGTGGTGCTATGGAGTCGAACTCATCAAAGAACAAGAGGCAGGGTTTAGCAGCCTGGGCTCTGTAATCACAAGACACAGTGAGAGACCGTTACCTGGGCCAGAAGGAGAACATCACTAAGATACGGCAAAATCCTTATTCTCCCAGACGTGAAGATCAACTGCCGTCATGTCCATGACTTTTATGAATACTCTGGGTGCTGTTGAAAGTCCAATAGAAACTAGAAGCGATCCTTCTGTTCCGCAAACTGGAGTAACCATTGATAAACCTCCTATATGGGTATATGTAAGTAGGCATCTTGGATGTTCCAGGAGGCCATGTAATCACCCAACTCCAAGGTCTGCATGACGGAGCAGAGCGATTCCATTCTGAATATGGAAACTCTGAGGTGCGTATGGAGTGTCTTTAGGTTGAACCAGGGATGGAAGAAACAACCCAGATTCTGAATTTGAAACAGGTTGAGTAAAACTCTATTATTCTCTGTGGAGGGGAATTCTCTAAAAAAGTGGGGAATGAAAAAATGAATAAAAAAATGAGGGTAAAAAAACAAAGTTTAAAAGTCAGTTTTTCCAGTGTGTTAGTAATTATAGCAGCAGTTCATGTGCACCAGTGCGGTTTATATAATTACCAGAGATGAAGTTTGATCTATGCATCTCCTATATTCGGTTTGAATAGAATCTGTCCAACACAGATATTTGTTAATCAGGATGTCTTATTATAACATATATTGTCGTTTTGTCGTTAACTAAATATGCACCATAATGTGGACATTAGCTTGACCATTATGTATATAAAATATAGGTATCTGCCAACCATGCGGTTATTAGTACATACTTCCGCCAACCAGTTTCTATGCAAAGGCGGATAGACTTTCTCCGCCACCCCAGACGCCATTTCTGCCAACCACAGCGGTTAAAAAAAAATACACACTTCCGCCAGTCTTAAGGCATGGGCGGACAAATCACTTCCGCTACACCCGGACGTCACATTTGCCATTCACGGTGGTTACACCGGGATGTGTCGCCGCAATAACGGCGTCTTAACGCTATAGATCATAACCTCTTTATCAGCAATGGGGACCCCACATAGATATGGTGATTATCTTTTAATAGAGCGCTCTAGATCTCTTTTTACTCATTTGTTCAATACTACTCATTTACTTCCTGCATCACGTGACCGACCTCGGTCAAATATATCAAGGGCTTTAACAAGGTACAGGTGGGAGACATTCTTCACAGGAAGAGGAGCCGCAGAACACGAGGACATGCACTGACACTAGAGGGAGGAAGATTCAGGGGAAATTTGAGGAAGAATTACTTCACAGAAAGAGTAGTAGATAAGTGGAATAGCCTCCCATCAGAGGTGGTAGAGGCAAATACAGTAGTACAATTTAAACATGCTTGGGATAGGCATATTGATATCCTTACAAAAATATAAGGATCAAATATGGTTTGAGGTAACATGTTTAAAAAAGGGGCAGACTAGATGGGCCAAGTGGTTCTTATCTGCCGTCAAATTCTATGTTTCTATCTGACATACAACTTTATTTATACCTTATCGTTCCAAACTACACATTTATGTGTTTTATCACTGTTTAGTTATTTATTATAGATTTAAACCTTTCCTCCTGTGCATGCATTTGATTATTAAACATTTATATATGTATTTGGTACTTGTTTCCTATCTGGGCGCCCAGGTTTTCTACGTACGGCACCGTAATGAAATCGGATCGCATCGCATCGGATTTGGTACTCGATGATGTACGATGGTATACGATGCAATGCGATCCGATTTCCCATAGGAAACAAAGTGAAATGGCTCAATTTAGCCAAATTATCATAGGAACAATAGTAAATGGGCCAAAAACACCCCAGAACATTGAAATGTCCCCCCAAAAGTAGTTGACGCCACCCCGCCATCAACGTGAACCCGAAGCGTGGCGAGCGCAGCGAGCCCGCGAGGGGCGGCGGTACGCGTCCTCCGACCTTTTCATTCCCTACTATCCACTAGGGCGTGGAGTGAGAATAGAATAGTGTGGCGAGCGCAGCGAGCCACCGAGCCCGAAGCGTGGCGAGCGCAGCGAGCCCCGCGAGGGGACGCGGATACCTTCACAGTTATACACGTCCCCTCGCGGGCTTCCCAGGTGTCCATGGCGACGCGGACACCTGGGAAGCCCGCGAAGGGACGCGTTTACCTGTGAAGGTATCCGCGTGCGCTCGCCACGCTTCGGGCTCGGTGGCTCGCCACACTATTCTATTCTCACTCCACGCCCTAGTGGATAGTAGGGCATGAAAAGGTCGGAGGACGCGTACCGCCGCCCCTCGCGGGCTCGCTGCGCTCGTCACACTTCGGGTTCACGTTGATGGCGGGGTGGCGTCAACTACTTTTGGGGGGACATTCCACTGCTCTGTGGATTTTTTTGGGGTTTCTGGCCCATTTACCATTCTTCCCTATGCTGATTTGGGTAAATTGATCCATTTAACATTGTTTCCTATGGGAAATCGAATCGGCTCGCATCGCATCGTTCAATATCGTGTATGTGTATTTGTGGTATCCGATGCGATGCGATCCGATTTTTATACGGAGAATAGCATGGTGCGCAATTAACTTAGCGGGCGCCCAGATAGGAAACAAGTACCATGTATTTTTGTTTATTTTGATGTATATATGATCATATGGTTTTTTCCCCATCACACCAGGAAATATTTCTCCAATTAATACAGGGTATATATAGAGCTTCCCTGGACATACCAGTCATTATTGCTCCTGATGAAGACGTGTTAACACGTCGAAACGCATCAAGCTTTTACCCACTTTGCTCCAGTTTGCACCTTGTCATACCAGACTTTCCGGACAGGCTTCTTCAAAGACACAGGATTCCACAACCTCAGCCATACACGCAGTGATACAGCCAGGTATATTTATACCATTCAATCTGCAATTTCTGCCTCCTTTACTGAATAAATTTGGATCCGTATGCTGTGTAATCTCCGGGACCTTTTACAATTTCCTCCAAATATAGGAGATGCACATATCAAACTTCATCTCTGATAATTATATAAACCACGCTGGTGCACATAAACTGCTGCTAGAATTACTAACCCAATGGAGCAATTTATGCCAGCAAAAACTGACTTTTAAACATAAATATTTTTTTTTTTTTTTAACCATCATTTTTTTCATTCCCCCAGTTTTTTTTAAAGAATTCTGTAATTATTATTATTGTCATGTTTGTTTTAATATGTAATAAATGTATTTAATTGGTAAATTGTGATCGTTATCATTCAGTCAAACCCTAGCGCTGTATACCTTTTTGCTTCTTCTTTGCATGTTTAATACAGGGAGCTTTACACACTCCCTTATACAGCAGCTTTAACTGTATTTGTGGTACTTAGCTTTTTTATATTTCTAACAATGAAAACTACTTAACATATGTAAAGCCTTTACCTTATAAAGACATCCCGCACTGCCTGCTCACTTGCTCCAATATATTTACTGAGAAGTTCAGGTCCCTAGAGGGATACAAATAACAATATTTAAGTTACATATAAAAGGCTGGATTCAGGCCCTAGAATAGCCGTCTTTACATTCTGTGTGTGTGGGGCCCCAAATATTAATTATGATCTGCTAGGTAATGTAATGTCCCTGCCCACTTTTTCCAAGCAACTTGCGATCAAGTCACACCCACATCCTGTTTCCTACCTCACTTCCTGGCATCAAGTGGCGGACAGCAGGCAAGTATGCCTTATAAAAGTCGGATTTGTGAATCATTCCAACATTACTATGCTGCCCTCTACAACCTAAGACCTGATCAGTCCACTTTTACTGCCCCTGACCCGAAATTGATGGAGAAAAACTACTTGCAAGAGATAGGATTTCCCACAATTTTTGGATGTTGACCTAAGCTTCCTGGAACAGCCATTCTTGATTGAGAAACTAGAGGCAGCTCTTTCGGACACTCCAGTGGGTAACAGCTCAGGTCCAGACTGCTTTCCAGGTTGTTACTATTAAGCATCTAAATCCTCTTAATTGCCTCTGTTTTTGGAGGCCTGTAACTCTGTGTCCTGAGAAGTTGGCTTCTCTACTCAAAAGCTAGATGCCTACATTTCTGTAATACCCAAAGAAGGCAAAGATCCTGCGCAACGCTGTAGTTACAGGCCTATCTCCTTATTAATAGTGATGTGAAACTTAGGCCCTCTTCTTCCTGCTGAGATACATGGGGCCTTATTTTGGTTCATTCTTTCTGACAAAATCCTTCTTAGATGGACAAAACCATGTGCACTGCAGGGGGGGCAGATGTAACATGTGCAGAGAGAATTAGATTTGGGTGAGTAATTTTGTTTCTGTGCAGGGAAAATACTGACTGCTTTATTTTTACACTGCAATATAGATCTCACTTTGAAGTAAAACCCCACCCAAATCTAATTCTCTCTGCACATGTTACATCTGCCCCACCTGCAGTGCACATGGTTTTGCCCATCTAAGAAGGATTTTGTCAGAAAAAATGAACCAAAATAAGGCCCATGGTGACCAGGTGGGCTTTGTCCCTGGCCAGGAAGCTAAGGACAACACATCCAATATTATAGACCTCAATCATGCTGCCCACTCCAGACCCGCCCACGACTTGGAGAAGGCCTTCGACAGATTCTACTTCTTATTTGTTTGTTACCTATAGCACATACTTGTCTACTTTGAAATTTGCCTCTCCGTGAGAAGCCCAGAAAGACAGCCGGATCCCAGATTTTTACATGGCTGTGGTTATTACACTGCAAATGTCATCCTCTGGGTTTTCTGCCACATGGTTTGAAGCGGCTCACCTTAACCCCTTGAGTTATAGGTTTTGCTGGGGCAGGACAAACCTACCAGGGCAGGTTTGTCCTGCCCCAGCAAAACCAGCCACAGTGGGAAGCCCCCCCGCCCTCACCTCTGCTCCGGCGTTAGTACGCCGGAGCTTCCCTGCCGCTGCTAGTGTCCCCGCTGCCTCTGTCACATTGAACAGTGACGTCGGTGGCAGGCTGGGGGATGTTCGCGGCCGCTCGGGAGGACTCGGGTGCCTGAGCGCTCCCAAGTCCCCCCGAGCAGCCCCGAACATCCCCGAGCCTGCCGCCGACGTCACTGCTACTAAAAGTATGGCGGCAGGCGGGGGAGTGGTGTTTGAAGAGCTCTGGCGTGTGATCGCCGGAGCACAGGTGATGGAGGGTTGGGGGGGTGATTGGGGAGGGGGGGCTCTAGAGGTTCTGCGCCAGTGGTGCACACCTGGACACCACTGGCGCGCACCTATTTCATATTTGTGGTATGTCCGGAAATTTCCCGGTACAGCCCACTGCGGCAGTGCAGCTGAGCCCGGAAAATTTATCACTCAAGAGGTTAAAAACTTATTTAGCACTAAACACAGAACTCGACATCCTAAGGGCATGACGACGATACCCCCTCCTCTTCTCCTTTCCCCCGCCCCTATACTGTTCCTGTTGACTCAGTTTACTATAAATAACATTATTATTGTTTTCAGCCATTCCTTATAGAGTTACACAATGGGGCCGCAGCCCCTCACCTTAATGCTGATGAAATTCATCCCGCTTTCGTGAGCAATAACACCGGCCAGCAAAGTCTTCCCAGTGCCCGGAGCCCCATACAGCAGAACTCCGGATTTGTGCCGTATTGGAAGGTTTGCATATAACTCTGGATACTGTAAAACAATGACTCACACAATGACAAACTGCAGCAGTATTATGGCAACACACATTCAATGGGACAGTCTAATGGTCACTTAGGATATCTGCATACAGCACATGCGCCAAAGGCAGATATGTATATATACAAACACATTAAAGGCCACTTATGTACTGCACAAAATATGAATATACTAGTTAAAAGTCCATCCATGACTTTCACTTTGAGCTGTGACAGTTTTCAGACCACAAATTCTCCACCCCACCCCCAGTCTCTATCTGCTCTGACCTCCAATCTCTGCATTCACAGCTCCCTCTCTACATATCCAGCAAGTTTAAAACAAATCAGTGTCCCTGGAAAATTGCTTTTACAATCTGTTTTGAAATTTTTTAGCACACAAAGGAGTAATTTAGTCTGTCTAGTGGCCCCTAGTGGTCACTGGCGGTACTTCATCTCCTGATTTACACTGTGCTGCTGGGGGATCCTGCTCCTTTCTATATATATAACTCTCAGTCTGTGGTATCCAATAGTCTCTATTCACTGCACATAATGGAATATGCATCTCTGTCACACAAATACAATATTTATCTCCTGATAAACTGATGTGCTGCTGGGGGCCCTGCTCCTTCCACTATATATAACTGCAAGTCTATGGCTTCCACCTGCCTCCATTCCTCTCCTCTCATCATGTCACTGCCCCTATCACATACAGCCCTGACACATCTCTCTCAACTCCTGATATGCACTGTGCTGCAGAGCTACCCTGCTCCTTCCACTTTATAACTCTCAGTCTGTGGCTTCCAGTTGTCCCTATTCTCACATTATGTCATAATGCAGTCCTGTCCTCACTAACAACAACTCACTCATCTCCTGATATACTCTGTGCTGCTGGAAGGATCGTGCTCCTTCCACTATATAACTCTCGGTCAGTGACTTCCTGCTGCCTCCCAAGTTCCTTCCTCACATGATGACACTGCCCGATCCTAAGCAGCTCTGCCTTCCATAAGATAATTACATGAAGGAATAGACCAGACACTTGTGCCTAAAATACACCTTGGGTGGTTGTCGGTACTCTGATGAGCATTTTGACAATCCGCTTCAACACTAGAACCATATTTACATGCAGAAGATGAAGGCTGAAAACAAAAAAAGTGCTCCAAGCTATACGGACCCACAATCTTAAAGACAAAATTTAAAATGTCTGCTCTTTCTATATAATGCACAAAAGATATAAAAGTTATATTATACTGTGAAAAATGATCTGGTTAAGACCATGTAATACAGATCTGATCCCTAAGATGATAATTGTGTTTTGGAACAACCGGATAGTAGCTAAAATGGGTTTAGTGTTAATCAGATTGAACACAAAGACTGCACCTTGGCAGGTAATTCAATGGTGTCCTTCAGAACCTGGCGTACACCGTGTAATCCTCCCACCATGTTCCAGCCATGTTCCTTTGGCTTATGTAAATTGGCATTCCTCAGCGAAATGGGCGTGAAGCCTTTACGAGCTTTCTGGAAGTCAGATGTTGACAAAACTAACTCTACAAAAGCAGAATAATTCAGTCAGTAAAAAATAATAGCATGCTATTAACCCCTTCCCGACATTTGACGTACATTTACGTCATGGTCGGGATGTACTTCCCGACACATGACGTAAATGTACGTCATGACTTTAGCGTCTATAGACGCGGTGACAGAGGGACGATGTCTGCTGTCCCTGACAGCAGACATCTTCCCTCATTGCCCAGGGGGGGCACCGATGCCCCCCCCCCCTCAGCGATCGCTGCGATTGGCTGTTCAAACGTGAACAGCCAAAAGCAGCGTTTACGGTGTTATGTGTATAATTTTGACTCTGCTGCCCCCTAGTGTCCAAAAAAATTAAAAGCAGGTTGAAATAATGATGTAATAATAAAGTATACATATGGTCTATGTTAGTTATTAACTATTTTGAGTGGTATGATTATTTGTCTCACAAGCAGAAAATTTAACATTTTGCAAATTGCAAAATGTTCAATTTTTTTACGACATTTTGGTATTTTTCACAAAAAAAAACAGACTGTATCGACCAAAATTTACCACTAACTTAAAGTACAATGTGTCACGAGAAAACAATCTCAAAATCACTGGGATAAGTAAAAGCAAAAAAAAGTTATCCCCACTTAAGTGATACATGTCAGATTTGAAAAAAAGGCCTCTGTCAGGAAGGCAAAAACAGGCTGCGTCGGTAAGGGGTTAATAGGAATAAAGGTAACTTAAATAGAAATAAGTTTTTCTTTAGGAAATTGTGGATTATTCAGAAGAGAGTGCACTCACGGCTATTGTCAAGCAGACAATGGGGTATATTCAATGGTTTTTGTGAGCTGTGACAGCGAGCAGTGCTGACTGATCGCGGTCACAGCTCGCACGGTCAGTATTCATCTGACCCCCTGCACACCCCGCTAGGTTTTTGCAGCGACGGGGAAACGGCGCATGCGGCAGCTAAAACAGCGAGGTTCGCGAATAAATGCAGCTGGCTCCCTGCATTAGCCGCGAGCCTCGCTGTTTGGGGGAATCCTCGCTGTCCTCTGACAGAGGGAATTCCCCCGGAACGTAGAATAGGGTGAGCGCCCGATGCGAGGGTTAAATGGCGAGGGTCGTTTGTTTAACCCCCTTGTCGGCCACATTGAATACAGCCCAATGCAGCATGTGATTCTGAATCAGACCTTCCATTTGTATGTAGCCAGTCCTAACTGATTATTTTGGCTTAGCAATTGTTGGTTCATTAACACTTCTACTAGGGGTAAATTTACTAAGATGCGAGTTCCTTTGAAGATGGGATGTTGCCATTAGCAACCAATCAAATTCTACTTCTTATATGTTTGAGCACCTTCTAGAAGATAAAGGATAGAATATGTTTGGTTGCCAAATTACAATATCCAATCTTTAACAGAACTCCCATCTTAGTACATTTAGCCTCTAGTGTTTCCATATGAACTCCTGTAAAAAGAAGTTGTTTATGGGACTTGTCCAATGAGAGTATCATGGGCAGCGACTGTCTCCTAAGCTGTGGGGATAACTGGAGGTAGATATGTTTATTAAGAACATACAACAGCTGCTTGGAACATACAGATTTATATTATGACAGATCTAAATGAATTTATACTATGTGGAATAAAGGTGGCGGGGCAGATGAACTAAGCCTTAAAAAGATAAACAGGAGGGTGATTACGAGTAATAAATGTCCAGCCAAACAGCTCCTCACTGACAAGTTATAGGCTGTGTATGAAAAATGATAGTTAGGCGCTAACTGGATGGACATTTATCGCTCTTTGGGCCAGATGCACTAGGCTTCAAAAAGTGCTAAAAAAGGGTAGTGATAAACAACAAACCAATCAGCTCCTACCTGTCATGTCACAGACTGTGTTTAAAAAATGCCAGTCAGGAGCTGATTGGTTGGTTGTTTATCACTCTCCATTTTATCACTTAGTGCATCTGGCCCTTTATCACGCTCACATTTATCTCTTTTTAAGGCTTAATACATCTGCCCCACTATTTTATGCAGGTAAAGTAACCAAAGCTAGGAAAAGGGATTACCTTGTTTGCAGTACACCTTCCTGGAGGAAACACTGGATTCTATGGCTCGTTCCACAAGCATAACAAAATCTTTGGCTACAAAACCCTCTGTTTCTTTAGCAAGTTGGTGGAGATCTAAGTCCTTAAACTCTGTGACATCACGAGCAAGTCTGTTTTCTATGATGCAACGTATCATCTCAGATCGTTCTTTCTATAAAATAAACGGTACTTATGTATTATCTGGGCTCCCATGTTAAATGCACCCCATTTTTTCATACCCCTACTATCCAACTACGCATGGAATTGATTTTATATAGTGTGGCGAGCGCAGCGAGCCACCGTGCCCGAAGCGTGGTGAGGGGACGCGGTCTCATAAGAAAAACGGGAGCCCAGATATTACATAAGTACCAAATAAACATATGATAGAAACACGTCACATACACAATCTGAGGATCTCCTTTGCTGGAACTTAGACAATATACTATGTACACAGTGCAGTACAGTTCTCTTCCATCTCTGTGTAGGCATTAACATAAAAATGAAGGTGAACCGTCCGGAACAGAGACATTGAAATGAATTCGGTGGACAGTTACAAGCCTTGGAATCACATTTGTGCATAAAACAAATAAGGCAAGATGCAGCGGTATCTATACTGGATAGAAGTGGACAGACAGATACATCAGACAAACACAATGGAGCATCTTACCCCATACTGTCACAGAAGACTTAACTGTCAATACACAAGTACTGTATGATCATTGTACATGAAGACCACATGTACCTGAGCTGGCGGTTGGATGGGCTGAAGGCACTGGAAAATATGGACTCCCTGAGTAGAAACGAGGACCTTATTGAGGGAGCGCTCAGACTTGCTGGTAGCAATTACCGCAATCTGAGTGTCCATGGTAATAATTTCCTTCATGAGATCTTGGAGAACTAAATAAAATAAAATATGTACTTTGTAAGTAAAATATAAGATACGATCATTCTCTCGGTCAGATAATATGAACACCGTAACAAATTACTAGAATACCTTCACAATCATAAAAACAGTACAATACAGACCCCCAAAGTAACAAAATGGGATGACCCTACTTGTGAGGCCACACCCCTTACCCACAAATACATGCCCCCTTTTTTTAAGAGTACAGACATTAAATAGACTGCATCTGGTGTCAGCACTATTAGTGACGCCCCTGCCTTGATAGGGGGCATTGCAACAAGATAATACATGTGGTTTTATACCCCTATGTCTATGTCACCTGCTAAAAGGATTGTATTGTACTGTTTTTATGATTGTGAAGTTATTCTAGTAATTTGGTGACATAGACATAGGGGTATAAAACCACATGTTTTATCTTGTTGCAATGCCCCCTATCAAGGCAGGGGCGTCACTAATAGTGCTGACACCAGATGCAGTCTATTTAATGTCTGTACTCTTAAAAAAAGGGGGCATGTATTTGTGGGTAAGGGGTGTGGCCTCACAAGTAGGGTCGTCCCATTTCGTTACTTTGGGGGTCTTTTCCGTAGACCAGTGTCTGGGAGCAGCGCCGGCTTCTACACAGTAACAGGTGCCGGGTGCTGCAGGTAATGTTACAGTGAAGCTCCCAGCTCCTGTCACTGAAGAGGAGTCGGCACTTTGGTTTCACCCTTGGCAGGTGAAACCTCAGTGCGGCCCACACCACCACAGTGTTGGAAACTGGTCAAGCCTAAGGATCAGAGCGACTGACGGGAGAAATTGTGATGACTACAAAACTGGGTTACAGCATCTCCAAAGCGGCAGCTCTTGTGGGGGGTTCCCTGTACGCAGTGATTAGTACTTACCAAAAGTGGTCAAGGGAAGGACAATCGGTGAACCAGCCATAGAGTCATAGGGACCAAAAGCTTACTGATGGTCTTATCACACAGAAGAACTACTTCTGCATATGGGGCTGTATAGTCGCTGACCGGTCAGAGTACCCATGCTGACCCCTGGCCACTGCCGAAAGCGCCTACAATGAGCACATGAGCTCATTGGAGGCCCTGACTCGCAACTAACAGGACTTAGGTATCTGCTGCCAATGTCTTGGGGCAGGACACCTTCAGAGGTCTAGTGAAGTCCATGCCTCCATAAATGAGAACAGTTTGGTGGCATAAGCTGGACCTAGTCAATATTAGGTAGGTGGTTTTACTGTAATGGCTGATGGGTGTATGAGAGATGACTCGGCCTGTCTGGCTTTGCACTCTGAAGCTCCCCTATACAATGTAACTGTACATGCACTGAACATACAGTATGCAAACCACATATAGCAAGTGCATATTCTGATTCGGTGCATGCTCACGCACCAGTGCACTGTGACACTGGAGGACACCATGCAGCCAGCTAATGCTTGGGCGCCAACATACCGTATGAAATGTGCTTGCTCTGGGCAGCTTCTGGGCTGTGCTCTAGTTCCGGTGTTACTGGGACACCGGCAATTTGATCCAGATCATCCAGCAGTAGTACAGCTGGCTGCCTCCAGGATGCTTCGGCAAATCCTTCTTCCAGAGTCTGGCATATGCTTTCCAGTGTCTTTCCTGATAGATGGTCATGTTATAAAATATTAGTGGCAGTACATGCAAATGCTGACATCACTCAGTATTCCCTACACTGTATGCATCCCGCACACAGTGGACGCAGCCGTTTTCTAGGCCTGATTCAGAGTTGTTCATATATTGCACAGCCACAGTGAAGTGCCAATACCATACAGCTAATATGCTAATGCATCAGCAGGTGTCAGGTGTAAATAGATGCCTCTTGCCTTTGTGTTTTGTATGGAGATGCTGTTATGCATCACACTGCCTGACCATCGGTGATCCACTGTGTATAGACAATGAGAACATTCTGAATGGAATCTGAAATAGCGATTGTTAGCCCACAAATACTGTTCAGCTTTTAAGCTGGGTGCAAGTTAGACACGATTTTTAAATGATACGCACGAAAACGATATCGTTAACTATATATTTGTGCACATCGTCTAGGGTATACGCACTATTGGCCTAATTCAGACCTGTTAGCAAGGCTGCAATTTTTGCAAATGGACAAAACCATGCTGCACCGCAGGTGGGGCAGATGTAACATTTGCAGAGTTAGATTTTGGGGTGGGATCAAACTTAAATCTAAATTGTAGTGTAATGCCTTGTACACACGGGACCTTAGTCTGGTCCGTTCGTAGCTGGCATTCCTTCGCACAATTTTGCGCATGTACCGGGTGCGTGCGTCTACAGCGAACATTGCGGGTGGTGGGCGGGGGCATGGGGGGTGGCGGGCCGGGGTACTCGCCCACAGGAATGCCCAGCGTTTCATGGGCGTTCCCTGCCTTCTGCTGGCAGAGAGTGAAATTACATCTTTCTCACACATGCACAAACACAGAAGGTAGCACACTAGCTTCCAAAGCTTTTGCTTTGAGCAGGCTTACTAGTCTTTAATGTGTATGCACTACATGATTTGCTCAGAGTTCCAGCTAGTTCAAGGGAAATAGTTAACAATATCCTTCATGGACGATACCGTCTAATGTGTACCGAGCTTTAGATGTCAGTTTGGCCACACCCCCTCACATCTAAATCTCTGTGCACATATCTGTACATCTGCCCCATCTGCAGTGCAGCATGATGTTACCCAGGTGCAAAGTGACTGAATTGCTGTTTCTTTGCTCTTAACGCTGAATCAGCCCCACAATATAAATACACAGTTGTAGCTTTGGGACTTAAGCCTCCCAATTATAACCCATTATACGCTGGATTTAGCCAAGTCTGAATTCTGCTACAGATGATATCATTTGATAAATCGACGAGAAAACATGGATGTGAAAAACCTATGCAAATAGCGTCTGACTTTATCTAATGTCTGTCCATACAGGCTACAGTACTTTGGGACCAATGATCCCTGATTGGGCTGCATATCTAATCAGCAGCATATCTATACACTGTGTGACATGTGATACCTTTTAGTAGTTTGCAGCTGAATTCTTCCACGTGAGCTTCCATGCTGTCAGATGCCTCTTTACATAATGCGTTGGCTATAGTGGACTTCCCGCAACCCTGGGAAGAAAACATCACAATAAATAATAATATTAATGATAATACATAAATCTGGGTTGCCTACCCTCCAGGAATGGCCGGGAGGCTCCCGAAAGGAAAGGTAGGCAACCCTCCCGGAACCCCCTGAATCTCCTTGGCCGCAGCTTTCCATGGAGGAGACGGGGCTAAATATGCAAATCACGCCATTAAGCACCACCCCTCCTTGAAGACCCACAAATGGCGAGATTTACAGTACTGGGGGCGGGGCTTGATGAAGTCTACATAAGTCTACAACAGTCTCCTCTCCGGGCTTCTCCCCTGGAGAGTAGACTAAAAGTAGGCAACCCTGACATAAATGGAAAGATCAACTTTAAAAACAGGGACAGCTGATGAAAATATGACAAGGGGCGCACACGGATACCTTTGGTCCAGAAAGGAGGATGGCTCCGCTGCGGAGTCCTGAAGCCGTGGAGACGAGTTGTCTGGACAAGGGGCGCCCCATAAGACAATGAACAATATGCTCATAGCAGGATGTCGCAACATCACCAACACCTCTGTAAATAGGAACATACACCATCACTTTCTCCTCCATTTATATTCTACTTTACATAAAATACCTTGGAGTGCCAACGTTGCCGTGAGAGATCCTCAAAATAGTCACTACTGTTCAAAAGTTTGGGTTCACTCAGACAATTTTGTGTTTTACATTAAAACTGACTTATTTATCAAAGGAGTTGCAAACTGAATAGAACATATTCACTGGCAAGGTTAGAAATAATGATTTTTATTTGAAATGATCTTGTCCTTCAAACATAGCTTTCCTCCAAGAATGCTCCTTTTGCAGCAATTACAGCATTGCAGGCCCTTGGCATTCTAGCTGTTAATTTGATGAGATAATCTGAAGAACCCCCCCCCCCTCCCCCGCCCCCACACACTTCCTTAAGCTCCTCCCACAAGCTGAATTGGCTTCATGGGCACTTCTTGTGTACCATACGGCCAAAATGGAGCAATAGCCTTCCTTATTCAAAATCCATTTTACCTTGTACAAATCTCCCACTTTATCAGCACCAAAGCAGCCCCAGAGCATCACATTTCCTCCACCACGCTTGACAGATGGCATCAGGCACTCTTCAAGCATATTTTCACTTGTTCTGAGCCTCACAAAGGGAGTTTTGTGCCCCCTTATATAATATTTATTATTATTATTTTTTAAGGTGGCCCAAAACTCCATCACAGGCAGCAGGAAGGAGACCCCCTTCTGACTCTCCCCTGGACCCAGATAGTAGCGTCTACCCACCTCTCCCCTGCACACAGCAGCTTCAAGCCGCCTTCTCACCCCAAAACCATCACATCTCTGCCACTGATGGCAAAGCCATCAACCAACGTTGACAAAACTTTGATTATCACCCCTAGATCATGACATCAATGTGAATGCTCACACCAGTACACTTCCTAAATGAGGTCCAATGTGTGAATCTGTATGGTTTTATGTTCTCCCCTAAATACAATATTTATGTTGTTCACAAACGTTATACGTACCCCAAGCTCTTTATCGGCAGGTAGGGGAGATTTTGATCAGCCTGTAAAAGTGTGGGACGATCCTCTGATGGCAAAAATTCCATATTGACCTAAATAAAATACAAACAGGCTTTGTAATTACACAGATATAATAAAATCACAGTGAGCTCATAATTGGGATATTGGGGGGGTTCTGGTTGGCACATATCACATCAGGCAATAGGAATCCAGTTACCACCACGTCCACGATGAAAGCCCTCATAGATGCAGTTTACAAACTGGAGTTAGTTCTGGCCCGAAGGGAAACCCAGACTTGGGTGATGGTACTGGTTATGTCACCATACGAGTTCACATGACTTCTGCGTACTTGTGCGGTATCTCTTGTACTTAATACCTGGCATCATTTAATCACTGCACAAACTGCTGGGAGAGAACCATTTGTACCATTTCACACTGATCAATGATCTTACATGATATTTACATGAATTTTAGTCTCCTGTAGGAAGTGTGGACAAAGCATATAGATTTGATCCTGGTTTTCACCCTCTGAAGAAGCGTCGCAATTGAACGAGAATTCTGCCACGTCTGTCCAGGATGGAAAAAAACAACAACTTCTTGTTAGATTCCACATTACAAAACTTGCAAAGTAACATTCAACTATTTACTGTCTCTATACTGTCAGTTATAACTTCTTGTTATACTGTAAGGCAGGGGTTCCTAACCAAGAGTACCTGCACCCTTAGTGGGTACGAGATGTTTAGGGCCAGATGTATCAAGCTTCAAAAAGTAATAAAATCGAGAGTGATAACAGCCAGCTCCTAACTGCCATGTTACAGGCTGAGTTCGAAATTTGACAGGTAGGAGTGGATTGGCTGGTTGTTTATCACTCTCCGCCAGAGTGAAATACCGCCTTTTGCTAGCCTGCACATGGCGCAGTCTATAGATAATCGCTCAGCCTCCAAATTCACAGCCGTGCAATCAGGTCTGAAACACAGGAAAATATGTGCTGGTACTTACCTCCATTAACAGAAAGCGGTACATGGCCAGTTTTCCCTGACACCCAAGGTGACGATAATGTACTGGATGTCTGTAGCCATGTACTGAACGCAGATTTTATATCCTCTGCTGTAATCTTTTTGTCCTTCAAAGAGACCATAAGAAGAAGGGCTGGAGTAAGTAAGAGATACAGGGAACGCAACCCTTGGGGAGTCAGACTGTTTTTACTGTCATCGGCAAAGATAACCCCTCCCTCCTCCGTCGTCAGAACACGCAGGTCAATTTTGGCTAAGTAGCCAATGAGAAAAATGAGTGTGACAAAGTCACACTGAACCCCTGGCGCTATAAGTCAATATATAATCAGTAATATAAAAGCTGCATGTGACAGCAAGCTAGCCAGCTTGTAAAGATAGACAGATGTTCACAAATGGAAGTCACAGCGCTGAAATTTCCACATTATGAGAATAGAATATGGTAATAATTAGGTCCAGTAATTCAATTATATTATAATTTTCCTTTATACAAAAAACTACTCATATATAACAAAAAACACACAATGCATTTCAAAGAATATATACAATAATAATAATAATAATAAAAATAATAATAATAAAAAAAAACATAAAATTAATATAGCTGGCGTCCCAGCAATTTAAAAAGGAAGGCTGTTCAATGAAGCAGCAGCAGAAACGTATTTTTAGGCTGATCAATTAGTAGCAGATGCAGGAAAATGTTAGCAGCCCATAGATGCATCACACAAGCATACAGTACAAAGAGTACTTAGGGACTCCCATTAATAGCGCAGGTTTTAATGGCTGGTATTACCTGCCATGCAGTCCGTTATGTGAAGAAACGCGCTCCGTTTATGGGGCTGAAGTGTATAAGCCGCACTCCACAGAAATCAGCTGGAGTGATCTGTGGCTGCTGTCAGCTAGCAAGCAGTGGACAGAGGGAACAATATCCCTAATGCCGCCCATACACGTCCCGATACGGGCGTGCGTTCCGTGCTTAACTAGCATGCATCACATCGCATTGCATGCCCTGTGCATGCGTTGTGCATGCAATGCGATGTAAACAAAGTACAAAAAGTATGTGCAAGCACATACTTTTTGTACTGTGCGATGAGGTGCCGCGGGAGCGCGCACCTCAAAGCACACAACGCACAGCCCAGCATCGCAGCGTGTATGGGCTCCATTAGTTTGAAACATTCCAAGTACTCTTTATATGCCCGTGTGATGCATTCATTTAACAGTCATCTGCCTTCCTTCTGAATTGCAGGGGCGCCAGCTATATTTATGGTTTTATTATTATTGTACATATTCTTTGAAATGCATTGTGTGTTTTTTATTACCGTATATACTAGAGCAGTGGTTCCCAACCCTGGTCCTCAAGTACCCCCAACAGTGCATGTTTTCCAGGTCTCCTCACAGAATCACAAGTGAAATAATTAGCTCCACCTGTGGATCCTTTAAAATGTGCCTGAATAATCTGTGCACCTGCTGGGTGACCTGGAAAATGTGCACTGTTGGGGGTACTTGAGGACCAGGGTTGGGAACCACTGTACTAGAGTACAAACTGTTTTTTTTAGCACATTTTTTTATGCTGAAAAAGCCCCCTTCGGGACATAAGGGGCTTTGGGCCTCTTATGTCCCGTACTTGGGACCCTTATAGACAGGTGCCAAAAGACACAGCAGCTGTTAATATAACAGATATTTTTGATTTGCACTGAGATATTAGAATTTAAAAATAAAGAGATACCAAAATAATCCCTGGTGTTGATCGTGGTTTTTCTAGACATATAGGATGAATGAAATAATACCACAGGCGTCCCTGGTAGCCACATGGTGTTCACACTTCTTCCTCCAAGCAAGCATGCCTTGAGAAAGAAACTAAGTTTTGAAACGCGTTGGTCTGGAGGAAGAAGTGTGAACACCGTGTGACTCAACCCAAGGAAAGCTATCAGTGACGCCTTTGGTATTATTTCATTCTGCCTATATGTCTACATTGCATGTAGACCTCTATGCTTGGTGAGAGTCCACACTGTCGCACCCCTTGCACCTTATTTTGTATATGTTCTGTTTTTATTAAAACTGTATTGCACCATATTTAGATTTTCTGTATTTTACATGCAATACTCTGGATTGGAGGCATTTGACTCAGTGGTGACGTTACCGCCTCTCCCAAAAGCAGCTGCTGTCTATTTTAATGGTAGACATCTTCCAGTGGTACGGTCCCATCATCATATTCGTTATTTCATATAATTTACGGTGTATGTAATAGTGTTACACTATTGTGGTTATTTTCCTCTTTTTTGGGTATAACACTGGCCCTTATTCTGAATCGTGCGGTACGGCCCGCGTGCGGCCGTACCGCCGATGTTTTCAGTCTGCACATGCGCAGAGGTCAATCTGCGCATGTGCAGCCCAATTCGCCGCAGACGTAGTTCGTCCGCCGCAAAGGGGGCGTATAGGGGCGTGAGGGGCTTCATACCCTCATTTCCCTATGCATACGCCCCGCGTTTCATGGGCGTTCCCATGCAAACGCGGGGCGTATGCATGCTAATGAGGGTATGACGCCAGTGATGGGGGCGGGAAGCTGACGTCGCCGGATGTCAGCTCTCAGCCCCCATACAAGCTATCACACGGACGATTGTCCGTGTGGTCTCAGCTTGCGGGACCTGGTGGGGCGTGCGGCCCTGCCTTCGATGGTCGCCGACCATCGAATGCAGGGGGCAGCTCCCACCATGGTGGAGGCGTACGCCCCACCATTTTCTTGCGGATCGCCAGCCGTCCGTGTACGGACGGCCGTGGCGATCCGTATCGTGGGCGGGGATTGGTTTGTGCGGCCGGAGCACCGTGTGCGGCTCCGGCCGCACAGATCTGAATAAGGGCCACTGTGAGGATCAAACAGTGACAGGGATTTTGTTGGTATCTATTTATTTTTATTATTCTTTTGGGTACTTGTGTAGTTTCACGGCTGCAGTTACATAGTTAGCGTAGCGTCCCTGTCAGAATCAGCGTAGTGTTCCCGTGGCCAGCGTAGTCAGCGTCCCTGTCAGTATTAGCGTAGTGTTCCCGCCCGTTCTTGGCTAGCCGGAGCTTACGTAGTTAGTGTAGTCAGTCAGCGTTCCTGTCAGTATCAGCGTAGTGTTCCAGCCCGTTCTTGGCTAGCCGGAGCTTACGTAGTTAGTGTAGTCAGTCAGCGTCCCTGTCAGTATCAGAGTAGTGTTCCCGCCCGTTCTTGGCTAGCCGGAGCTTACGTAGTTAGTGTAGTCAGTCAGCGTTCCTGTCAGTATCAGCATAGTGTTCCTGCCCGTTCTTGGCTAGCCGGAGCTTACGTAGTTAGCGTAGTCAGTCAGCGTCCCTGTCAGTATCAGCGTAGTGTTCCTGCCCATTCGCGGCCAGCCGGAGTTTACATAGTTAGCGCAGTCAGTCAGCGTTACGCAGTTAGCGTAGTCTGTCAGCGCTTATTACATTGTTTGGGAACCATTGACCATTTTAACCTGCCTGACATGACAGGTGTGAATGCATGGTACTTGTGAGTTATCCGGACGCCCGATTTCAAAATCGGGTCGGATCGGGCACATCGCATCGCATCGCATGCGACCATCGGATGCGATGCGATGCGATGCGATGCGATGACCCGATTTTTCCATAGGAATCAATGTTAAAATGGACTGAGTCCATTTTAACATGGAATTCAATGGGAAAAAGGGGTCCTTTTCATACCCCTACTATCCAAGTGGGCATGGAGTTGGATATAAACCTGTGGCGAGCGTAGCGAGCCACCGAGCCCGAAGCGTGGCGAGCGTAGCGAGCCACCGAGCCCGAAGCGTGGCGAGCGTAGCGAGCCCCGCGAGGGGACACGGAATACCGTCCCCTCGCGGGGCTCGCTTCGCTCGCCACGCTTCGGGCTCGGTGGCTCGCTACGCTCGCCACAGGTTTATATCCAACTCCATGCCCACTTGGATAGTAGGGGTATGAAAAGGACCCCTTTTTCCATAGGAATCATTTTAACATTGATTCCTATGGAAAAATCGGGTCATCGCATCCGATGGTCGCATGCGATGCGATGCGATGCGATATCGCATCGCATCGTATCTGATTGTATGCCTTAACTTAAGGCATACAATCAAAAAATCGGGCGTCCAGATAACTCACAAGTACCGAATGCATTCCTGAAACACCCCCATCTATCCACGCCAGCCTAAAACGTGGCAAACGTAGCGAGCCCCGCAAGGGGATTCCGTATGCATCCTCCCGACCTGTTCATAGCCCCACTATCCACGTCGGCGTGTAGTTGAATCTATAAAGTGTGGTGAGCGCACCGAGCCACCAAGCCCGAAGCGAGGCGAGCCCCACGAGGGCTTGCCACGCTTCGGGCTGGCGTGGATATTGGGGGTTTGAAATGGAGGCATTTGCCAGTATGTAACATGGAGCACTTGCAAATGCGTCCTTTATTGTGCATGTGACGCACTTGCACACCGCACCCCCCTTTGGGCACGAGACGCACGCGCTACCGAACCCCTAACCCTGTCCGACTCACTGAAGCGGACACAGACAGGGTTGCCGTATCCTGCAGCAATAATTACTGAGACGCACAAGCATCTGAGATGCTCCTGCATCTCAGACAGATGGAGCGCCTCTCCGCCAGCGCCCACATGAACCCCTCTCCACCGGCATATGCCAACGCAATGGATCTGGCGGTTACCGGCGCTCACTAGGCTTGCCAGGGACAGAGCTGCAGCTCCCGGGACAGTACGGTGACTAGCTGCCTGACGGGGACACTACGCTGACTATGCAGGGCTACCGCCGAGACAGTATGCTGACTACACTAGGCAGCTGTTGGGCTACGCTGAAAACGTAGCGTAGCCTGCCGCCATGAAACTGCACAAGTACCTTCTTTTGTCTCTGTATGAAAGGTGATTCATACAAACAATTGTATCCAATCGGCAGCTGAAGGCGCAAGGTCAACCTACACCTACTTGTCTTTACATTGAGATATGAAAAAAACAGATACACAGGGTGTCACATATAAAATGAATCAGTACAGTCTCACAAAGCAGTTTTGTCATATGACATTACAAATTAACCACTTCAGCGGGCTGTCCTGGACAATTTCCTGGCATACCACCAGTAGGTAGGTGTGCGCCAGTGGTGCCTCCAGCTGTGCACCACTGGCACACTACCTCTAGCAGCACCCTCCCGGTGCTCCCCCTCCTGTCGCTCCCCCCTGACCTCCGTACCCCGGAGCTCCCCTGCTGCTGCTCCCGCCACCATTAGCACAGCATCAGTGACCAGATGGCAGGCCCCACTCTGGGAGGTTCAGGGCGGCTGAGGGGGACTCAGAAGTGCTCGGGAGGTTTGTCCTGCCCCTGCCCTGGTAGGTTTTCCTACCCCTGCAAATATCACCACTCAAGGGGTCAAGACACTTTCAAGTGGAAAATGACGATACACCAATCAGCATTGCTCACGTGCACCACACTTCTCCAGCCGCCAGCTGTATTGAAGCTAGCTGTATAAAAACACAACAGTGGGGATGCCAGTGGCAAGAATAGGGATACGATGATTAGGTTGACCCTATTAAGGTCAACATGCATTGGGTCGACCACTGAAGGACAACACCTGAAATAGGTCGACATGGCTAAGGTCGACAAAAGCATTAGGGCACGAATGGGAAGTTTGACAGTCAAAGGTCAACATGAGTTTAATTTTTTTTTTTTTTTTTAATTATCCGACATGTGCCGACAGGTGGTATTTCATGCCCTACCAACATCTAGGGAATAGAATAGTGTGCCAAGCGCAGCATGGCGAGCGCACGCGGTACACTTTGATGGTGTCCATGTTGACATTCAGGAGAAAAAAAAAGTGAAAAACTAATGTTGACATTTTGACTGTCGAACTTAACATTGTCAACCTAATGCTTGTGTCGACCTTCCAACCTTGTCGACCTATTTCAGGTGTCGACCTAAGGTCTGTCGGCCTTCAGTGGTCGACCCAATGGCCCATACTTGTCAGAATGCCGACGCCAGTACCCTGATGGAGGGAATTTGGAAAGGGGTCAGTTAAGAACAGTATTCACACAAAGATAAAGGGCGGTATTCAATGTGAATACCGGCGACATGCAGCGAATCCTGTTTAGGATTCGCTGCACATTCGCCACTGGGCGCCGCGTTCCGGAGCCTCGCCGGCTCCGGTATTCAACGAGTCAGGGGCTCGCTGCCCCTGACCGGCGAATATGAGCTCCTGCGGCGGACGCCGCAGGGAGCCTGAGGACGGTGGCAGGCAGGGAGATGGAAGTCTCCCTGCCTGCCCCAGAACGTTTGTGGGGGGGAGGTGGGCTCCCCGGGTGCCAGGCAGCACAGGCTGCCCCCCTGGGGTGCCAGCAGGGGACCGGGTATATTCACTACACCCGATCATGCATATGTAATGATCGGGTGAAGTGAATATATGAATATCTAATGAGCGGCTCGGCGCCGGCCCCCTGCTGGCTGGTCTGTGTAAAAAAAAAAATATATATATATATATTTTTTTTAAATTAAATATATATTCATGTGCTTACAGCACATGAATAAAAATAGCATGCCCCTCCTCAGAATAAAATTCCAGATTTTTTGACACCAATTGTAAAAACAAAACACTTTATTTTAAAAGTTTACCTTTCACTTCACCATAAAAAGATAGCGAATGCTACTCGGTGAATCATGGCGAATTTTTTTTTTAAATGTATTCGCCATCTGGTCATTGAATAGGGTGATTCACCGTTTTAGTCAGAAATTCGCCTTACAGCACAAAATCGCCATAAAAACCTGGCGAATCAGCCTCATTGAATACCGCCCAAAGTGTTATCCTCCTTCCCCTCCCCTGGCTGCAGCACTCATTTATTCTCTTCTTCCTTACAGCAGTTCAGGTGCACTGGATTCTATGCCTAGATTACACTACAGATCTACTGAAGTCTATGGCTGCACTTAGCCTGCCAGTGCCGATGGAGACAGCATCAGGAACCAGGGAGGAGATTCAGGGAAAGGAACCTCTTTAGAGTATTAGAGAAACGTATTATAGTTATGTTTGTGATGGGATTACTTGAAAGTGGACAATCCCTTTAATTCCTCTGCAATCCGTATTTGCTCTAGCCTGAACTGGCTTTCATGCAGCATTCCGTATACAAGAGTAATCTGGATTAGTCACTCACCAAGCACTGCCTTGGCTGCAGTGTAATAGATGAAGGGATCTTTGGATAGGACTCGGTTGAGTTGATTCTTACAGCTGAAGATGTATTAATATTCATATGGTTTCTTAACCTTTCAGGAACCTACAAAACACAATATGTATAAACATTACATTCTGATTGGGCAGCACATTACCTCAGGGTTGCCTACCTGACCCTCTCCTTCAGGGAGAAAATGCTCTGTTCCTGGACTTCCCTGGTAATGTATGATTGCCATCACCTGTGGGGAGCTAGGTAATTGATAAGAAAGACGTTTTACCACAGGTGCTGGCAATCATACATTACCAGGGAAGTCCAGGAACAGAGAACTTTCGCCCTGAAGGAGAGGGTCAGGTAGACAACCCTGCATTACCTGTATTAGCATGGAGCAGGTCAGCAGAAACGTTGTTGCAAAACGCAAGACCATCTTTCCTGCACTAATATGCGCCTGCATTTACATATCACAAGTGGGAAACGTTCTTCCTTATCCAATAATGGAAATCAAATTTATTCTCTAAATGAATCCCTCCAATAATGCAATTTACTAACTATAACATTGATGGGATGCGGTCATTTGGTCTACAGCATTATGTCGACACAGGTCGACATGGGAAAATGTCGACATTGGTCTAGTCGACATGTGAAAAGGTCGACATGGTTCTAGGTCGAAAGGTCATTAGTTAGACAGGTCATTAGTTCGACACTGTTTAGGTCGACAGTCAAAAGGTCGACGTGGAGTTTTTCACTCTTTTTTGAGCCAACATGTGCCGATAGGCGGTATTTCATGCCCTAGCATCCACTAGTGCATGATGGGAGAATAAAATAGTGTGCCGAGCGAGGCACCGTGCCCGACGCATTGCGAGCGCAGCGAGCGATGCGAGGGGATGTGGTGCACTTTAAACTGTGTCCATGTCGACTGTGTTGACATTCAGGTAAAAAAAATGTGAAAAACCCCATGTCGACCTTTTGACTGTCGACCTAAACAATGTCAAACCAATGACCTGTCGATCTAATGACCTTTCGACCTAGAACCATGTCGACCTAGACCCATGTCTGATATCTATGGAGTCATTGTGGGTCTGTTAATATGGTTTAGCTCAGGGGTGGCCAAACCGGTCATCGAGATCTACCAATGTTCCATGTTTTCCAAATCACCTAGCTGGTGCACAGCTGTAGTCATTACTAACAGTCACATTTTCAAACCTGCTGCATTCATTCCTACTATAGATCCACAGGTTGCCTGATATACATGAACTGTTAGTAGATCTTGAGGACAGGTTACAGCCACCCCTGGCTTAGATAGATGGATGAAGGAACAGGAGGTGTTCGGGTGACGGGTGGACACATGGACGACACAACACACATCTCTTATGGTGGGTACACACTGGGTGATATATCATTTGTTATATGGACAAACAATATTTCACAAACGGATCTGCAGGTGTGTAATAGCTACGTGCATATAGGATGCTT
The DNA here is from genome assembly GCF_055691185.1 of Crinia signifera. NCBI lineage: Eukaryota > Metazoa > Chordata > Amphibia > Anura > Myobatrachidae > Crinia > Crinia signifera. The sequence continues at coordinate 306,346,548 of NC_139221.1, read as the reverse complement.
ATTAAATCTGTCACCATCTCTTCCCTCAGTTGCAAATCCCAAGGTCTGACTACAATTACCATGAAAACCCCTTTTCTATGATTATTAAAGCTTATCTATTGTAACTACCTCAATTAATGAGAAAAGACTTGCACACTGACCCAAACTTTTGCTATATGTGTATTTCCACTCCTGGTGTCGTACTCAATGACATCTTTGATATCTTCAAATCCATGCCACACGATCTTCACCACAGCCTCGGGCCCCACGTTGACCACATCCGCCGATTTGCTTTTATGCTCCGATCGCTCTGTTCTGGATTTGCTGTTTGTTTTCCGCCTCTTCGGAGACGGGATTTCTACAATTTTTCCATAAGACTCTACAACATCTGGAATTAATCCTGGGGGTTCGGGATACCATAGAAACACTTGGACAGTGTTATCATTTGCATGTTCAGTGAATGCCGGGCTGCTTCCTATAATATCAGGCACATGATGGGATACTCTGAAAACAGCCTCTAGGTTAATCCGCCTCAGTGAAGTCCTCCCAAATAGATCCTTCTCAATGGTACTAGATGTCTGTGAGGGTTTCCTTCCTATGGCAAGTGAGAAAAGATTCCCCAATGTGTCCCATATACCTGAAACGTAAGGAAGCCCACTCTCAGTGCCGTCACTTTCTGTATCTGGTGCAGATGAATCGCTGCTACTCATGGTTCTACTGTCAGCATTATCCTGAGTCACACTACGAGATTGTCCACGCCATGCGTCCGATGTTAACGGTGACAATCGTGATGGAATGTTTTCAGACGCCCTGATTTTTGGGGAAACAATTAACTCAGTCAGGGGCTCCAGTCTGCCATAACTTGCAGTGGGTGTCAGCGCTCCTAGAAGCAAACATAATGTTAGTCGATAACCGTACTCACAGAAAACCTTTTTCTTTCAGAAAAAGTAATTATGATGGATATTTATGAAAGACAGTAAAAGAACATGAATGGACAGCTTTAATAATACCTATAAATGTATAAACAGCACTGATCTAATAATATACCTCTTGCCACATAACCTACCTATTTGGATGTAAATACATGTGTGCAGGTCAACCCAAACGGGGAAAACAGCCTTGGGATATACTATTCGGATCTGATCCAGAAGGCGAGTTTCAAGGGCCGAGGCATGCAGCTCCTAGCAATAAATAATCATTAACGCAGGTTTAAATCTAAACTATTTGACTGTAAAACAAAAATTAACCGACCTTACACTACATGAGGACTTGTTAATGTGGAAACACCTAAACGTTGATCGCACGCCATCCAATTTACAACAACTCCTAGGGTGTCATCCAGAACTTTGGCAAAGTCCATGTATATAAACATAAACAATACATCGAGGGGCACAGCATAGACCACACTTGCTGTAGGAACCTGCTGTGTGGTCTATGCTGTGCCCCATGGATGTATTGTTGGATAGGATATCTCTTGACAAAGGTCCTTATAGGACAGAAACGTTGAGTATCTCTATAATTCTGCTTTTCAATGTTTATATATTGCTGAAGACACAGCTGATTTTAAAGTGCATTCATAAAACTGGAGAGTGCGTCCTTTTTTCGTTATATATATATATATATATATATATATATATATATATATATATATATATATATAATTTACAGCTGTAATTGCTTAGTAAAGTATGTTTATCCCAAACTACAGACTGCCCACCAGATCCCACCACAAGCACATTCAAACCACTGTTAAAAGCAGGTTACCAGTATTTCCCAATCGTCAGCAGAAAGTGGTTCAACTGTGACTTCCTTACATGATGTGACATTACAACACGGCTTGAGGAACACCTGTGGGTAAAAAACAATATAAGGTTGACGCATAAAAAGGCCGACACAATACAACATCAGACACAATGGTGCAATCTGATGCTATGTGATATATATATTTTTTATATGATGACTGCTTTTGTTTCTTGTTTTTATAAAATTATTTGTTCTGCTGTTATCTGTATGTTATCAGTGTTTTGGGACATAACCCCTTATTATCCAGCATCCTTAATTAACCCCCAAACACTGACTTCCCATGTGATATAGAAAATGTGAAAGCAGCAGTTCTTGTATTTAGGTGAGTGGGAGCTGTGTATGTGTTGTGGAAAAAACACGGGTGAGTGAGGGGAGAGGAGACGAGGAGAGAGGGAGCGGGACGACATAAACTATTGCGTGTAACTATGCTGTTGACTGACAGGAAAGGGGGAGTGTCTTCTCCCGCCACCTGACAGCACCTCCCCCAATCACAGGCGGGCGATAGGGGCTGAGAGAACTTCCCGCCAAAGTATAAACCGCGCAAATTCCTGAGGAGAGCGGGAGCAGTCCTCACACAGCGCCAGAGACCGGCATCTCCGAGCCGCCTTCATACACCGTTACCACAGGCTTCTTGTCACAGCGAGATCCCCACCGACCAGCCGCCGCCATGTGGATCCAGGTGCGCACCATGGACGGCCGGGAGACCCACCGCATTGACTCCCTGTCCAAGCTGACCAAGGTGGAGGAGCTGCGGCAGCGCATCCAGGACGCGTTCGGTGTGGAGATGGAGCGGCAGCGGCTCTTCTACCGGGGGAAGCAGATGGAGGACGGCCACACGCTCTTTGATTACAGCGTCAGTCTGAATGACATCGTCCAGCTGATGGTGCGGCAGATCCCGGTGTGCGCCCCGGCGCCGGAGGACGACAAGGAAGAGGCCATGTCCGAAACGGAGCCCTCTGAGCGGACGCCGCCTGAGGAAGAGACTGTCCCCTCTGAGCGCACCGACCTCGGCTTGTACCAGAGCAAGCAGCTGGTGGACGCCCGGGACCTGCACATGGGCGCCTGGTTTGAGGCGGAGGTGGTGACCGTCACCCAAGGGGAGAGCCCGGGGGACTTCATCTACCACATCCAGTATGAGGACTATCCTGACAACGGGGTGGTCCAGCTGCGGGAGAAGGACGTGCGGCCCCGTGCCCGCACCACCCTGAAGTGGCAGCAGCTGGAAGTGGGGCAGGTGGTCATGGTGAATTATAACCCGGATGAGCCCAAGGAGAGGGGCTACTGGTACGATGGGGAGATCCTGAGGAAGAAAGACACCAAAACGACCAGAGAGCTATATGCCAAGCTGTCCCTGGGTGCTGCAGGGGATGCCCTGGATAACTGCAAGATTGTGTTTGTGGATGAGATCTTCCAGATTGAGGAGCCTTGTGCCCTGCCCGGTGCTAATGCATTGCCTGACACTGCTACTTCCCCTGTTGCCAGCTCCCCCAAAAAAGTCCCAAATGGGCCAGCATGTAAATACTGCAGGGATGATCCGAAAACAAAATGCCGAATGTGCGCCTGCCACGTATGTGGGGGCAAACAGGACCCGGAAAAGCAGCTGCTGTGTGATGAGTGTGACATGGCTTTCCACATGTACTGTCTCCACCCCCCACTCTCTGCCCTCCCCCAAGATGATGACTGGTATTGCCCAGACTGTAGAAACGATGCCAGCGAAGTGGTCCTAGCAGGCGAGAAGCTGAAGGAGAGCAAGAAAAAGTCCAAAATGGCGTCCGCCAGTTCTTCATCCCAAAGAGACTGGGGCAAAGGCATGGCATGTATGGGGCGCTCTCGAGAATGCACAATTGTTCCATCTAATCACTATGGCCCAATACCGGGAGTACCAGTTGGCACCATGTGGAAATTCAGGGTGCAGGTGAGTGAAGCTGGTGTGCACAGGCCGCATGTGGCGGGTATCCATGGAAGAAGCAATGATGGCTCGTTTTCCCTGGTTCTGGCAGGCGGGTATGAGGATGATATGGATGATGGCACAGAGTTTACCTACACTGGTAGCGGTGGCCGTGACCTCTCCGGTAACAAACGCACAGCGGAGCAATCGTGTGACCAGAAGCTCACCAACATGAACAGAGCTCTGGCCATGAACTGCAATGCTCCCATCAATGACAAGCAGGGGGCTGAAGCTAAGGACTGGCAGAAGGGTAAACCTGTGCGTGTTGTGCGCAATGCAAAGGGGCGGAAACACAGCAAATATGCCCCAGAAGATGGAAACCGATATGATGGCATATACAAGGTGGTGAAGTATTGGCCTGAAACTGGAAAGTCTGGGTTTCTTATATGGCGCTATTTGCTCAAGAGAGATGATGAGGAACCTGCGCCATGGTCCAGGGAGGGCAAGGAGCGCACAAAGAAACTAGGCCTCACAATGCAGTACCCAGAGGGCTACTTAGAAACTGTGGCTAATAAGGAGAGAGAAAAAGAAAATAACGCTGATGCAGATGAGTTTGCAATTCCTAGCAAAGGAAAAAGAAAAAGGAGGTCTGAGGTGGAGGATGAAGGCGACGATGATGATGAGATATCTGAGGGATCACCTAAGAAAAGCAAAGTGGAATTATACAAACTGACTGCAGAGCAAAAAGCTCTTATTAAAAAGGATGAATCCAATGTCAAGCTGTGGAATGAAGTCATGTCGTTCCTCAAGGAGGGGCCCAAATTCATAAGCAAAGTGGAAGAGTCTTTCCTGTGCATCTGCTGCCAAGAAGTGGTGTATGAGCCAATCACCACTGAGTGTCTGCACAACATCTGCAAGAGTTGCCTTGACCGTTCCTTCAAAGCCTCTGTGCACAGTTGCCCTGCATGCAGATATGACCTGGGCAAGAACTACAACATGTGTGTGAACAAGCCGCTGCAAGCCATTCTCAGCCAGCTCTTCCCTGGCTATGAGCGAGGACGGTAATGAATGTCAGACTTCATTTCTCTGGTGTATCTAACACGTTGGTTGAACTTAATCTGGCACTATCTCAATCTACCTTTCCCACCTAGTTTCTCAGGCCCTGTCATGGATATAACTCAGATTTACACCATCTTGTGTTCTGCAGGAATATATCTTCCCTCAAAGTGGGTTCCTGTAGGAGGCACATCCTCCTGTGTTATTTCTAGCCTCATGCTAATGCAAAGCTGTACAATTTCAGCCCTTCCCTGTCATATGGTGTATTGCACCTTTTTGCACTCACTGTTCAGCTATATACCGCACTGATCTACATTAAGTAATTATTCTATTTGTGCTTTGATCTTTATGACTTCATAGCAAAGGCATATAGCTTGTGGTTTAGGAGCTGCTGCATTCCTGCTGGTCATGATGGGACTTGTAGTGCTACAGGGTGACTACATCTACTTCAGCATATAATCTACTGTAATTCTGGTCTAACAATATACTATAAAGTGGTTTAATCCAGTTACCTGTCTCTTGCGCACTTAGGGGTCGATCCTATTAACCCCGAAGGGTGCGAGTTCCCGTTCGGGTGCCGATTTAATGCTGAAAACGGTACCCAAATTAACCCTAGCTCGCACCCTTCGCAGGGGCGAATTAGCTGAAAATTGCTTGCACCCCTATGGAGGTGCGAGAACTTTTCAGCGAATTCAGCCTGCCGTAAAGTGCACCTGGTGTTGTGACAATTTGCAAACCCCAGGCTCATCCGCACCCTTCGGGTGTAATAGGATCGACCCCTTAGGATATTTGTAATTGTCCTAACTTAATAAAATAACAGATTTCCACTTAGGATTTGTCATGTTCAACTTGTAATAGCTACTGAATACAAAAGTGTTGTCTTTTGCACAAAATGAGTGCACCTCTGTAACTCCTTTTACAGTCACTAAAGAATATAAGAGGTCGCTACCTGTTAAGCCATAAGAGAAATGTGCTTTTTCCCATACAAGTTGAGCCCTAAACTTGCATTGTGGATGTTTAAAGGATTTGTGCTTTATTGGTATTTCTTTACTACAAGTAATGTAAACCACTTCTCAATTATGTTTTCAGTGTTTCAGAAAGTGACATAGCCTTTAAATAAAGGTCATCTTTATTGAAATCCAAATTGGTCAAATCCTTCATGTTTAATTATAAGAAACTGATTTCTAAAATGTGCCTAGACCTAGAAAGGGAATGTACACCCCCCCCCCCCCCCCCCCCCCCCAATCTGTTATATTGTAGGACTGCAGCTAGGATTTGATTACCACCTATGTTCCTAGTACCGCTAGTTCAACAAATACAACCCCACTCTTTTTTTTCTTCTTAAGAGCAATATTTCATGTTTAAGCCACCAGCCCTACCCATGATTCTTCATGCTGTCATGAAGACAGGATGTATGTGAATGTAGAGGATTCGGTGAGAGCCATTTCAGACTTGCACCGTACCAGGCCAGCTTCCTGCAGTGACTTTGGGAGGTGTCTGTGCACATCTCCATTCAATCCAACAGTGTGGGCATGGCTACACACTTCTGGCCCTTATATGGTAGTGCTAACATTGCAAGTTTTCCCTTACACCAGGAATTCCCAACCTCTGTCCACAAAGCACACTGATACCCCTTTCACACAGAGAATGAAATTTCTGGGTGAAGTCTCCACCTGGGAATTTCGTGAAATACACAGGTTTTTTTCCTGTGTAAAAAGGGTTGTACTTGTTTCCTAGCACGGCGCCCCCGATATTCAGTCGTATGGCATCTTATGCATTGCATCGCATGCCATATACCCGCATGCGATGCGATTTTTAATTGTATAAGCACCCTAATGGGTGCTTACAATGTTAAATGCACCCCCACGCCACCCCGAAGCGTGGCGAGCGCAGCGTTACGCGTCCTCCGACCTTTTCATAACCCCACTATCCACGTTGGCGTGGAGTTGAATTTATATATTGTGGCGAGCCCAAAGCGTGGTGAGTGCACGCGTATTACTTTACATGTATTCCGCGGGGCTCGCCACGCTTCGGACTCGCTGGCTCGCCACACTATATAAAATCAACTCCACGCCGATGTGGATGGTGGGGGTATGATGTGGTTCGGGTTGGAGTTTATAGGGGGGGGGGGGGGTGCTTTTAACATTGTAAGCACCCATTACGCTGCTTATACAATTAATAATCTTATAGGGGGCCCATTTAACATTGAAAACACCCATTAGGGTGCTTATACAATTTTAAATCGTATACCATTGTATACAATTTTAAATCGGCTGCCATCGCATACCATTGTATGGCTTATGGTATGCGATGCGATGGGCGCTGTGTTAGGAAGCAAGTACCAAAAGGGTTAATCCGGATCTTAAACTCCGGGTCTCCGACATTGGTAATTTGCAGGGTCGGAGACCCGGAGTTTAAGATCCGGGTTGACCCTTTCACACAGGCGAAAAACCCGTGTAATAGAGCAAGTCTCCGGGTCTAAATTTTAGTCCCAGAGATTCGCTCTCCTGTGTGAAGGGGGTGGTGTCTGACAGAGTGGCCGAATAAGCCAGCGCTTCAAAAGCCGGGTTATTCAGCCACTGCTGTGTGAAAGCGGCGTGACAATCCAGGTTTTACAGATATACAATACAGGCTTGAGCACAGGTGACTTAGTAGGAGGTATTTTGATTTACCATCTGTGCTGAGGCCTGGATATCACTAATACCTGCACTGTTGGTGTGCCTTGAGGACTATGGTTGGGAATGCCTGCCTTATACCAATGTCTGCTGCTGGCAGAATGTAATGTGCTGTTCTCTAGTGTCACAATGCCCCCTTCCCCCATTGGCTGGTGTTATCACCTTCCACTTTATTGCTTTTGCAGGCTTAATAAATCTGCCCCCATCTCCTCTTCCCCCTTTTTATATATCTATCCAGACAATGACGGCACTCAGTCAATAAAAAGATCAGGAAACTGCTATCCACAGTCAACGGTTCAAAGTTTAATGGTACTTCAACAGGACAAACATACAGTAACAAGACAGGCATTATATACATATACTATGCCTGTCTTGTTACTGTATGTTTGTCCTGATGAAGTGCCATTAAACTTTGAAACGTTGACTGTATAGCAGTTTCCTGATCTTTTTATTGACCGAGTGCTGCCATTGTCTGGAAGGACTCTGTCGGACTCTTTGCCTGGGGTACCCAGGAAGGCACCGGAATCTACACACAGGTTTGTTAATAGGAAGGAAAATCTTCCCTCTTCAGTACTAGCGGTCGTGCGCAACCGAATGGAGCAAAACTTGGGCATGCAAAACACTTCAATCGCCTCTTATACTATACTCAATACTAACTCTTAAATTTTCTGCTATGACTCAATGGGACATTTAACATTTTTGTTTGTAACCAAACTCTGAGAACACAACAGTACCTGCTGTCCATCGGCAAGTCCTAGCTTCTCTCCCAGCTGCCTGTTCAACTCCACAATAGTATAATCTGAGCTGCTTCTGCTTCGAGTCTCCACAAAACCAAGATATACAGGCTGTTCTCCCCATGACACCTCCACAGCATGTGCCTGTGTAATCAGAGGATAAACCATTATGTACTGAAATACTCGGTAAGTGCGGACTATTTGCATTACACTACTATGTTACAGAGGAACAAAATCTGCTATTCTAATCCAGTTTCCATGTTTTCCAGTTGATTCTCCAGGAGTTAACTGGCAGCTGTTAGCACCTTCTACAATTTTTTTTTTTTTTAAATATATATATATATATATATATAGACAGAATTACGTGTTTAGAAGAAGTTAAAGAACAACTTAAAAAAGAAAAAAAGAAAAACTAGAAACCTAAAATTGTACGTTATTTCTAGAGGTCATTCTTGGACAGTGATGGCTAACCTTGACAATCCAGCTGTTGTTGAACTACACATCCCAGCATGCCCTGCATCTGTTTTACTATTTGGCCATGCTAAAACTGATGCAGGGCATGCTGGGATGTGTAGTTCAACAACAGCTGGAGTGTCTAGATTTGCCATCACTGTTCTTGGGGAAATAGCTGCCTAAACAAAGAACACTGGGCATTATATAGGATGTAACCACTGGTTTTTCTATTAATCCTTTGAGCGCCAACATCTGTGAAAGATTCTCAAAATATCCGCTAAAAATGCCAACATCTCAAGGTTGCCCATACACTGTGCGTTTTGTGGCTGCGATGCACGCTCTTGAGCACATCCCATAGTTGAGAAAGAATGTGCTGCACATACTTTTTGAACTAGCTTTGGAACGCATCGCACGCAAATGACATGCGATATAGCCCAAAATGCATGCTATGATCGCAGCGTGTATGGACAACTTCAGTCAGATGTGCAAAATATGTGTCAATATCTCGAGACATGCAAAATATCAGCTAAAAACTCACATTTGTTATATAAATTCAAATGTTAAAAAAATATTTCCTATACAGTGTATAAGGTAAACATTACAGATCATCATAATGAATAAAAATGTTTGGCAATTTTCACACCAATTTTGACATTCAATTGGCACTCAAACGGTTAAGGAGCTTGCTTCCCCCCCCCCCCTCACAAGTTATTATTTTGTTCTATCAATGGAGGAGCAATATCTCCTCAGCCTAGTGTCAAAGTCATTAATTATTAACATCACTCCATGGCTACTGTTACAACAAGGGTCAAAGGTTTCGTTCTCGGAGTATGCTCCGGGCCTCACGTACATGTGTGAGGCTCTCCTGTCACACACTTATCTTTCAGTGCAATAAAGGGCTGTCTATAAGGAAATAATGAGCGATGTTACTTAATTGAACTACATTACTCAGAAAATGCCCCTACATCACTGTGTGTGTGTGTGTGTGTGTGTGTGTGTGTGTGCGTGTGTGTGTGTGTGTGCGTAGAAGCCGTTCAGATAGCGATGCGTGGCCACGTGTGTTGATATCTCCAGGTGATTAATAACCAGCACACTGGCTATTAATCGGTCGGTGCCAGTGTTCTCACCAGAGACAGCTATGTGTGGATGTTAGATTAGTAGCAGATGTGTGTAGCTTGGTAGAAGGGGACAGTGGTGGTGGAGGCATAGAGGCACAGTAAGACCGTGGTGTGTTTATTGAGGTACAGTGGGTGATATTGGGGTTTGTATGGTGGGCACAGTGTTGGATAATGCTAGTGTGTATTTAGGGGAGCACAAACTGACAGCCATGTGTGTATATGGGGGCACAGCAGGAGACACCCGTGTGTGTATATGGGGGCACAGCAGGAGACACCCGTGTGTGTATATGGGGGCTCAGCAGGAGACAGCCGTGTGTTTATATGGCGAGACAGCTGGGTGTGTGTATATATGGGGGCACAGCAGGAGACAGCTGGGTGTGTGTATGGGGGCACAGCAGGAGACAGCTGGATGTGTGTATATATGGGGGCACAGCAGGAGACAGCTGGATGTGTGTATATATGGGGGCACAGCAGGAGACAGCTGGATGTGTGTATATATGGGGGCACAGCAGGAGACAGCTGGATGTGTGTATATATGGGGGCACAGCAGGAGACAGCTGGATGTGTGTATATATGGGGGCACAGCAGGAGACAGCTGGATGTGTGTATATATGGGGGCACAGCAGGAGACAGCTGGATGTGTGTATATATGGGGGCACAGCAGGAGACAGCTGGATGTGTGTATATATGGGGGCACAGCAGGAGACAGCTGGGTGTGTGTGTGTGGGGGCTAGGGAGGCCAATCCCGGGATCGGCGGGATCCTGGGATTTAGGCCTAAAATCAGCGGGATTTGAATCCCGGGATTGAAGGTTTCAATCCTGGGATTAGTACCCCGTGTAAAATGCACAAAGCCGGGCAGCGCTGAGCACTAGTATATGGCTCAGATGCTGCCCGGCTAACTCTTCTCACCCCCCCGTGCGGCGCCGCTGTTAGGTAGGACATTGATCTGCACTGACAGACATGGCGGCGCCCAGGCTGTGCAGCGTGACCCCTGACATTACGTCATGCTGCGCAGCCTGGCCACGGCT